>NW_004955402.1:6052849-6055020 GCF_000276665.1 Chinchilla lanigera | reverse complement strand
AAAAAAATCAAAATTGTGGCTGTTGAATATCATGTCCAGCAGCAAAGGGAAAGCTGACTAATACATAAAGTTGGTACCAGAGAGGTGGGTTGTTTTGTGATTATATCTGATCATATTTTGAACCTTTGAAACTGGCTTGTGGGAGGGGTTTGGTGAGATTTGCAGATGCCAGCTAGGAAGACTGTAGTATGCTGTAAGAAAAACCTGATGGGAGATTCTTGTTGGAGGCCAGGAGACCAGGGTGCATAAGAAATACGGACAGTAAAGACCAGGCTCAGAAGGTTTCAACTGGGAGAAAAGGCTCCATTCACAGTAGAAGTAGAGGCAAATTTTTTGGCAGAAAACTGTCTATATTCTGTCATATGTCCTGATATTTTGTAGGAAACAGATTAAGGTCAGTGAACTAATTGATCTAAGGACATTTCAATGCAGTCCAACAGTCAGACTATGGCATGGGTCCTGCTGCCTGATTTTAGTATAATGAGAATTGAGGGCAAAGAACAATATAGATAAATTTGGAATACTTAAATTTTGGTCAAGGAAGCACATATAAAGTTGGGGCCAAATGAGGTGTGGTTGTTGATGACATTAGCATCATTACAAGTACTTTGTATAGGAGTAAGAAGAAAGATGCCTCAAGGGCATCTCAAGAATCAGAAATATCCCACCTATTGAAGCCTCAAGGGTGCAAAAGTGTCAACCTTTCATTTTGGAAGCGTATCCCTAAGCTATCTGCATGAGAAAAGCCTCCTAGAGAATTAGTTCCCCAGGATTCACTTGACTCTGGTCAGTAATTCAGGCATTCAGATATCATTGCAGCCACAGTCCATGAGGGCCTGGCTACTGCTTCCATGGATTTGGCATCATCCAAATAATGCTGGTTTTACCAGCATGCAGAATGCCAGAGTTGAGGGGTCAAGCAGACATCCACCAAGTTTTCAGAAGAAATCACAGAAGTCTGTGCAAGGATCCCCTAAAAGGGCAATGTGAAGCTGTGTGTGAAGGGAATGAATGTGAAGGTGCAGTGGAGACCGCAGGAAGTGGGACATGCCAGGAACATGGAACATCTGCTGAGGAAAGTGGTAGGCTATGAGTGAAGCCAACCCAAAGAAAAGCCCATGTAGACTGAAAAAAAAACCTTAGGCATGGGGCTGCCTAAGGCTCTGGAACTTATATTCTCCCACATTGTGTCCTGGATGCCAAACATGGAGCAATAGGATTTAATCCTTGTCTTTCTGGGTTTCATATTGCTTTTTTCTTTACCTTTGTTCCTCCCTTTTGGGATGACAATGTATACCCTATGCCATTATACCTTGGGATTATGTAACGTTTTCTCTAATAAAAGCTCACATCTAAGAGTTGACCTTGAATTTCAGAAGCGATATTGACTTGTACTTTTGAAAAAGGCAGAAGCTATTGAGACTTCATGGATTGTTGTATTTCTGGCTATATGCAGGATAGCTGTACTATGTTTGCTATAATTATGAACTACTACTGTCTTTATTTGAAGATTTACTATTTTTAAGTAGATGTGTTTGGATTACAATTGACAAGGGGTGGAATGTGGTGGTTATGGTAGTGTGTCAACTGGATTGGATTTGGGATCTGCTGAAAGGATTGATACAGTAAACTTCTAGTGATTCATGGTGTTGCAGCCTTGAGGTCTATGTGGCGTTGCTCCTCCATTCTGCTGCCTGGCTTCCATGCAGTAAGCAGTGCTCCTCCACTGGGCCGTTCCACTTTAGAGTGATCCAGCCACAGACTGAATTCCCCTGAAACATGAGCTAAATTAAATATTTCTTCATTTTAAATTGTGGATGTCAGATATTGTGTCTCGCAGCAAGAAAGTTGATAAATACTTCTTGAAAATTAATATCGTATTATGACCTGGAAGGCCATGTCTTAAGTTTGAAGGGTCTGTGGAGTCCTACTTAGAAATACTAAGCATTTCTGAACTGACTGGAGACACAGAATCAGGTGGTTCACAAACTGTCGACCCTGCAGTTTGTGTTAGCATTTTGCCTGTACCCTGAACTGCCTGGGGACATAGGTCCACTGGACCAGGATTGTCACACCAGTGCAACCTGAATCTGGGCCATGAACATGCCCTGAACTGCAAGGGGACACTGGATCAGATGGTCGGCCATCAGCTGACACCAATGCCCGTGTCT
>NW_004955402.1:6042798-6047634 GCF_000276665.1 Chinchilla lanigera | reverse complement strand
AGGATAGTTAACATAGTTGTTCTACTGTCTTCTATTGCTTTGCTGAAAGAAACTGTCAATGAGTCCTTGACTGATCAATATTGCATGTCTCTATCTGTTTTCATGACAGACCACTTTGAAGATATCAATATGTAATACAAGAAGCATTGTTAATTTCCTACCACTTTGTTTGTAACTCAGTATTGTTTGTATTGCTCTTTTGCTATTTTGTAAAAGGTTGTCTGTCTGTTAATGTTTTCTTCCTTTTAGTTTTAAAATAAAAAAAAAAATAGAAATACTCAGCATTAGGAGATCCAGCAACAGACAAGCAAGTCCTCCTCCTTCCTTTTCAGTGTCCTCCACCACCTACACACAGGTGGTCTTCTGCAGTGCAAGGGCCTTCCAGGATGACAGGGACACTCGATATGGTTCTCCTGCAGTTCTTATCATTGCAAACAGCCAGCCTCAGTCACCACTCTGACCTGGGCATGGACACCCACAGCACAATTCATCCTCAAGGAGATGAATCATATGGAGCTGATGTGCAGGCTCTGACAGTGGACTGGGCTGTTTGTGTAAGGAACACCATTGTGCTCTCTCCAAGGAAGGGAGCAAAGACTCCTGGTGGAAGAAATCCTTGGTTGTACAGACTCCTCATTTCCTGGGCATGGGTGTAGTCAGGGAACAGCTACAGTGAAGTCTCCAGGGTTCAAGGCCAGTACCCCTTTAGCCAACTGGCATATTTTGTGCCCCACTTTGGGATTTTAAAAAATTTGTTCCCTGCCACACACTGCTTCCTTTCTAATCACTTCTTGTCAGAAGAATGAGTGCTCTTGGTTGTGTGGGTGTTCATTTTTAACATGCAGAAAATACCAAATAAATTTGGCAACAGTCTGAACTCACCCTCTGTTCCTGTGATATTTCTGGCATCACTTGGGGGAAGGTGTATGGCAGATTGGTATTGGGTCAGCACACCTGACACACAGGGTAGGTCACCTTGTCTACCTTCCCAGAATACTCCTCAGCTTCAACACAGTACAGGCTATAGGCAAAGACAGAAATTCCAGAAAACGCTTAGATACCAGAGGCACAATGTGAGCCAAGACATTTGTACAAAGGACTAAGCATTCTGGAGGGGCTGAGCTGTGGGCTTGAATAATCTCCCTGTAATTTGTTCAATTACTCTTCTGCTAAAACAATTAAGGAGTGCCTAAGGTCAGTCTGCTACTCTGCCAGGCACTGTAGATATAAGATAACATTAAAACTGTTTAGCAGACTTTTCATTTTATCTGCTTAGATTGCATAGTAATTCTGATCTCTCCAATCTTGTGGATTAAAAGTAAAAGTGAGATATAGTCACTAATCAATTTAAAATTCCACAGTTTCCACCACTGCATTTATTTTAAATTATTTTTAATTTCAATAGATGTATGTATTTAATATAGCATATTTAAAAATTATAAAAAACCACCAACAAGAACTTAAGCCTCAGAATTCTGGTGTGTATTTCATGCATTTCTTTTTTTTCTATAGAGTATATCTTAGCTTCTTTCTTGTTTTCTGCATAAATTCCTCTTCGGAATCCTAAGTACCCTATAACAAAGACAGCTTCCAGATTTCATTCAACAAACAGCATAACCTCATCTCCCCTCTGTACTTCCCTTGGTAAACAGCAGCTTCTCATACTCTCAGACTTTCTTCCTTGGTTGAACTAATGAAAGTCTCAGAGTCTGACATTATTGGTGGTTGCTTCTACAAAGCCATGGGGGGCGGGGAGAGAAGGAGGGACAGAGAGAGCACATGTGAATACGCAGGTTAATTGACAGCTCCAACAGGATGTGACATTTGGCCCACAGTCTCACGGTCTAGATGTAAGTGTTCAACACTGATTGAACTCAGGCTGGTCAACAATAGAAACAAAAAGTGAAGTTAGAAACGTATTGGTGAGCAACTTGACTTTGATATGAAGAAAACTATAAGGAAAAAGACATGGAAGTTTTTGAAAAAAACTATTGTTTAATCTGAAATCATCTTATAAGACTTTGTACAGCTGTCACTGTTACTCACCCTATTTTAATATTCTTTGATTGTCATCATGAAGTTGGTGAGTAATGACAGGGTTTAGAGATGCTCATGAATGTATTAGACTCTTTGGGTGCAATTTACCTTTGTAGTCTGTGCTAATCAACTTCCTGTTGCTATAACAAAATACTTGAGATAATCCATTATATAGAGGAAAGATTCATATTGGCTCACAGTTTTTGAGATTTGAGTCAATGGTCCGTTGGCCCCATTGTTTTGGCCCTGTGGGGAGGCGCCCCATCATGGCGGGAGAGTATACCACAGCAAATCTGCTCACCTCATGACCATGGATCAGAAGAGAGACGAAGGGACCAGGGTCCCACTGTCCCACAGGGAGGGCAGAACCAGTGACCCAGAGACCTTGTAATAGACCACATCTCAAAGGTTCCAACACTTTCCTGACATCGACACTTTCACGCATGGGCCACTGAAAGACATTCCAGAGGCAAAGTATCGCACAGTCTGAAGAGATGTCCAAAAATGAGTTTCTCTCTACAATTGAGATCACACCATTTATGACTGTCTTGGCCAGAAAAAGAAAAGAAAACATGCAGCACATTATACACATACTCTATTGTGTACTTCAATTGGTGTTTTTTCTTTATGTGTTATTTGTTTTGTTTTATGGTTTGATATAATTTTATAAATACATTTTGTAATGTAAAAAGAGTCAACACTTTCTCAGTTACCTTCCACACTTTTTTAAAATGAAGTTTGGAAAACAAAGAGTGTTTCCAATGGAGACTTAGCAAGATCAGTCAGAGAGTACAAACTCCAGCAGTGTCTCTGCAGCACCCAATGCCAACTGGCTGGCACAGATTGAGTCTATTTGTTAGCTATAAACTTAAGAGACCAGGGGTATCAGCCTGATCATTAATGTCAGCTTACTACTCAGAATCATTTTGGGTTATAGCAGAATGTTTTTCTATAAGACAGAACATACAGGGATAACTTAGCCCCACTCCATTCACCTGCTACCTTTGTCAGTTTCCTGCTCTGGACAGAGTAACACCCACAGCTGGAAGGAGGAGAGATTTCTTTTAGATCACATTTCTAGTCCATAATCAATTGGTGCCGAGGCAGAGAGGGCATGGTGGAAGGGTCTGGCAGAGGAAAGCTACTCACATCAAATGTGAACCAGGTGAGAAACTCCTCTGTCTGCCCCTAGCAAGAGAGGACCCACTGCAGCATTCACAGTGGGTTGTACCAACAAGCACAGTGGGTGTGGCCCAGGTTGGCTCCATAGGCTTGTGCATAGAGTACACTCTCCACACCCTGGCAATGACCCTGTCCAGGTGTGGCCACGGGGAAAGGGGTCCTTGAGCCTTCTGTAGGCCTGCCCCCAGGATGCCACCAGTGCCAATTTCCTCGCTGCAATAAAGCTATCAAAAACATTACTGTTCAACTCTTGCATTATTAGTTTTTTAATCAAATGCATTTCTCTTGAGAATGGGATTTATCATATACATTTTGATTCTGCATGTGAAATAAGTATATGACAAGTATAAATGGTACAGGTATCTAAAAGTAATTTCGGTCAAAAAAAAAAAAGAGGAGCAAGTTGGAAAAATACCCTCTAGAGGTATCACCAACATGAATTTGAATGATGTCAGAAGAGTTGGCAGAAGAATACTTCTCCGTGCTAAATGTCAGGAAGAACAAAAAGGCAGAGACCTGATCTGTGCAGTGGTACAAATGAGTGAACACTGGCACCATTTAGAAAATCTTTAAAACCTGCTTGATTTTATTGGCACCAGCTTTACCAGAACTTTGGAAGTTCCAGATCATGTTTACTCACAGTCATGACCTCCTGACACAAACGGAGACAGAGCATCCAACCTCATCTAACCTTATCAGCACCCAAAGGCTCCATCTCCAAACACCATCACGTTCAACTCCCTGAAAGTTGAAGTTGAGAAAACAATGAAGAAGAGGTAAGACTTCAATCAGTACAAGTTTCTATGAGTCTTTAGGCACATAGTGAAGTTATTTTAAATTTCACTGTAACACGTGAGCAATCCTATCACTCAGGATAGTACACACAGATGCTTCCTCCGCAGAGCAGTGTGGATAGACACAGCCCCCACCGAGACCTCGTTGGAAACTTACCCCGTTGAGAGCTGCCTCTTTGTCAGGAGGATCATCCAGCTACTGGGATCGGCAGAGATCAACGGTGGCCTTTGGGGCAACTGCATCTCAGCTCAGTCTTTCTCCCAGCATTCTCAGCAAGTACAGGGACATTCCCAACCAGCCTCCCCCATCCTGGGGAGTTGGCCACGGACAGGATAAAAGGGCTCTGTGTCAGAGATGAATACCCCTGTGTCTCTTCAGAACATTCTCAGAGTCTGCTCAGCTACTGTAACAGCTTCATAGACAAGGTGGTTCAAGCAACAGACACTTTGCTCTCACAGCTGTAGACGCTGGAACTCTGAGATCAGCGTGCCGCAGAGCCAGATTCTGGTGAGGGTTGTTTGCCCGCTTGTGGATGGCCGCCTGCTTGCTCTGTGTCTGCCTGGCCTGCCTGGGGTGTGTGTTCTTAGAGAGTGAGTGAATGCTCTGGCATCTCTCTTATAGGTCACTTATCCTTCGGGTGGTTCCCACCGTCACAAACTCATCTAACCTAATCAGCACCCAAGGACTCCATCTTCAAACACCATCATGTTCAAGGTTAGGGCCTCAACTTATAAATTTAAGGGGCACAATTATTCAGCCTATACCAGATCCTGACTTCCTTTTCTTTTCTTGTTTTTTTTTTTTTTTTTTTTTTTTTTTTTT
>NW_004955402.1:6004687-6042698 GCF_000276665.1 Chinchilla lanigera | reverse complement strand
TTTTTGGTTTTTCTCCGGTACCGGGAACCGAACTCACGACCTTGCGCTTGCCAGGCAGGCGCTTTGCCGCTGAGCTAAATCCCCAGCCCCCTGACTTCCTTTTCTTTTAGATGAGTTGATTTTACTTCGTTGGGGTCTAGATTTGGAAGTACTTTAGGCAGTGGTTAAAAGCTATAGATACATTGTGTGGTGTGGTGTGGTGTGGTGTGTGTGTGTGTGTGTGTGTGTGTGTATGTGTGTGTGCGCGCGTATGTGAGATATCCTGCATCTACCTGCCTGAGTGCTGTAGCCTTGAGCAAGTTACTTAACTCTCTGAGCCAATTTCATATCAGTAAAATGAAGACGGTGATGCCAGCACCTGCTACGAATAATTGCTGTGAAAATGTGCAGCAGTAGGCAGAAGGTCTGAGCATAATGGAAAAAAAATCAATAAACATAATTATTACCGTCATATAATCCTAGGTTCAAGCACTTAAAGTTTTGGACACATAACAAATTTCATCTCCCCATCCCAATGTGGATGTACAGGGGGCAGGGACCGAGCCTGAGCTGATTCTGTACCCACTGCCTAGTGCCAGGCCTGAGACAGGAGCACCCAATGGCTACCAGGGGAATCAATTTCCTGGAGAAATTCCCCAGGAAGTAACGAGTGGATCCTAAGAATCTACTGAATATCGAATTAAATAGGCAGTTAATTGTAATATGCCATTGCTTAGAAATGAATAAAATATGTATTTTTGTTCATTAATTTCCATGAGCTTATACTTCTTTTATTCATAATTCTCTCATATCCTAGGTAGGTCTATTTTGTTGGTATGCAAACCCTTTAAAATCTGTACACCCTAGCAAATAGTGTTGTTCCAATATGGGCAAAGTACAGCAAACTCACTGTGTCTCTAACAACACAGATCGTGAAAGCTAATTGGTATTAACAATGTGTTTTAGGTAAGCAAACCACCAAGTTCCCTGGGTGCCTAGTGCAGCAGTCATAGCTCAAATGGTAGCATGGGGATTTCGAAATATGATTTGTCACGAGTTCCCTTCCCACGTCCACCTCCACTCTCTACTGTCTGTTCTACCTTCTGGTCTGAAATGTTCCCAGTTTTAATCTCAGGCATTTCTATGACTTGTATTTTATCATCACACAATATATTTTCATTACATCAATCATAGCCTCTTAACTCCTGCCTGTGAGTGCTTTTAGACTCTCTCAGCCATGACCGACTTCAGAAAACTTTGCGCTGCACTTTGGGTAAACGGGCAGCACAATCAGTCAGGCATTTTCACCCCATATTTGAGAGTTTGTCATATGCAACTAAGACAAAAATCATGCAAAAGTCCTTTATTCCCTGCTAATCTTTTGATATGCATCCTTCCAAACTAGATCATGGATTCAACTTCTCTATGCCTCAATTTCTTCCTCCTCAAAATAAGGATCCTATCTCTCCCATGAAGAGATTAGAAATTTAGATAAATTAATGTACATAAAGTGCATAGGATAATATCTGGCATGTGATAATTGCTCTAAAAAATAAGTTATTAGTGAATATTTTTGTGCATACATACATCCTTAGAGACTTTCTCTAATATTTTTCTCAAAGTAAATACTTAAAAGGGGAGTGACTTTTAAAGAACGAATGTATTTTAAGGATTTTCATCATGATACATATCAGATCATTTCTTTGCTTTTCTAAAAAAAAATGGCCTAATGGTCACTCAGAAAAATATGGCACGTTCTCACACTTACCATAATTTCCAGTATGACCTAGTCACCAGTATCTCCAGGACGTTACCTCCTTCCACTCCTTCTTCATGTCCTGAGCTTCCCCAAGGTTCACTCTTCCTTGTGCCTGGAAAGTCACCCCTCTTCCCCATGCCCACAGGTCCTCCTCATCACATCCCTGCTCAAAGCTCTGCTCTCAGATGACCTTCGTCACCTGTCCTGGAATGTCCGATCTAGGCTCTGACCCTTCCTCTACTTGTCTCATTAGCACTCAGCACTCCGGACATAATATATCATCTCATGCTTATTTCCTATGTCCTTCTCTAGGATACATGAGTAATACATATTGCCAAATTCCACTTCTGGAAACCTGTACCAATTTACCCTCCAAGCCCACAGCATATGTATGGCAGTCCCCGCACCATATACATTACCAATACTTTAAATCCTTGCCAGTTTCCTGAACAAAATATATCTGACTCCTGTGGCAAGAGCATTTCTGACAGTAGTCACCTTGCTCCTCGTGGAAGTTTCTAGCCATGGAGAATCCTTTGTACCACAAAATCTCAACCAACACAGGAAGAAAGTTAATCCTCCTTTATATTGAGCCAAATTCTGCTGACTAAACTTCCCTGAGAATTCCTGTTCCAAGCTAATTCGTCTTAGTGGCACTTTTTTAGGCCTAGATGTACTCAGGGACGCAGCTATTTCCTACAGGGAATTCTTGACATGCAGGCTAAAGAGAGAAAGAGAAACAAAAGGGACAGAGTGGCGTCTTGGGAACTGTGGAGTCCAGAGGAGAGGCTCCAGGTTGCTGATGCCCAGACCATGGAAGACTTAATACCAGTGTTTCAGAGGAGAAAGCGTGAGCCTAGTCCAGGAGTGCTGAAACCAAACAACTGCGATCACCACCCAAAGAGCCAGTGGCCACTGCAAGAGCCACAGTAGTGGCCCTGGCAGGAATAGGGAAAAGCAGGATGAAGGCCCATTTTCTACTCTCCTTTCCCTCCCAAATCTCTTCCAAGAATGTCTACATTAGGCAGAACTTCCCCAAAGCTGGTAGCGAGGGTGCCTAGAACACAGCTGGCGAGGCCCAGCTTCGACGTCAGAGGCCACAGAGAAGAGAAGGAAGGGCTTAGGTCTGGAGAGATAACTGACAAGACCAGCTCACCATGGATTCCCCCTTCCTGGCTTTAAATCATTCCAGGGCAACCATTTGGCACCGCTATTGTCACTTTCAGTACAGAATGGTGACTGAAATGAATGTTAGGATGCAAAACCAAACAAACTGGAAGTGATTTTTTCCCTTACTTCTCCAGATACTAAGCTCAGGGGTGAATTTTAGATGTAGTTTATTCCACCTAGGAATCAAGGTGCAGAAAACTTGGTTGTTGTAAGAAGGTACCTATAGACTGGATGTGGCTAGCCCCCAAATGTCTTGTGTGAGAATTCTGTTCCTCAGTGTGGTGATGCTGGAAGGTGGAAGATCTTTAAGGGTGTAGGGTCATGGGACATCACTGGGGGCTCTGCCCTTGGAAGGAATTAAGGTCAGTTCTCCTGAAAAGGCTGCTATGAAAGGACAAGCCTGGCCGCTCCCCTCCCTCTGACTTAGCCTCTGACCACTCCCTTCCCTCTCACTTCCTGTCTGGCTCTTCCTTTCCCTCTTACTTCCTGTCTGGTCATGAGTTCCTGGCATTCCAGTGCCCCCCACCAAGAAGGGTTGCAGCTAAGAGGGACCTCAGCAGAACTGGTGCTATGCTGTTTGGATTTTCTACCTCCAAAACTGTAAGCTATATAAACCTCCCTTCTTTATAAGTACTCAGGTTCAGTTATTTCATAATAGCAATGAAAAACTGACTAGGACACAAGTAGTCCAGTGTGGATTTTCCTTGTCTTACCACCTGCTTTCTCCTACGACTGAGCTAGTTGAGTTGATAACTGAATGACTCACTGCATTGAAATAGTTTGGAAGTAATCACAGACAGATTTTACACCCTGAAGAACAGCCGTCCTTCTTTTAACATCTGTTAGATCTACTGCTTTCCTTTTTCTGCACGGTTCCTTCCTGTGAAAACAAAACAGAAGACAAAAGGCATTGCTACAACAAGTACAACAGGGAACCCATCACATGGCTGTATCAGCTGATGGTGCGGCTGTTTCTGTCGACATATTAGGTTGGAAGAACAATAAAAGCTAGTTTTCAGAAGGCTGACTTTGGAAATGATTCAAGATTTGATCGAGAGCCAATCAACTCCAATTATCTTCCATTTGAAATCTCAGTTTTGCCATCTGTCACTCAAGCAGGTTTTGAAAGAAAACTTTTCTAGGAAAGTCCTCTGAGGTGCCAGAAGGAAGTAGAATGTCCTGGCTGAGAAGTGCTGTGTGGAAGTCTGCTTTGGGCAGCCCAGGAGCTGTCAATCTGCCCTCCACATTGGTGCGTTCTCAACAGAGCTTGACGTCAATGATGGAAGGTGTCCTTCCCGTATCACTGTCTGTTCCTCGGTGCCCATCATGGACAGCCACGTTGCTACATTTCAGGCTCCTTCTTGGTGTGTCTGAAGGACCGACTGGATTTCCTGGAAACTGAAAACTTTTGTTTCTGTTCAATGTTTATTCACTTTCATGAAATTTGTATAAGCTGTTCAACAGGCATTATTTAAATGAATTACAGTGTTGGCCCCTAACAGCAGGCAGTTTTATGATCATGATCCAAGGTACCCTGATAAACATCCACACCTGTAGTCTTACAAGCAAACTACAGATGGAACTAGAAAAATATCAGAGAAAAGAGAATGAAGTGGTCGAACAGGAAGAAGACCACTGTCCTGTTAGTACAGACTGGGAAGTTCTACACCCCAGTGGACAGCCACGGAAGCAGAGACAAGATGCAAATTTCTAACGTCCTGGAGTTTGTGATAGAAACAGGATGCTGGGGGGCTGGGGATTTAGCTCAGCGGCAAAGCGCCTGCCTGGCAAGCGCAAGGTCGTGAGTTCGGTTCCCGGTACCGGAGAAAAACCAAAAAAAAAAAAAAAAAAAAAAAAAAAGAAACAGGATGCTGGGAAGTGTAGGCACAAAGTAAATTTAGAACAAATAAAGCAAGTCTGTCTTTGTGTAAGGGGTATTAAACTTAAGATTTCTGATATTTATAATGTCCCAAAACAATAATGCTAGAAGTTGACCTCCAAATAATACATTAACATCACATATATATGTATGTATATTTGTATTTATACATACATAAATACTGCAGAGGAGAAAACAAATTATTTGAGTAAACCTAATTTCACAGGACAGCCTCATGAAAGATCCAAATATTTTTTTTAAAATATGCCCTAAATTCATTATAAGGGGCAGGATATCAGGCAGATGTAACATAGGTGCAGAAGATTTTCTCCCATCTTAATCCTTGGATAAGCAAGGTACTGTTGCCAAATATATAGAGTCTGCCAAAAAAATGTATAGACACTCCAGGAAAAGAAAAATAGTATAATGTTTTTTCAACAGAGAGTGTTACCCTTCTATAGGGGATCCTAAAGGATGTCATATATCGCAGAAAACCCACTACCCTGCTGGGCCTTAGAGAAGAAGTTGAAAATTCATGAGCAACAATTTCAATGAGAAACATTACCCAAGTAATGGTTCACCATACTAATAAATACCTGGAGGTGAATAGCCACCACTTTGACCATCTCTTGTAATTGTAGAGGCCAAAAGTAGCTTTTATTAATCTCATGATGTCTCTATAAATTTAGTACCAAAATATTTATACAATATTTATATTTAAAATATTTAGTATTAAAATATTTCCTGAAATGTGTATATATATTTTGGTGGACTCTGTATTTATCATTTAACACTATTCTAAATGATAAATGCTATGAAATAAGATTACAAAGTCAAATGGTATTCAGGGAAGGTGACTAGTGTCACTAAACAGGAAATACTTAGGAGAGGCATCATGGGAGCTGGATTCTAACGGATCAGTTGAGTTTGATTACAGATTGAGATGAAGGAATATGTCACCCCAAAAGGACTGTGATGGACGCATGTGGTCAGGGAGTTTGGAAGGATGTTTGGGAATAGTGAATCCTGATTTCCTGGAATCAGAAGTACTTTGAGGATGAATCATAGTTTACATTAAAACACCACCTTCATGTCTGTTGGTGGCATCCTAAGGTGTTTAAACCTTAATGCTTTGAGCAAGACACTAATGTGATCAGAGCAACACAACCAAGTGAAAGAGATACCGTAGGCAGGGATTTAGCCTAGGGCAGTGATGGTAGTCTCTGGTTTTAAATGTTATTGTGGAAAGGAACTCAAGAAGTCCCTACTAGTTATCTATTTATTTTAAAATCAAAACCTAAGGTCTAAATAGGTTCAGTGATTCACCCAAGTTCAACCAACTAATAACAGTACATCAGAACTAGAACCCAACTTATAGTTCAGATTCCAAAAAGGGTTCAGGAGGAGCCAGATGGAGGAAGGCCCATGAGTGAGGAAGGAGTTGGCTTCCTGGACTAATGAACATCAGGGGCAACAGGAAGACGTGAAGAACAACCTGAATGTCACAAGGCCTCCTCCTCTCTTCCTGGTTTTCTGCTCACCTGAGTGCCTTTGCCTTACTGCTGTTACAATCACCAAAACCTTAGCATCATGAACAACGGCCACCTTTCCAGTTCCTGGTTGTATAGATCAGAAGTAGAACGTGGCATGGCAGTGTCCTCTGGGATCCCTCAAGGAGCACAGAGCTGAAGCCAAGGTGTTATCCAGGCTAAGTCTTCACTGCAATGCATGGAGAAGCCTCTTTCCGAGCTCATTCTCGTTTTTGGCAGGATTGAATCCCTTGCAGTTGTAGGACTGATGTCAATGTTGTCTGGCATCTAGCAACCAAGGGCTCATCTCAGCTCCTGTGGGTCCTCTATGTCCTTTCTATTCCATTCCTTTCACCTTCAGGCCAGCCTTGTGCACTGGCTTCTTTCATCTCTGACCTCTAGACCCATGATAAGGTAAAGTCAGGCCCACCTGAGTGATCTCCCTAACTCAGGTCAAGTGTGTCACATAACAACACCTGATGACAGAAGCAATGGCCACTATACCCCTAGTCCTGGGATTAGATAGGTGTGTACACCAGGAAGCAGGAAATCTCTGAGAACCTTACGGTTCTGCCTATCGCTCCCTCTCCTCTTATAATTACTGCTTTTCTCTCAGATTTTGGAAATGCAATTTAAATCAATCCAGGTTAAAGTGTGAATAACAACTTCTACTGATAATCTTAGTTATCTGTCATATCTTCTCATTACCTGAAAACAATTTCTAGTGGAATTTCAGGTGGTGTTCTGGAGACATTTGAGGGCAAGTAGGTTGGTAGGTAGTGCTTATGTTAAAGCCATGAGTAAAAGCTGACTCCATTGTCCACATCTGCTTTCTCCTGAGCAGGAAGGTTCTTACATCCAAACAAAGAAAGCACACTGGAGCATTCTTCCCGGATGAACATAAATAAGTCACATTTTCCCCACTCTTTTCTCCATCCTCAGAGGCCCACCCCGCTGTCTTCGCCTCAGCATCCTCTTCAGTAATCAGGAAGTTATAAAAAAAAAAATTAGACCAGTTACAATCCACTTCTCATGCAAAAAAGAAAGCAACCAATCAGCCACTTGCAACATTCTGCACTCTCTATAGCAAGAGGACCGTCAAGTTGCCAGCAACTCTATATTCAGCCTTCCTTCTTCCAGCAATTATTTCTATAATTAGGAATGGCACATTGTGCCTAATTAGTTATTTCTGGGGCATATGGGCATGAAATGTATGTATTCCTCAGTCACCCTACTTTACTGTTAAATTGCCTGTAGAGCTTTTTTTCAAAAAATGAATAATTAAGCTTATTTCTCTGTCTCTTGTTTTCCAATTCCCTTAGATTCTATTCAGGTGATATAATTATGCTGTATCCATGGCAACACTCATTATCTACATCTATAGGTGAAATCTTTCAGGGCTGATGGTAAAATAATTTATTTTCTTACATCTGGTTTTAACTTGTAGGTCATGAGGGCCAGAAGAGTTGAAAGTCATTGGTGCTACTATGGATTTACTACTAGTTGGAATGTCATGCTTATGCTGACATTCAATTCTGAGCTAACTATAATTCCCTGACCTCTTTTTTTCTTGAAATTTGACAGAGAAATATATATCCTCTATCCACATCAGAGTTTTAGTCTAATGAATTACTCAATTATAGTGAATATCCTGGACTATGTGACCCTACTGAAGTGGTTATGATATTTTTAAATATCTTGTCTAAATAAGAGTTTAAAATTTAAATAATGAATTCCTCAAAACAGATTAATTTCAAAGTATCAGTAAATCTAACCAAAAGTACCCTTATATCTTACAATACTAATCTTATAGATATAAGCACCACATCCCACGTTTTAGCAACTTTGCTGGCTCTAATGCTGTACTGTTGATGTGTAAATATCACAAGCTTTGAAGTAAGAAAACATGGCTCTGAACTGAATTCTGTCATTTTCCAGCAGAGATACCATGACCAAGTTGCTAAATATATTAACTCTCTCATCACTGGGACACACTCTGTGACGCTCATAACTTAAAGGAGGCGGGGTTTAGTTTGACTCACAGTTTCAGGGGATTCTGTCTATGGCTGGCTGGCTCCAAGGCCCAAAGGTCGTGTCAGAAGGACATGGTGGAGCAAAGCTGCTTAGCTTGTAGCAGGCAGAAAGCAGAGCAGGGCCCAGAATAAAGACTCAGAGACTACATATCGATTCCAAGGTCACATCCCTGTCATCCCCAGGCACACCCGGAAGTGTACTTGAATAATCCCTTGGTTGGTTCCAAAGCCAATTAAGTTGACAATCCACCTTAACTGTCACATTAAATTTTTTTTAGTCTTTGTTTAAAGGTAGAATAATGACATATAATACAGGATTCTTAATAGGATTGAAAATAATGAAATTTGCTACCAGGATGTGATCAGTAGGTGATACTACCATTACCACTGGAAGTCTTCTAGAGAAGGCAGGCTTTGAGGCTGTGCCCTAGAATTTTTGAATTAGATCTGTCAACATTCCAGAAGGTCCTCAGGTTATTTGTATGCCATTAAAGTTTGGAAAACTGTTGCTGAAATTAGCAAACTTTTGGAACTTGAGTATTTCATTCTGGCCAATTTTATGTTCCTATGGGTTATTTTGTAGTAATTTGAAACTATATTCTTCTAAATTGTACATGCTGAAATAGTCCTAGGAATGCAATTCCTTCTTTTTTCCCCTTCCATGCTGACAGAAAAAAATAAAATAAAACAAAATAATATATCTGGAGAAGGCTTAAAGATTGCAGAATCAAAGTCATTTATACAAATATGTGGTTGATCCATCATGTCATTTTTCTTACTACTTGTTATGGTTTGTATCTGGATGTCCTCCCAAAGCCTCATGCAGTCATGGGGCGGGCTTTTAGAGTTTATGATTGATTCATGGGTGTGAGTGCTATACCACCCTGGGGCATTTTGTTTGCATACAAAAGGGAGGAAGGGAGGGAAAGAGGCTGCTTATTGCCACTCTTCCATTTTGCTTTTGTTGTTTTGCTGTCTTCTGCCATGAACTGCTGCCCTCTGCCATGTGCCACTCTGCCTTGGAGCCAGCCAAGTACGGACTGAAACCTCCACAAACTGTGACCTAAATAAACCTTTCTATCTTTAATACTAGGCATCAGCTATTCTGTCTCAACAAGGACAGAAAAGTAACTAAGACACTACTTAAGGTAAATATTTTCCAGACCACAAGATTTGACTTACTACAAATCGGTTTCAGCTTGCTTTCTTTCCTTCTTCCTTTCTTTCCTTCTTTCTTTCTTTTTCTATCTTTCTTTCCTTCTTTTCTTTCTTTGTTTCTTCCTTTCTTTGTTTCTTTCTTCTTTTTTCTTTCTTTCTCTTTTCCTTCTCTCTTTCTTTATTTTTTGGATGAATGCACCACAAGCTTAATAAGTTCAACTAGTCATTATTTAGCAACCAGTCAGTTAAGTGCCTATCCTAGAAAGGTTATGGACAAGGTAACTAATACAGGAAGGTGACAAATAATCAGGTTACAAATATGAAGTAGGCAATTCAATATCATGCTTAAGAGCTTGGGCTCTGGGCTCAGGCTCAAAGGTTGGTTCTGGGATCAGGCGGGAATCTACTTAATCCTGAACATCTGAGCCTTGGTTTACTCACCTGTGAAATGAGGCTGATAAATATGTTTTATAAAGTTGAGGAAAATAAGGTGGACATGTAAAGATTTGGCACTAAGCAAGGCTCACTGTGGTTGAATAAACACTGATAACATCATTGACACTATGATTTGGCACAGTTAATGAACTCAGTGATAGTAGGGAATATTTCTACTACAAGGAGACAGAAATGAATGCATTAGCACTATTCCTATTCCCAATTCCTTTTCCCTGGTATATTTTCCTACTCTTAAACAAAATAAAAAGGAAAGAAAAAAGAAATGAATGCATTCTTTTAAAAGAAAGAAGCTGCTAAAAGGAAATGTAAGAGGAGAAAAGGCAGAAAGAGAACAGCAAGGTCTCTCCAAGGTAGGAGACACAGGAAGCGGAAGAGGACTCAGAGAACCAGCAAGCAGAGGGAGCTGTCAGCTTTTGGAAGCTGGAGGAGGTGGAGGACAAGATCTCTGCAAAGAGACTGCTGCTTGCTGGCATCTCTGACCAGGACATCATACAGCTGGTCCTGCAATTCTGGAGACACTGCAGAGTGGGTCCAACTGCTGCTACTGCATTCCAAAGTGCAGCTACTGGAAAGAACTTCCACTGCCTACCACTCACTGTGACAGGAAACAGCAGGAAGCTGAAGAGAAAGAGTGAATCTCTTCTCCTGCTCTGTTTTCCTGTCTCCCACCACCTTTCCCAATTTAGAACAGATTGCAGGGAGCCGCTGGCAAAGGAGAGCCATGGCTCACAGGGTAGCAGCCCCGTTGCAGCACAAAGCACAGCTCTTGGAGCTGAGGGACAGCAGTGCGCTCCAGGCTGCTAGGCTGCATACAGAGGAGGAAGGGCCAGGAGAAGCTTTGCACACCCAGGGGTCTGGAAATCCAGAGAAGAAAGTAGTTATTTCTAGCTCACAAGCTGGAGATGCCATCCTAGGGGAGATAGTCTGTGCCTCTCTCTGCTTTAAGGAAGGAAGAAATTAAGAGTTTTCTCAGTGGAGTTCCTTGATTCTCCTCTACTGGCCCTTTCCTTCCTCCCTTACAAAAAAAATTCAAAAAGTACGCAACTGGGAAGTTGGGCATCGGTGCTCCAGGCTCCCACAATCCTGACAGACACAGGATGTGATAAACGAAAATACAGTGACTGTTTCTTTAAAAAAAAAAATGGAGCATTTATTACAGTGGAAGACATGCTCCCTTTAATCCTCCTCAGAATACCCATCCCCTTGCTTCACACACACACTTATCCTATCCTTCTTGTCACTTTCTAAAGCAGCTCTAGAATCCTCTTTCTGTGCAGTCATGGCTTCCTTGATGTCCTCAATCAGCTGAAAAGGTTTCCTCTCCATGGTCATTTTGAATTTGAGGAAGCACCAGAAGTTGCACGGTGCCAAATCCAGGGACCAAGGTGGCTAAGGTCATATTTTCACCTGACAGAAATCCCCATAAACACACACTGCTTCAGAGAATGGTAACAACAACGGGATAAGTGTGTTCAGGGTCCAAGGGAGTAGTGGAGGCAAATTGGTGGTAATGTGCCTTTCACTGTAACAATTATTTTTTATGTGTGTTGTTCAGACCTTGTAGATGCTGCTCCAAAGCAGAGGAAGAAGGAATCACAATGAAGCCAAATACAACAAAACAGTTATTCTATTCCATTTTTGCCTGTGCTTTGGCTTTGAATGCTTAGGATTTTTGGAGGCTTCATGTGAACAACAGGAGTCTTGGTAGACCTGCAGTAAACATACCCTAAACAAAATTAAGGATGCTGAGTGGGATGCACCACTACCCACCCTTGCCTATGGACTTCCAAGTAATGTGCTACTAAATTGTGGCATATGGCACCAAACAAAATCTGCCAAATGCTTCACTGGAAAGGTAGACTCTTTTGTACCTCATAGGTGGAACTCAGACAGCCATGTGAAATTATTCTTTACCTTCAGAAGAAAAGAGATCCTGAGCAGGAAGTGCTCCAGAAAGAATGTGTAAGGGTGGAAACAAGCACCAAGAATGCACTGGGCTGCAGCCTCAAGAGTGGAGAGAACGTGAAAAATCCTAAGTGTGGCCGCATCTTACCGTTGAAGATGAAAACCTCCAATCTTCTGTATTATCCCTGTTATTTAAAGAGAGAACTAAGAGGCAAATTACCTGCTTGCTGAGAAAGAAAGGGCTCATGGATCCTTGATTCTGTGTTTGGAGAGTTTCCTTTGCATGGTGTTTCTCCCACTTCAACAAGCATGTGAAGTTCCTTGGATTCTTTCCCCTTCTCTTCCTAGAACGTGTGATAAACACAACTCTCCTTCAGAATTGAAACAGACAGAGTCAAAAAACCACCACATCCAAAGGTCTCCTTTGAGCTGAGATCCCATGCAGATCTTCCTGCTGAAGATAGCAGGAACGCACTAACACAGGTTGTAATCAATATTTGCAAGAGAAATAGGTTTAATGCAGGGCACAGACATTTACTGATTAGCTGAAAGTATCACCCAGAGTCAAATGTAGAAGAGTGGGGGAGATCTGTCCACAAGGTAGAGATCCAAAGAACTAAGCAGAAGATGTGGAGCCCATGGCAATGTCAGTTATGAGTCAGCATCAGGAGGCGGAGGAATATGCAATGGAAGACCGAAGGGTCTGCACCAGAAAGCCCAAGGGCTGGCGCTGCAGGGTAGCAGTCTGCACTGGCTGGAAGCTGAAGAATCTGAGAGGAAAGCCAAGAGATGACACTCCAGGGGAAGGCATAGACCGGAACTTCTCCAAAGAAATCAGCTACAGCTTCTTCCAAAGAAAAGCAGCCGCAGCGAAGCTCTTCCAAGGAAAGGCCTCCCCTTTTGTTTTCCCCCTTATACCATCACAGCAACAACCCTCCCTAAAGAATGAGCTTGCTGGCTCAATTCAGCCGGTGTTCTCACTCCAACTGACAATTAATTAGTTAATTAACCACCACACGTAGCTCACAATGTATACATATTCTAGGGTTGCCAGGGCAAACTAGAGCAGGGTGCCTTCAAAAATGGAAATTTATTTTCTCACAGTCCACGATCAAGGTGTGGGCAGGGTTGGCTCCTCGGCTTGCAGATGGCGGGCTTCTCAGTGAGTCCTCCCAAGGCCTCTGTGTGTGTGTGTGTGTGTGTGTGTGTGTGTGTGTGTGTGTGTGTGTGTGTGTGTGTGTAGATCCCTAGTGTAGATCCTCTTCTTACAGGGACACCAGCAACAAGTTTCAATTATCTTTGTCTCTGAAGACCTTATCTTCAAGTGAAGCTGCATTCTAAGGTACTGTGGGGCTAGTGCTTCATCATACAGAGTTAAGGGGCACGAGTCGTTCTATAACACATGCTGTACTGATGACTGAAAATATATTCACATAGTAAGATATGAATTTCTGCCGTCCTTCCAGTATCATTTGACTTCTGTAAAGGACACCTAAGCCAGTGCTGGATATATTTACTTAGAAGCTGAGAAGTCTATCTTAGCCACAAATGGAGGAGAAAAAGTATGAGTCTTAAGACCTCAGGCACTGACCTGGCTACTTACTTGGACAAGTTACTAAATTTCTCTGAATCTCTAGTTCCTTATCTGAAAAGAAGGACCTTATAAACTGATCTATAGAGTTCTCAGGAACATTTAAGAGGGACCCTGTGGAGAGTCCTTTCTTCAGTTATTTACTGGTAAGCATTTCTATTTATCTGGATCTAAATATGACTGTAGGAATCTCCTCATTTATGTGTGCCAAGGACAGGTCACTCAAGGAGACTGTCCATGTATCCATTAAAGTACCTGTGAGGGTGTGTATTTAACATCATGCTGTTCTTCACATTAAAGGTGATGAAGGTTCTGGTGTGCACACACAAATCTTAAAATAAAACCAAACAATAACAGAAAAAGGACCCCTTACCCTATATGCATAATAAGCCCAATGCTTTACTTGAATAGAAGGTGATACTCCACACACATCTTTTGTGCAGACTATGGCATTTGCTAATGAGGTCCATTTTGCTGCCTATCCAGAAGTATTCTTCTTTGCCAATTAGCTACCACTGTGAATAAATACTGCAGTCTCCATAGTGACAGAAATGGTCAGTCTTTCAAAGGGACCAATATCTTCAACTAAATAAAACCAATTGAATAGAAATTTATTGAATATAAGCTCTAAATGAAACAGGCCTATTCACAATTCTCAAGACAGAAAGAGTAGCATGTCTTTACTCAGAAGCAATCCCACTTAAATTTTCTATTGACTTCTGAATCCAGGTTCATACTGCGGAACTGTGAAAGAGCTATTTCCTCACTGAGACTCTTTCCTTTAATTGATTTGAGCCTTCCAATTTTGCTTTTGTTTTGAGCAAACTATAGAATCAATCTTGTGGAAATATGAAACTTGGCATCATCATGAGAGTTTATAGGAAGCAACCTGCAAATTGATATTTGATATTTTTAGCATTTTCATTCATGATCCCAACAGACCCAATACATAATTCTTAAATTATCCTCACGTTGGACTAGTGTCCCCCAAAGAGGACTTGGTCCCCAGCTCATGGTACTATTGGGAGGTGGTGAAATATTTTAAAAGTGGGCCTGATATGAGGTCTTCCAGTCATTAGGGGTGTGCCCTAGTGTGTCCTACATATTGGGACCCCAATCCCTTTGTCTTCCTTCCTCCTTCATGTCCTAGTATGATGTGAGTGACTTTTTGCTTTGCCACACTCCACACGGTGATATGCTGCTTGCCATAATCCAACCAACCATGTACTGAACCCTCTTAAACTGTGAGCCAAAGTAAAACTTTTCTTTTTATAAGCTTCTTATCTTAGGTGTGTTGTTACAGTAGGAAGAAGCTAACACAATCTAACAATGAAAACTGAAATCTTCACATAATTTTACATTATTTTAACTATCTTAGATTTGAAATATTTAAGGAAAATTATTCTGGAGAACTATTTCCTCCTCAGTCAGCAGTTTCTCTCATTTTTCCACAAGAGACCCTCATATTCAAGTGCATGTTCTGTTGGGTTTGCAGAGAGCTTTTGCTTTGAAGTTTAGTTATGTCTCACAACTCTACAGTAGGCCACTATAATGACACAAGGGAAGAGACGAAAAGCAATTATCTTGTGTGTTTTGGACATAGAAGTTTTCATCAAATTTGAGATTCTGGTGTACATTTTGAGTTACATAATTATTCCTCTGACAATATAGGTTTTTAAAAGAGTGCCCTTGATAGTTGTGTAGCTGTGGCTTCCCACTGTGCCCTTGCCGCAGAGGTGGGTAGCTGTGCATGGCTTTGTGCTGCCCACCTTCCCATTTAAAAATAAACCTCTAAAGAACTGGAATGCAAAAGCATTAGCTTAGCATTTCATTAATAATTTCAACTTTTAAAAAAAGTAAAAGAAATATGAAATCACCCACATAGAAAGTGTTATGTTCTTTAGTTCCTGTTATATTTGTAAAAATGGATCTTAATTTAGAAAGGAAAGATTTAGATGATCAAAGAAGTACTCATCAAAAAAGACAAGTTAACTTTTATTCAGACATTTCTGGAATATACATATTTTAAAAGGCAGTATAACTAGAAAGGATTTCCCATCAATATGTATTTCTATGCTCAGTATAATCTCATGAATTTACTATAATTTTATAATTGATGTTATAATGAAAAAATTTTATTATTATAGTACAACTTTGTGATTTGTCATTTACTATCTTATTAATGATATTTTATTTGATATTATGTTCTACATAAAAAGTAAATGTAAGTATACACAACATGAAGAAATGAATCAGAATACTTTCTCAAAAGAGATTAGAAAGTGCTAAAGAATAACAATAAACATTTCCATAGAAACACTGTCCTGATCGTTTCTCAGCCTTTTAAATTTTTCTCAGGCTCAATTCCCCTACAAATTTTATGAGTGAGCTATGAGGGAAAATAGTGCGGTAAAAAGTATTCAAATACACTATTCCAAATATTATAATAATGAATATTTACCTCTATGAGTATGTTGCTTATAAGGAAATGTACTTCTAGATCACCCATCCATCCATTTTCAGCACCAACAGAAAAGACCTTATAATTATGTTTTGGGTTTATCTAAAACCACTCCAACCTTGTCCAAAGCATGAAGGGCCCTAGCACAGGCTGAAAACATTGTTAGGTGGATTCTAAAGTTAGATGGAAGTAGGAGGAAGGTTGATCAGTAGGTTTCTGTTTTATTTGAAGACTGTTTTGCTGAATGAGGATGATAGGAGCAAACCATAAGCAATCTCTTTTTACACCCTATAAGTTGAAGACAATCAAATCCACAAGCAATGCACATGTGCTTGTGATCAGCACTGGCTGACAGTTTCAGAGGGCTGCAAACAGTGCACAGGAATTCTGAGCTTCTTCCTCCACGTGCCTCACCCCTTTGTGGGTCTCTTAAGCATGTATAAAACACAGTTGTATAGATTAATTCCGTATGCATGCCTTTTGTTGTTTAGTTCTGTAAACCAAGTTTCTCTGAAGGTGAAATTTCTACTACACCTGCTTCAAGGCTGCCTATTAGTAATAAATCAACAGGGAAGCACAGAACACTGATAAACATCAATAGAAAGAGACAGAATGTGAGTGAGCAAGAGTCTGATAAAAATGCAATCTCGAGAAATTTCTACTTTAACACCACTGTATTGTTTCAGCTTATCATCTGTTGTCATAACAAAGTACCTGAGACCTGGTGATTGATAAAGAAAGGAGATGTATCTTGGCTCATTGTTGGAGGATGAGGAGACACAAGATTAGGCAACCACGTCTACTACTTTACCTCATGGTGCAAAAGTGAAACAAAGATATTCAGAGGAGACACACGCATGAATGGTGAGGTCAGGCTTGGTTTAGAACAACTTTTCCTTGTGATGACCAACACACTCTCGTGGGAGCTACATTAATCCCTCGTGAGTGTGAAGCCCCGACTCAAAGCCTCTTAGTGTCCTCACCACCTTGAACACCACATTATCAATATAATTTCAACATGAATTTTGGGACAGATAAATTCCATTCAAATCACAGTATGTATCATTGTCATTCTTACCTGCTATGCTGAAAAATAATTTAATAACAATAAGCTATGTTAGAAAAGGTGCAAGCATAAATTTTTATCTTATCCATTACTTGTATAAGAGCACGTGACCTAGGGTTTTTATGATGTTTAACACCATGCTGCCAGCATGAACACTCTGCTTAGGAAACACCTGGACAACAATAAAAGTATTGTGCACCTAAATGATGCTTCCAGAATCATTTACAGAAGCAAGGAAGTAGCAGCAATTCCCATGCTTTAACAAAGCCAAATTCTGCCAAACATTATGGATTTCTGCTTCTACTAAGGGTGCAGAAACTCCACAGAAGTATCCATCACACCCTAAACTGTTCCTTCCCCTGGGTCTTCCAGAGGCTCAAAGTCACCAGGCAGATGAACAAACCAAATTCTAAAGTAACAAACCTAAGCAAGGGTGTCAGAACACATAAGTAGGTTCATCTCTTAAACACAGACAGAAGAAGGCGCCTTTACGGGGAGGCAGGAAGAGAAAACCTGGCAAGGAGACTGATTACTCCAGGCCAATATCATATGAGCAGTCCAATATGGCAGAGAGTCCCTAACATGAGGAAGGCCTTCCCATGTTGGAACTCAGAAAACGATGCTCCCAAGTATGGTGCTGTGACATCCTAAACATTTTGAATTTTAAAAATTGGAAAGCCCTAGAAGTAAGTTTTCTCTATCGTTCTTTGCCTCCCTTCTCCCCCTTCCTGAACCCCAAGCTCAGAGAGGGCCTTTCTGTAGAGCTCTTTTATCTGGTCAAAAGAAATTCTCTCAATAGAAATGTGATTATCTTGGATTCTCCCTCCCTAAAATCTCATTAACCAGGGATAATTAATCACGGAGAAGAGAAGTTGTTCAGAGGGAAATCTGAGGGGCTTCACTGACATAACAAGATAATCTTTGCCCATTTCCACTCTCACCTTCTGTAACTTGTGTCCACCTTCCCCAGAGCCCAAAGAAAATTTGTTCTTGGTTACTGTCTAATATAAATTTCCCCTAAAAGTCATTTACCCACCTTGTAAACTTCCCAACAGCCCCATTTACTTCTCCTGTATGCAGCTGGATTTATACTTATGAATCTCACTGGGTTAGTAGGAGGTCTCTCTCCTGTGATGCCCCATGCACATAATAAACGTGTATGCCTTTTCTCCTGTTAATGTGTTGTTAATTTATTTTAGCAAATCTGAACCTTCAGAGGGGAAGGAAAGTCCCCTTTGCCTTAGACACTGATTGTCAAATTCTTTTCCACTTGTTTCTTTTCCACTTGGAGAAGGCAGGGAATTAGGCAGGAGGAAGAGGTAGTAGCTCCCACTGCTTCAGATAGAATCCTGATCACATGGCTGACCTCATCCCTAGAAGAAGTGAAGTCCCCAGGCCACTAGAAAAGAGGAAAGAAGCATTTCCTTCCCTGAGTCCCTGGCAAAGATCTACTACTTCTGAGAGAGGGAGTTAAAAGTAAACCTTCTTGCTTCTGGAGAAGGAGCCATAGGCCCTCTTCGTTCCAGGATTCTACACCTATGAAACCAGGGTTGTACTGGAAATAACTATCACAGCAGAAAAAAAGCAAACGTAGCTCACTGATGGGCTCAGTCTCCCATAGCTTGCAGGGGGAAAAAAAGGTGTGCCATTTCTACCACTCTTCTGCACAAATTGCCTAGGATTTAATAAAAAATCACAAGACAGAAAAAGAAAAGCAAGAGAAATGAAACAACTGACAATAGGAAAAGTAAATTATGGCCCCTATTATGCAGGCATTGAAAATGGTATTTTAAGTATAGAAATATCTCCATGTTATCAACTTTACTTTAGAAAAAATTAGACAGAGATCTCTTTGTTCTCATGAAAAATAAATAGAATAAATTGCTGGATGCATTATACCAAAAATAGTATGTGCTCGCACTCAGACGGTAAGGTTATATTTTTAAAATGTACTTTTCCTTCTATTATTATATTACATATATAATGCATTATAGTATTATAGGCAGACATTTTTATGTAATAATAAAAATGTACATGTAGTAAAAAATATTATGTCAATAAAAGGAACTTTTTAATATTCCATTTTATAAAAGGAGACTGTTTAGCAACCAGAAAGGGTACAAGTTATAGACTGCTCAGTGAAAAAGAAACTACGTGCTGGATGCTCAAATTTTTAATTGCCCTGAAACAAAACAACAGGACACAAAAACAAAAACCTAGAATATAATTCTTAATCATTTAAGTAACAGTAGTATTGGTATCATCAACCTTATTGGCTTAGCATTTACTAAGTGATATGAACAGCACATACAGTAGCTTATATAATACTCACAATTTCATGAAATAAATAGTCATAGGATTCCTATTTTACAGATGAGTAATCTGACATCTAAGCTATGAGTATATTTAAAGCATCAGCAGTTATCAAACCGAATTCATGTTAAATAAATGACAATGGTAACTATAAACATCACTACCATTTACTGATCAGTTACCAAATTCTAGACTATAGTCTACATGTTTAAATATGGCTTCTAAATACCTCTATAGCTGAAGTTCAGAGAGTACAATCGGGTTGCCCATGGTCACATAGCTAGGAATGGAGGGAGTCCATATTCAGATAGCTTATCTTCTCTTCCGAGTCCTGTCTAACGCTCTGGGGAGCGGTGGGGCCGTGGTCCTCTCCATCAGAGTTTAACTTCGTAAGTCGTGAACATAAGACCGTATATTGTATCTATCTATCTTAATCAATGGAGCGGTGGAGACTTTCAGTACTGGTTTGTTCTATTTTGTTTTCAACATACAAGAGGTTTTCTTCCTTTTCATGTTTTACTTTTATTAAAATCATTAGACATTCAGACAGTCTTAGAAAATTGTAAACTTGGTGAAGCTTTCCCATTGGCAACCCATGTCCTTCAGTGGGAGAAAGTTTTTTCCCTCTCTCTTTTTCCGTTCCTTCCCTACTGTTTCTAAGTACGATTTTCCAGGAACAGAGTTAATTGAAAACATATTTTCTGAAATAGTCATCTGTTTTTCTTATCTGTCCCTCTGCCTTCTATTTCTTCTCTTTTTGTTTTACTTTCTGTGAGATTTTCTCAGTCTTCCCCCTCACCTCTTGCTCACCCTTTCATTCCTCCTGAACTCCCGAGAGCTGCTGCTCTCTGCATGTTCCTCGCTGTGTTCCGCTGTTCTTCATTCCTGGACAGTAACACCTTTTGATAACTTTCTGAGAATCTGAGTCACATGACTTTGTGGTTTCCATCCCTCTCCTGGATCATTTCTGCAGGTTCTGTATCACTTGATCTACTGATGCCCTGCCCCTGAGAGTGCCCTGCACCCTTGGTGCTTGTGTGCTCCCTGGCCCAAGAGGAAGAGGAAGGCAGCGAGGGGATCTCATCTATGGCTCTGTCATTGTTTTTCAGAGGATTCATCTGTGTTCAGTAATGCAGCCCACCTCCAGCAAGATACTGAAGATCTAGGTGTGCAGCCGTGTGGGCAGAGGCATCTCTTTCCTCTCCTGTACCAACAACCAGCTCTCTATCCTGCACACAGCTCCACTTGCAGGAAGAGCTACATGCTGATTCCAGTCTGCCCGCCCAGGCCTCCTGCCTCCAGTGACGGTTTTCACCCTTCCACGGACATGAATCCAGTCACTCATTTTCGCATAAGGGGGTTTTCAGCTTCCCAGACAAAGGCTCTCAGTTTTTCTGTGGATATCCCTTGGCTGCTAAAGGAGAAAGAAGCAGTTGGCACATGTCCTCACTCTGCTGAAAGTCTTGATACTTGCTTGGCCTGAATTTCACACACTGTACATCCGACTGCACAGAGAAGTCACACTAGCACTCCTCAGCTGAAAGACATGAGTGAGAACAATAAAAAGAACCATTGTTGTTGGCCACCACTATGTGCCAGGAACTATCTTAACAAATTTGCATTCATCATCTTATTCAGGTCTTAAAACAATCCTAGGAGATTGGTGGTATTATTATGCCCTTATTTTACAGATGAGGAAACAGGCTCAGAGGCTAGAAATGTATTCAGTATCCTAAATCCTCATGAGTGAGGGTTTGCTTCCAAGTACTTTCATTTCAGAGCCCTGTAATCACCACAATGCATTACTCTTATCATAACTTAAAACAATATGAGCACATCACCACACCCTTAGGAGACACTGGCTTTGCAGCTAACCTGTGCCGCTTATCTCTCATCAGAGGTGATGGAGAGCAAACCTTGACTGCCTGTACATTGCATCTTAAGCAGCAGGAGGGTCGCTAGTGTGTAACCCCATGTCATAGTATGACTCAGAGGGGAAAGTAAACGTCCCCCTCTTACCTACAGGGCCCACATCTTCTGAGAAATTAGAAAAAAGTACTTAGGAAATTATTTTGTCAGGTAATATCGCTTTTGATCTTCTCAAGGTATTATGCCTCCACTAGAACTAAAAAGCATCAGAGTAAAAATGATGATAGCCAGGCAACAAAATCTACTTCCTTTCTGTATCTGGGCCTTTGTATGGTAAGTTTATAGCTCTTTGGTGGGTCTAGGGGTGGATTCTGTGTCCCTATACCTGGGCCCTCTGCATGGTAGGGGAATTGCTCCTGCTCATAGAATAGGCTAGAAGTGACTGCCCAGCTGTGCAGGCATGCTCCCTCTCACTTGGATCTTTGCGTCTGCACAGCCAGCCTGCCAAGGGCCTCACAAGGAGAGCCAAGCCTTCCAGGCCTGAGGGAGCCCAGCTCATAGACCCACATCCAGTGATGGTACAGAGCTCTGCTGGGCTCAGCCAATGTGCATGACTCATAGGACTCTGGGATAAACAAGCGGTTGTTGTTTCGAGCCATTAGGTTTTGAAGTGGGTTGTAATGCAGCATTACTCTGGTAACGGTTGACTGATGCAAAGGCCAGTGTGGTTGCTCTGGGATGTTGAGTATTATGTACTATATCTATGGCTTAGAATTTGGAAATTTAGCTTTCTAGAATACAGAAAATACTTGACACCAATCCAAGACCTTTCCTCAGGAGGCTCTGGTACCAATGTCAGTGCGGCTGCCCATTCAACATGGGGAGGGAAAGCTGTGTCACCAGCAGAGCACTCACTTCCGCCCTCGCTTCTGCCATCTAATGCTGACTTTATCAAGCAACATGAAATATTCACATTGACCATAGATTTTATAAATTCAATTTAAAATAAACAGTGTTAGTCCCATTCTCATCTGAGATACTTCAAGAAACTCTAGAAAGTATATTACTGCCTACAGGTGAATTTAGAGACCTGGAAACAAGCTGTGGCAAAATTTATTCAATTTCTTTTGATACTCATTGCCCCTTTTTTATCAGAGGCTCCTTACTTCCTCAAACATATGAGTACCCAGTGTTAAAACACATCTATTGGGCTCTACCGTAGCTCTGTTGTGCTGTACGACCATGTACAGGTTTTTGACTGCAAATAAAATCTAAGTAGTCAAGAACAATGCAGCTACACTTCCGTGGGGCTAATTAGGATTACAATGTGGGAAAGCACAGACATAAGCAGTCTTGAAGATGTGCTCAGGTGTTGGGTGCAGTGGAACAGGTTTGCAATCCCAGCACTGAGAGGGGCTGAGGAAAAAGGATCACAAGTTGAAGACCTGAAGAGTCCCTGCCTCAAAATAGAAAAATAACAAGGGTTGGGGACAGAGCTGGTCATATTAATAATCCATGTATGGCTGGGCGTTGTGGTACACGCCTGTAATCCCAGCACTCGGGAGGCTGAGGCAGGAGGATCATTGTCAGTTTGAGACCAACCTGGGCTACCTAGTGAGCCAGTCTGAACTACATAGTGAGACCCTGTCTCAAAAAGACAAAAATAAATAAATAAATAAATAAATAATCCATTTCTGTCCAGGGTGAACGGGTCCCGAGAGCAATGTACCCACGGATGAATAGAAAACTAAGAGAAAAAAGAAAAACAAGGGAGGCAAAACTCTGGGGTCAGGGGGATACCAGCCTCTAGGACTGAAGCCCCAATTACCAATTTCAGTAACTCTTTATTGAGAAAGAACAAAGGAAGCTGCAATACAAATGGGAGGATATCAACTGACTTAGCAAGGACAATATAACTCAATATCACATAAATAAGACTTGACTAGTTAGCCATCATGTTACCATTCCTTCCGGCATACCTCAGCAAAGCATTTAGTGTTGACCCCGGGGCTTTCCACAAGGACTCAGATACTGCAATCTTTTCCTTTGCATCAATGCTTTTGCTAGAGTTACTCTGGAACCCAACAATCAATGCTTGGTCAGGCCTGAGGCAATACATTGAAAGAGTAACTAAAGAATGTCCTTCTCCACAGAGCTCAGTGGTACAGCAAAATGGTCTGATCCCCAGTACCAACAAACAAACAAATAAAAATTGCTCTAACGATTTTCAAAATGGTAGCTTATTTGTAGCTTTAAACCACAGTGAGAGTTTGTAATTACATGGATTTTTAGTCAGGAATTATGACTGGTGTTGACAAAAGTTAGTCTATTTTACATGAATGGGATTTGGTGCAGTTTTCATCTTTAGGTAGTTTGAGGCTGGGGGTCCATTTCTTTCCATAGCAGGTCAGCAGAGGTATGTTTTCATATGCCAGAACCCATGAGACTCCATTTTGATTTGCTTCCTGGGATGTGAGAAGAAGTAAGGTGTCTTAGTTACTTTTCTCTCATTGCTAAGACAAAATATCCAATGCCCCAAATTAAGGGAGGAAAGGTTTATTTATCTCACAGTTTGTAGAGGTTTCAGTCCATAATCGGCGGGCTCCAAGGCAGGATGGCATGACAGAAGGGTGACCATTCATGGTGGCAGAAGACAGTAGAAGTAACAAGAGAGAGGAAGAGAGAGACACACACACAAGACTCTTTCCATCCCTTATATTATGTGCAAGCTACCCACCCTAGGGCAGGTGTACCATTTACACCTTTAATCCCAGCATTGCACTACAAATCAATCACACACTATAGATTCAGCCACATTTGAAAAGCCTACTCGCCATGACCACATGAGGCTTTAGGAGTACATTTAGACACAGACCATAATATTCCACTCCTAGCCCCCCCAAAGATTCATGTACATTCCTTTACACAAAGGCATTTAGTCTATCTCTAAGAGTTGCTAAAGTCCTAACAGTTTCAGCATTACTGAAAAGTCCAAGTCCTACATCTCTTCTGAGATGTAAAGCAAACTCTTAGCTTTGAGCTCCTGTGCAAATGAAAAGAAAGTTAAATACTTCCAACATTCAGTGGCACAAATTAAACATTCCCATTCCAAAAGTTACAAACAGGGAGATACAAAGGAAAAGGATGAAAGCAAGTCCAAAATCCAGCAGGAAAAACAGTAACTCCTGCAGTTTCATATACAACATCCAAGGCAATCTGTGCCAAAATGTAAACTCGAAAGGGCTTGGGTGGCTCCACCCCTATGGCACTTATGGCGGTTGTAGCTCCCATGACTTCACTCTTGGGCCCACTCTGCTCCTTCCTTGAAGTTTCCCTCAGATGATCCACCACGTTCCCGGCTTCTTCAAACTTCTGGGGTCTCCACTGCACCTTTGGCTTCACATTCACAACTTCATGCACTGCCCTCTTAGGGACATACTGCCTGGCCTCACAGGCCTTCTGAAATATGGGTGGAAGCCTTCTTAAACCCATAACTCTTTCATTCTGTATGCACCTAAAACCAGTGCCACACGGATGATGCTAAGGTCTGCTGCCAGCAAGAGTAGTAGCCAGGCTTCCTTCTGTCTTGGCTGCAGGGGTTGAGTGTCTGGATCACTGAGAACTCTGAATCCAGTTCTGTGGAACAAATTCTCTATGCCACCACCATCCTGGAATATGGTGCTTTGAGGCTTTCTTCTCAGAGTAAAGTCACTTTTTCAATTTTGAGGCTGTAAAGAACAGAGTCTTGCTGCTTCTTGTGATGTCCTCAGGCCACATTTTGTGTTTTCCTGTTCCTTCTCAGAAATCAAGATTTCCCCAGCTCTATCTTGGCAGGACACAGCATTCCTGGACCTTTCTTTCTGGCCAGACTCATAACATTTTAAATGATTCTGCTGGGCTCTTTGCTTTTGATTCTCAATATAAATCTGGATAAAAGGCCCCAACAGTAGCCATGCCATTGCCTCAATATTCAGCTGCCTTGAAATTTCTTCTACAGAATCAGTTAGCTTGCCAGACAAAGTCTCTGGACATGAGTAAAATGCAAACTTTCTGCCAAGCCATGACACACGTTATCTGGAGTCCAGCAACCAGTGTAATCCCTCCAGCAGAAGCCCCCCAAGCCTGGTCTTTACTGGAAGAATTTCTATCAGCCTTCTGGTCTTCTGCACTCTGACCAGAATACAGAACAGCCTAAGGTGTTCTAGCTCTGTTTTTCAGCTGGCATCTCCAAAGCTTTCCAAATTCTTCCCACAAGACATTCCCAAAGGCTCCTGAACCACATGCTCAGGTATAGTCATAGCAATGACCCCACTTCTTTGGTACCAAATTTGTTGTAGTCAGGTTTACAAGGGAAAATACTTAAGACTGGGCATATAATTTATAGAAGTATACATTCATCTAAAGAGTCAAATGCAAAGGAGTACAGATCTGTCCACACACCGCAGACCCAAAGAATCCACATGAGGGCCCAGATCCCATAGCAGTATCTGCATTTATTCATCTGAAGACCCAGAGCCTCTGGTACTGTCCTCCATGAGTCCAACTGGAGGCCTAGAGCTTACAACAATGTCTCATGCAAGTCTATATCAAGGATCTGTTCTAGAAAGGCCCAAAGGTCAATGGTGGAAGGTAGAAAGTCTGTGCCAGTGGGATGAAGGATCTGTGCTAGCAGGCTGAGGGATGCACACTGGAGCCAGAATGTGACACTCGAGGTAAGGACCAGAGCCCCCAGAAAGAACCACAGTCATCCTCAGTGACAGCAAGAACCTGAGCTCTTCTGACAATTGAAACAGCTGAATTCATATCACAAAAGCCAGGATGACAAGCTTCTCTAGGAGGATCATATACAAACCATAACAGAAAGAATGCTGCTTCTCATGTTTCTCCTTCCACTGAGCAGACTGAAAGGTGAGACTGAGCCATCTTGGACTCTGACAAGGTCTTCTCTCTGTACAGTATGAGAAGCAAGGAGAGAAGAATTTGCAAACACCAGCCTCCAGATGAGGAACCAGAGTCTAGGCCTATGCTGTGCACCTCTAGGCCACTAGTTTAAAGGAAAATTTTCACTCATTTGAAATAAAGTTTACTTTTGGTTCCTGTTACCTATAGCTGACTATGTGTCTCAATATTCTGGTTACTACATCGGTTGTCACAGAAATTCATTCACTGATTTATAGCTTAAAATTGTTTCCTTGTGTATTTCTTCTTTAATTTTCAGTTTTTATTAGTACATATTTCCAGTATATAATGACTGCATTTACTGTGAGGAGCTAGTATCTGTACCTAATATATCTGAATTCTTTTTTTTGTCCCCTACCCATCCCCTCCCTCCCTGCTCCTTCCAACTGTAGTCCCCTTCACATTTGCAAAAACACTATCTTTACTTTTTTCTTTTTCAATTCTTTTTTCTTCCATTCCCTCCTCTCTCTGTCTCTTATTCCCCCATTAATTTGTGCCACAACCCACACAGCCAGCAGGGACCTGAAAGGGGGCAATGTGAGATTAAGACAAAACTAGACCCATAATAAAAGTAAAGCTGGGACTGAGAGAGAGGCAGCAACAACCCAGAACAGTCTGAGTCTTTATTTACGCACAATAAAAGGGGGGAAGTGCATGATGGGGCCAAAAGTGCACGGTCTCAGTGTTTTGCTGAGAACACTGAAAGCAAAACATGCTCAGAGCTATCTGTGCTGTAGTTAACAGAGAGGGAGGAACACCAAGGTAGAACACCTGCTGGAGTGGCTTTGCTCTCATCCCAAGGAGTGTGCCAACCTCCAGCTCAGCCACTCCCCACAATTTGAAAAAGATCTCCCTAAATTTGTGGCATTCACAAGTAAATAGATGCACCTTGAGACCATAATATTAAGTGAAATAAGTCAATAAGTCAGACACAGAAGCTTAAATACTGTACAGTTTCTCATATATATATATATAGAGAGAGGGAGAGAGACAGAGACAGAGACAGAGACAGAGAGACAGAGAGAGAGAAAAAAACATAAACAGAGTAGAGCACTCTTTTCCCTGTATTTTTTTCCAAGGCCTATTTATTCAAATAGTGCTTTTCCAAATCTTTAAAAATTAGCAGACAACCTACTTTTCAATGTCCTTTATAGGAGGATATCTATGTCACTTTCTTGCTTAGATTTTGTTTTAAGAAGTATCTTAAATTTACCTACTATAAGTATTTTCAGAAATTCACAGCTCTTATGACATTAATTTTCACATGTACTTTCAGGAAATGACAGGGAATTATATTGTCCAAGTATTATCTATGTGATTATAGTCAAAAAAATTTCATATTTTTCCTTTTCACTTTCTTTAGATCCACATTGCTTTATCTTATAGTTTAATTATCATTGGAGTGTTACAAATTCTTTTAGAAGTAGGTAGGGAAACATTATTTCATACTGAATATTTCATATTTCAGTAAATGCTAGGGAGTGTACTATAGACTATAGTTTTTATAGGAGCTCAAAGGCATGAGAAACAAATAAATTTCCCAATTTATGTCCAGAGAACAATCTCACTGAGTGGCACTCTGCAGGGGAAAAGTATCTCTCATTAAAATTCTTGGGAAATGTAATATTTTCTATTTATTTCTAGAAGAGTTAAAATATCTGTTGACATAAACAATGTTCTGAAAAGTGTATGGATAGAAATCTATGTAATAAAATGTTCCCCCAACTTCTTTGACCTCTCCTTGTGTATGATACCTGAGTCACATCTCCCAGAAATCCTATGTTTTGAAACATATTTTGGAAACATTTTGCTGCAAAGAAGTTATCATACAGAAAGTCAAGTTTGAGCCTGAGTTTTAAAGGATAGATAAGAATTATGTGGTAAGTAGAGTCAGGAGAGGGTTGAACAGGCAAGAGAAAGTCACAAATAGGTCTTCCAAAATGCTCCTTCCAGTAACATATATCCCTTGTGTACCTGTGGTAGACTTGAATATGTGCGGTGATCCACACATTCTTCCTACTTGAGGACTTCGGGTCACAGTGCCACAGAAACCTGGATGACAGTCAGAAAGCCGTGAGAATGCAGTGGCAACGTACAGGAGCACAAGGTGGAAATCAGTTCCCCCACTATCAAAATCAATTTCAAGGTGCCTCAGTCAACTAAAAATAGAACTACCTTATGATCCACCTATGCCACTCTTAATATAAGCATGAAGCAATTAAAGTTGCATACCAGAGGGATATCTGCATATCCATGCTTACTGCAACACAATATACAATACTCAAAATACAGAACTAGCCTATGGACACACTGACAGATGAATGGATACAGAAAATGTGGTCCATGTATACAATGGAGTCCTATGTAGTCAGAAGCAATAATGAAATTATGTCATTTGAAAAAACTAAAGGAGAGTTCTAGAGAACATCATGTTGAGGAAAACCAGCCAAACTCAAAAAAGACAAACGTCGCATATCTTTCCTAACATGTGGAATCTAAAAAGGAAGATGACAAAAAAAAGTAGAAGAGAGACTACTTGTAGATGAGAAGGGAAAGAGGAAGGGGAGGAGGTGTAAGGATAAGTCACAAGGGGCATGAATATGATCAAAACACATGATTCACACTGAACCCCCAGAAATGTACAGCTGGGGGGATGGTGACACATAGAGGTGGTATAGAGAGGGGAATGAGTAAAGTACACCATATGCATGTACAGGTCTGCCAAAATGAGACTCATTAACCTGTGTAACCAATATGTACAAATAAAAAATGTGAAGAAAAACAAGAAAGAAAGAAACACAGCAAAGAAGGATGTTACCAGCATGACTGAGCCTGAGAGTTGGGGTTAGTAAGAAATTGGTTCTGGGTTTTGAGGGTGTCTCATTTAAGGAGACATTGCCAGTGAAGTTTAGGGAAGTGAAGCCTTTGGCACAGATGTAGAAACCTAGAAGAAAAGCTTAAGACAGTTTAATGTTTAAATAGTACCATTTTCTTTACATTGCACAGCCTCAAATTTCTTATGTAAAACTATTTGCTATGAAATATTTTATTATTCAGCTCCCCCATTGCTGGGATGCAACACTTGCCACCCCCATAACCTAAAGAGGAGAAGCTTAATCTACCTTATGGTTCAGGGGGTTCAGTCCATGGTTATCTGGCTCCAAGGAGGAATTTCATGGTATCAGGGTGTGGTGGAGGGAAGCTGCTCACCTCATGGCACCCAGGAAGCAGAGAGAAGGGAGCAGCAGGGTGGAGATACACCCTTCAAAACCACAACACCAGTGCCCCCACTGCTTCCAATAAGCCCCACCTTCTAACAGCACACTTAGCTATGAGCTCATCCATGATGAATCCACCAATGAGTACAGCACTCTATAATTTAGTCACCTTCCAAAAGCCCTGCCTCTGAGTGTGAGGTTTTGAGAGGATCTTCTAGACCTACTCTGTGACAAACATATAGTTAAATAAAATCAATTCATTTTGAATTTAACACACACTAACTTATAATGGGATATCTTGTTCAATAAAGGTACTTAGCTGTAGTACATGTTATGGTTTGTAAGTGGCTACGGAAGAATCATTAATTGATTTATAAGCCTATAATCTTATCCACTGTATAAATTCCAAATCCCCACATTCTGCTGGATTTGTTCGTGGCCTGAAGCAGGAAGGTGTGTAAAGGAAAGGTGAGCCAGGGTGGTGTTGCAAATTCTTGCATTGGTGAGGACTTCGCTGCTGTCCATGCCCCTTCCCTGTTCTCCACAGGCTCTTGCCAGGGCTCAGTGCTGGATGAAAATGCCCTCTTGGTACTCAGGACCTTTTCTTAGCTTTATCTATGTTGACACTTCTCTTCCTCAACCTCTGCCCTGTGCATGTACTCAAGCTTTGATGAACAAGCCAGTGTGAGAAGTTACTTTCAAAAAGTGTTCCTGGTTAGTAACAGGTGAATACTGATCCTACTGCAGAGAACATTTTAATAAGAGCCTTTAATATCCTTTATTCAGTGAATGAGAAATGGTGGGCGTCCAGGCTCATTGGAGAAGCCACATCAGTGATGGAGGTCTTGCACAGCATCCTTCATCAGGAAGGCAGCTGCCTCTTCGTATCTGCCCCACCTGCTGGTTTCTCAGCCCTTTCTGAGCAGCATGTCAGAGCAGAGAACACTTGGCAAGTGCCTCAAACTTCCTCCTGTCTGCTGAGGAGAAAGACAACGATTGTTGCCTGATAACAACAGAATTTCTATTTCTGACAGTGGTCTTTAAGTCTCAGTCTCCACGAGCTACCAGGAGAAAATTCACCCAGAAAAAAATCATGCACGGGACACCTGCTGGAAGATGTGTGGGATGTAAGAATGAAAACCCAAAGACTTTCTTCAAGGCATTTGTATCAGGAAATGAGATCTGTAGACCCTGGGTCCTATGCATGCTTCTTTCATGGCATTTGAGCAGGAAGAAGTAGAGCGTAGACCTTGATTCAGATCTTAGAAGGTTTATTGGAGCATCCCAGCTTTCACCCAACTTCCTGTGTTTCAGTTATCTCACCTGTAAAATATGGATAGGAGATAATACCTTCCTCACACGGTGGTGGTTCTAATAAAGGAATGAATGCAGTCATGTACCACATGAGAGCATTTTGTCAGTGATGAACCCTATGTGACGCTGTAGCCCCATGAGGCTGTAACGTAGCTAGAGAATCCCCATCAGGTAATGATGCTGTGACCATTGTAACATCTTGGGGCAGCCCATTTGTCGTGTGCTTGGGTGATGCTGATGTACACAAATGGGACTGCACCATATGGGACTGCACTGCCAGTCCATGAGTCACTGAAAGAAAATTCACTCAGCAGATGAAAAGATAAAGAAAATGTGGTACTTATACACAGCAGAGTACTACTTTGCCATGAAGAAGGATAAACTTGAGTCATCTGAGGGAAAATAGATGCACCTTGAGACCATAATGTTAAATGAAATAAATCAGATATTGCACGGCTTTTCTTATATGAGAAACCTAAAGTATAAATAAACAAAAGAGCAAAATAAAAGATAGATAATAGGAAGCAGGGAGATAGATCTTCTCAAATGGGAAAGAGAATGAAGAGATTGAGAGGGCGAGGGGTGAGAGGCAGGGAAGGGAAGTGGGGACTTAAAAATAATTGAGATATGCCTTGCACACATACCAACTCTGTATGATGAGTGGAATCATTAGGTGCTGCCTCATGTAGCTCATGCTCGCAAATCCTTAATTCTTTCACAAGGACTCTGACAGTGTCTGAGCTGAACCATCTAAGTTCCTGTAAGTGTGTTCTGTGATGCCCGCACACCACCTGAGCAGCCTAAGGACACATTTCACAGAAGGTATCCCCACTAAGTGACAACACCTCTACCAACATAAACACTTCGAACTGTGCCTGGGAAACAGAAGCAATACACTGTTTCTACTCTTACTGGTATTACCATTCCGTTGAAATGAGCTCACAGTTCATCTCTGTGACTCACTTGATTGCTGTCTCCATCATTCTGTGAGTTCCCAAGAACAGAGCCAGTGATGATCCTCAACCCAGTACAGTGTCTGCGATACAGTAAGTGCTCAATATATGTTTGAAAGCAGGATGAGGAGAGGAATTTGCAGTGTTTGGTGAGAGCTGAGAGAGGGAACACATGATCAAGAGATGATGAGGATGAAGCAAGGCTTTTGTTGTAATGTATCTGGCAGAGGACATGAGCTTTGGTGGAGACATTTAAACCACAGAGATTGATTATCAGAAAACACAAAATATGAATTAAGTATATTTAAGATTTTTAAAGAAATTTTTAAAAATGTGCTAAAGATAAGAGCCAGGGGAAAGAGCTATTAAAGATGACAAAGCAAATATGAAAAATTAGATCAAACTTCTGTAAACAACATAACATAATATAATTGAAATTTAAAGCAAAACCAAAAGGTTAATAGAGAGATTATAAATTCATGAAGAGATCTTGTGCATCAGATGATGAATCTGAAGAAATCAGAATAAGGCATAAATATTAAAGATATAAAAATAAAACTGCAAGTAGCAAGATGATGTAATAGGAAGAATAGAATGAGAGGTCTAGCATGCTGTTTTAGTATTTCTGGGACAAAAATACAAGTTAAAGGGGGAAAGGTTTACTTCAGTTCACAGTTTATATAGAGGTTTCCTTCCATAGTCAGCTAGTTCCCAGGCAGAGAGCCATGGAAGAGAGGCATGGTAGAGGTAGAGAAAAACCGTCCATAGCATGGCAGGCAGGGAGCAGTGAGCCATCAAAAGAAGATGAAAGAGATAGATCCTCCAGACCATGCCCATGGTGCCCCACCTCCTCCCACCAGACCTCACCTCCCGGTGTCACACCCAGTTATAAACCCCCATGGTCCAGTGTCACACACCCCTGGTCCAGTATCACACACTCATGATCCAGTCATCTCCCAAAAGCCCACCTATGAGTGCATGAGGCTTTGGGGGGACATCTTCATATAAACATAACATCTGCATATAATAAAAATATATGTCAGGCTAGGAGATCAGTCAGATTACCTAGAAAGAAATTAAAATGTTAAATGAGATCAGATCTTGACAAAAACAATTTAGGACTTATCGTTATGGACTGAATGATTGTGTTTTCCCAAAATTCATATACTGAAAGGTAACCCTTGAACTAGAGGGGATTAAGAGGTTATAACTTTAGGGGATAAATAGATCATGAGGATGAACCCCCTGTGTGTATGGTAAGTAACCTTACAAAAGAGACCCAAAGCACTCCTGGGTCCTCTTTATGTTATTTAAATACACAAGAAGAAGACAATGTGAAACCTGGAAGAGGACCTTCACCTAAACCTCATGATGATGGCAATCTGGCATAAGACTTCTGGTTTCCAGGACTGTGACACTTCGTTATAAGCCATGCAGTCTATGATGCGTTGTAATGACAGATCAAACTGCTGTGATACAGATATTTAAATCTGGATTTGAATAGAAAGCCCAGAAATAAAACTGTGTACACAGCCAGTTGAGTTTTTGCAATGATACTAGACCATTCAATGCACCAAGGGGAGTCTTTCCAACAAATTATGTTGGAAACTCTAAGTACTCAGTGCAAAAGAATGAAACTTGTTTCTTTCATGCATTATATACAAAATGAATTTTAAAAAGGATCACACTTAAATGTGAGAGTTAAAGGTATAAAATGTCTAGAAAAGTGCCAGGTAAAGCCTTCATGACCCTGGACTTGGCAATGGCTTTTTGGTTATGACACCAAAAGCACAGGCTACAGAAGAAAAAAGGAACAAATTGGGCTTCATCAAATTTAAAACCTTCTGTAAATCAAAATACAGTATCAACAGAGTTGCAGGGTAATTCAAACTATTAGTAGAAATATCTGCAAAGCATATCTATAATAAGGGAATTGTATCCAGAATTTATAAAAAAATTTTATAATTAATAACAACAACAAAAATACATCTAGAATGGGCAAAAAGTTTGAGGACAAATTTCTCCAAAGAGGATATACAAATGGCTACTAAGCATATGAAAATATATTCAACATCAGTAGTTGTTAAGTAAATGAAATCAAATCCATTACAAAATTCCATTTCACACTCAGGACTTAGGATAGTTATTATTAAAATACAAACAAACAAACCTCAGTAGAAAACAACTAGAATTGGCAGTAATATGGACAAATTCAAACCATTGTGTATTGGTGATGAGAAAGTATCAATAGCCACTATGAAGACAGTAGAGTGCTTTCTCCAAAAATTAGATATAGGATTTAGTTATATCAACTTAATTCAATTAAACTTTATGATTCAGCAATTCAATCTCTACATTTATAGTAAAAGACTTGAAGGCAGAAACTGAAACACATACTTGCACATTCATGTCCACACCAGTATTAGTCACATTACCAAAAGGAGGAAACAATCTAAATATCCCTCATCAGATGAATGCCTAAACATATGTGCTACCTGCCCATGAACATAAGGAGGAACAGAATTTTGATACATGCTGAACATGGCTGACTCTTGAAAACATTGTGCTGAACTAAATAAGTCAGACACAAAAATGTAAGTATCATAATTTCATTTATATAATGCTGCTACAGTAGTCATATATTTAGGATTATGAAAGAAATTTGGAGATGGATAGTGATGATCATTATACAAGAGAATGAATTCATTTAATACCACCAAAGAGTACAATTCAAATGGCTAAATTTATTTTTTTTTAAAAAGTTATGTGTGTATATCTTACCAAAAGAGAAATGGAAAAAATCAATTTTTGAAAAATTTTAAAAATAAAGAAGCCAAATTACTTGCCTATTACTTCAAACAAGGAATCATAGAGGGGTCTTACATAAGGAAAGAAGGGTCCATTCATTAACAAAGCATACCAACTCTAAAAGTGTACACACCTAATTACAGATTTTTAAAACATGAGGACAAATTTGACAAAACTAAAGTAGACATAAAAAAATCATCCAATATAATTGGAAATTTTACATTCCTTTCTTGATAATATATAGTACAGAAACTTAGCAAGGATATATACAAAGATTAGGCAACACTACCAACCAACTGGATTTAACTTACGTTTATACAACAATCGTCCATAGCATTCAGACGTCAGGAAGCTTAAGGGTCAAACAGTTCAAATCCCTCAACACATACCTTGTGAGGCAAAACATGGGACAAAGATAGAATTTTTAGACTTAAAGACACTTAAATCATGTTAAGAAATGAAGAAGAATGAACTACTATATCAAGGATTTTGCATTTGGGTTGAAAATATTCTACAGAAACAACAGAAGTACAAAATGGAGAATAATAGCTATTTCAGAAGCAGGACTGATAAAGCTGTGATTGGAACACAGCCAATGAAGTGCATGCCAGGCTATCTGGAAGGGTTCTGCTTCTTTATCTGGTGGTTACAGATGTTTGCCATCTTATGACCAACTCAAATGTAAAATATTTCTTTAGTGTGCTTTTTCTGTGTTAATTTTTATTTTAAAAACTTTATGTTTCAGATTAATTGCAAGCTCTACCTATGCGTAAATAAAATAGCTTATAGTTAACCAGCACTCCCAAAGAACAACTAAGAAAACTATATTAAATGTAAGAAAACAACAACAAAAAAAAACCAAACAAGCAAATGACTTCTGCCAGAAGACATTGGAGAACTTCCAAAGCAAAGAGGAACTCAGAATTTAGCGTCCTTAGAGAAGCGAAGCAGAAACAAGGTGACACTCAGCTATCTTCCCAGAGTATTTACCAGCTCTTAGCATGAACCCAAGCAAAGATCCCAATCAGGAGGGAATGACTGGTGGTAGAGAGAAAGTTTAGAAATCCAGGTGGATGGAGAGATAAATTAATTAAAGATTCGGGCTGCCAAAGTGGGCCCACAAGATATCAAAGTTTTGTCAGTGAGATATATAGGGAAATGATCCTGACAGTTAATCCTTTTAAATTTTTGAATTGCTCCCAAAGAGGAAGATAAGATGCTAGATAAGAAACTGATTCATGACAAAGAAGTGTTTTCAAAAGAAAAGACAAAAATTCAAGGTCTTGCAAAGAGGAATAGTTCTGATAGAAAAGCCCAAAGCTTCGTATCACAGCTGAGAAAACTAAAACCATACAGGAAACACGAGCTACTGATTAACAAAGTCTTACACAAATTACTACACACTCTATCCCACTGAAACTATGATCATACTAAAGTAATCAGTGGTTATTACTCTCTGGAAGAGGAAAGCATAACCCAGCTCCTCTACAGTTTACCATATACTATGGCCAGCATGCAGTCACAAGTTATAGGACTACCCACCAAGCAACCAAGGAAAAATCAGGCACCAAAAATAAGTAAATAAAGTTCAGTCACTTGAGATGGCAGACATGAAATCTAAAATGCCTGCACATAAGCAGCTCAAAGTATAGATGACATGTTTAAGATTGTATTAGAAAGCAAAACTTTACAAAGAAAGACCAAGTAGAAATTTTAAGCTGAAAAATACAACAACTGAAATTAAGAGCTCAGTATTTGGATTTTACTTCAGATTGGACAAAATAAGACACTTAATGAACGTCCAGGTTGAATAATAAAATGCAAAAAGCATAGAAAATACCAAAAGTGTAAAAGACACATAGAACATGGTGAAAAGTTCTAATATCCATGCCAATGAAGTCTTAAAAATAGAGCAGAAAGTAAACAAAAAATAAATAATATTGGAAAAGACAATAGCTTAGAATTTTTCCTAAATGATTGAAGATCTCAAATCATGAAATTAAAACCTACAGATAACATGTAAGATAGATACAGAGAACACTATGCCTAGGAACAATGAAACTATTGAGAAACGGGGAAATGAATATCTGAAGCAGCCAGAGGGGAAGGACATGCTACTTTTAATGAAGCAACAAAGAGGTTCTGAATTGATTTTGCAAGATTTTACAGAGGAAGATAGAACAATATCTTGAAAGTGCTGCAAGAAAACAGTCAAAATACAATTCTCAGTGGAAAATAGGTATCAAGTGAAAGGAATAGAAAAGCACTTACAGACCGATAAGTTGAAGAACTCATCACTAGCACAACAGAAGAAAAAAAATGTATGTGAAAGGTAGCTTTTTCTGAAAGAAGAAATGATCCTAAATGAGAACACAGAAATGCAGGAAGAAATAAAGAATAGGAAGGGCACATGTCCGAAGAAACAGGAACAAGTGATGACTGTACAAAACAATAACTATTACTATTAATACAGTGTGGTGTCAAAGTTAACCCAGACACTAGTCAACAGTGTTAAGGACAGATTTTAATCAGTAACACCTGCTGAAAAATGCAAAAAGGTCCAGGCTAAATTTCACTTGCTCCAGGGGTCACTGGGCCTTTCACAGGGAAAATTAGCTGAGCAGGGGATTATTAGAGCCAGGAAGGGAAAAAACTACAGACACCTGTCAGCATGGATGCAATTAAGCCACCTGTATTTAATGCTGGGAATGACTGAAGTTAGAATTCTAACCTTGCACAGACTCTGGAAGACAGGGGTTCTATCCCCAGGAGATGGCTGGAATTTCTGGCAGTTTTAATGTTTAATCAGCCAAGCACTTCAAGGGAAGTTGGAGTCATCCTAGGGATAGGCCCTGAACTTTCAGAAACTATGCTTGTGTTAGATCCAGTCCTTACAGACCTCAAACTAAACCTCATAACTTTTACACAAAATATGGAGGGAAAATTGAGTCAAAGGATTCTAAATCCTAATGTTTTCTGGGAAGTAATAGAAATGCTAATTTCTATTGAACTGCTATATCAAAGAAAAGTGCTTTATTCCTCAGGGTAACTATAAAATATCAGTGAAAAAACATATAACTATCAATTTAGTAGAAGAGAAAATTTGAACTTAAAGTATCTCATTGTTTCAAGGAAAGTAGAAAAGAAAAAGAAACATAAAGCAAATAGTATAAGTGAAAATAACATAAATATAACTATAAGCCACAAATATCAGGAAATATAAATCCATGAATGATTAATTTAAAAGATAAAATTGCCAGGTCAGAGCTCTAAAATCACCACTCTCCAAATGCTTAAAAGGTAAACACAATATAAAGAAAAGTTGAAAGTAGGACAGAAAAAGAAAAGAGACACACCATCCAAAAAACACATTGCATGTCTTTACACCTGCTGCTCAAAGTTAAAGTGTAATTAAATAAAAGACACCACCAAAAATAGCAAACAAAATGTAAAATACATGGGGAAAAATCTGTAATTTATAGGAAACTTTTAATTTTTTTTATTTTAAGGATAAAAGGAGGGAAACATTAACAGACATACAACATTTTACAACATATCACAAGCACAATACAGACAATACAGAGTTACAAA
>NW_004955402.1:5984629-5989071 GCF_000276665.1 Chinchilla lanigera | reverse complement strand
ATTGTCTGTATTGTGCTTGTGATATGTTGTAAAATGTTGTATGTCTGTTAATGTTTCCCTCCTTTTATCCTTAAAATAAAAAAAAAAAATGGTAAGCTTTCACTCTAAAATCAGGAATAAAACAAGGATGTTTGCTATCATCACTCATATTCAGTATAGTTCTGGAAACATTAGCCAGAGTAATTAGACAACAGAAAGAAAGAAAATTAATAAAGAATGAAGAAGTTAAATTATCATTATTTGCAGATGACATAATATTCTGTATAGGAGACCCCCAAACTCCACCAAAAGACTTCTACATTTAATAATGAATTCAGTAGTATAGATGGATACAAAGTCAATACTCATAAATCAATAGCATACTTGTACACAAATAACAAACTTGTTGATAGAGAAATTAGGGAAATCACACCTTAGCATCCAAATCACACAATAGCATCCAAACAGTGATATATTAAAACAGAAACACTAAATCTACTGGAAGAGAAAGTAGGTAAAACTATTGAAGACATAGGGTAGGCAAAGAGTCCATGAACAAAAATCAAACTGCACGGGAAATACTTCAAAGAATCAACAACTGGGATCTCATCTTATTGAAAAGTTTTTGCCCATCTAGAGAAATCACCAACAAAATAAAAAGAAAACCCACAAATTGGGAAAAAATTTTAGCCAACTGTCCCTCAGACAAAGGACTTTTATCTAGAACATATAAAAAATGAAAAAAATCAGCCCCCCCAAATTCAAAGACCCAATCCAAAAATGGGCATCTGTGATGAATACACACTTCTCAGGTAAAGAAATACAAATGGCAAATAAATACATGAAAAAATGTTCAACATCAGTAGTCATTTGAGAAATGCAAATTAAAACAACACTGGGATTTCATCTCTCCCCAGAGAGTATGGCTATCTTTAAGAAATCAACCAATAACAAATGCTGGCGAGGCTGTGGGAAAAGAAACCCTTTTCCACTGTTGGTGGGAGTGTAGGCTGGTGCAGCCACTGTGGAAATCAGTCTGGAGATTCCTCAGTAAACTAAGACTAGAGATCCCATTCAACCCAGCTATTTCCCTTCTGGGTATTTTTCCAGAAGAACTACAAATATCATACCACAGCAATATATGTGCACCCATGTTTATAGCTGCTCAATTTGTAATAGCTAAATCATGGAGGCAACCCAAATACCCATCCACTGAGAAATGGATTAAAAAGTTGTGGTATTTTTATATAATGGAATATTATTCAGCTATAAAGAATGATAAACTTGAGATTTTCATAGGAAAATGGATGCAACTAGAGTCCATACTTATAAGTGAAATAAATCAGACCTGCATGTGTAAATACCATATTGTCTCACTAGTGTAGGAATGTGAAAGAGGAAATAAAGTCTGAAAGGTATAACAGATATGGTGAAATGGAAAGAAACTGCTCAAAGGAAGAGAACAACTGGGATGAGGGAAAAGAGAAAAAGAAAGAAGGAAAAAAATATATATGTATACATACACACATGCAGGGTAACTGAGAGAGTCATATTACCGACTTCTATTGCTTTATTGAAAGGAACAGTTAATGTTTAAGTGTTTGATCAATCTTACATGCCTATATTTGTTTGAAGATAACAAAATTTGAAGATAACAATATGTAATACAATATCTATTGTTAATTTTCTATCACCTTGTCTGAAACTCTGTATTGCTTCTATTGTTTGAGTGTTGTTTTGTTTATGTCTGTTTGTTTGTTAATGTTTTCATTCTTTACCTTTAAAAATAATAAAAAATGACACACTTAGGAATAAATCTAACAAAGGAAATAAAATATTTCTACATTGAAAACTACAGTATTCTGAAAGAAGATCAGCTGGGCATGGTGGTACATACCTGTAGTCTCAGCACTCAGGAAGTGGAGGCAGGAGGATCACTGCAAGCTCAAGGCCAGCCTGAACTACAAAGTGAGCTCATGGCCAGCATGAACTGCATAACAAGATCCTGTCTCAAAAAAAAAAAAAAAAAAAAAAAAAAGAGATCAAAGAGGCTATCAGAAAATGGAAAGATATCCCTTGCTCTTGAATAGTGAGAACCAACATAGTGAAAAAGGTCATACTTCCTAAACTGTTATATAGATTTAATGCAACCCTGAGCAAAATACTAATAGCATACCTCAGAGATCTAGAGAAAACATTTCTAAACTTTATTTGGAATCAGAAGAGACTTAGAATAGCAAAAACAATTCTGAAAAAAAAAGGGGAGACAGGTGGCATCACAATCCCTGACTTGAAATGAAACTACAAAGCTATTGTGATTTTTAAAAAAAGCATTGTACTGGGAAAAAACACAACAGACCAGAGGATCAGTGAAGCAAATTAAAAGACACAGAAACAACTCCAAACACACTCAGCCACTTTATTGTCAACAAAAGAGCCAAACACCTTCACTGGAAGAAAGATAGCCTCTTTCATAAGTGGTGCTGGACAAACCGGCTTTCCACACACTAAAGACTTAAAACTAAATTGCATGGGAAATACAACAAAGAATCAAAAATTGGAATCCTATCTTATTAAGAAGCTTTTGCACAGCAGAAGAAATCATCAACAGAATGAAGGGACACCCACAGTGTGGGAAAAAAATTTTGTCAGCTCTTCCTCAAAGGTTTAATGTATAGAATATATAAAGAACTAAAACAAACCATAACCCCCAAATTCAAATACTCAATCCAAAAATGGGCATCTGAAATGAACAGACGCTTCTCAGATGAAGAAGTAGAAATGACAAATATATGAAAACATGTTTAACATCACCGGTCATATGAGAGATGCAAATTAAAACAATGCTGAGATTCCATCTCACCCCATAAAGAATGGCTATTATTAAGAAATCAACTAATAACAAATGCTAGAGGGGCTGTGAAGAAAAAGGAACCCTTCTCCATTGTTGACAGGAGTGTAGACTGGTGTAACCACTGTGGAAATCTGTGTGGAGATGCCTCAAAAACTAGGACTAGAGGTTCCATTTGACCCAAATATTCCCCTTCTTGGTATCTTCCTGAAACATTTTAAAACATTATGTCACAGTGATATATGCACATTCATGTGTATAGCAACATAGTTTGTAGTAGCAAAGTCTTGGCAATAGCCCCAACACCCATCAATCAATGAATGGATAAAGATGTGATTTTTTTTGTACACTGAAGTATTACTTAGCCTTAAAGAAGGATCAACTTGAGACATTTCTAGGTAAATAGAGGCACTTTGAGACCATACTCCTAAGTGAAGTAAATGAGACACATATGTGTAAATATCACAGTTTTTTTCTAGTGTAAAAAACTGAAAATGTAAACAAGGACCCAAATGTATAGTAGATATTGTGAAATAGGAAGAAAATGTTCAAATGGGAAGGGGGTCTAGGGAGGGGGAAAAGGGAAAGAAAGGAAAGGAAAAGAAAAAGAAAAAGAAAAGAAGGAAAAATGGAAACAAAACTATTGTAAATAAGGAGGGGAAGAGATATTGAAGGGAATAGGAAAAAAGAATAAAGATATAGCGTAGAGATAATTGGGAGCCAGAGCTTACAAAAGGAGAGGAACAAGCAACTGTCCTAGGCAGACATATCTGCAAGATACGGATGTCACAAGATTCCCAACTCCCCCAAACCCAGACTAAAAATTTCCCACTCCTCCCTGCCATACCCATCCCCTACCCAAACACCCCTATAAACCTCCCCCAGCCCATCCCTGGGGCCAATGGTCTTACAGCCCTTGGCCTACCTGCACCCAGGCTTGAATAAACTTTGCTTATTTCTTCAACTTTGCCTGACTTGGAGGTCTTGGTTACGCCTCAGTTTACTCTAACAGTATGTATTAAAGCAATGAGAAGAATGAAGACAAGCAAACACAGGCACTTTATAAAAATACAAATATCCCAAACCAACAGCAGTGAAACTGGGAAAGCCAGAAAGGGATGCCATCTGTAGTAGATTGATAACTGGTGGTCAACTTACAACCGCCAGCTGAACTGAGTGAGTGTGGTGCTGGGTGTAGGAGGCCCACCTGAGGACTGTTGTCAGCAGCATGAAAGGAAGACCTGGAGAAGAAGCAGGCTGTTGGGAGATGAGAGAGGCTGTTGGGAGCTGGTACAAGCTGTGGGGAGCTGGCTTTCCTGATGAACTTGGCTGTTTTCATCCTCTAAGGAGCTCGGGACCTTGCTGGCACTGAGAATGGCTTCGCTTCACTTTGGGGGTGCTCTGGTCCTCACTTTGGGAGAGCTCTGGTCCTCACTTTGAGCATTGCTTCCTGGTTCCAGAGGGGAAGATGGTGCACTGCCGGCCTCCTGGAAAAGCTTGCTGTGTTGGCTCCCCTGATGGGAACTCGGCCATCCTGATCATCAGAGGAGTTCGGGACCTCACTGTTGCCAAGGAAGGCTGTGGTACCTTTTGGGGGAGCTCTGGTTCTTCT
>NW_004955402.1:5960891-5983349 GCF_000276665.1 Chinchilla lanigera | reverse complement strand
AAAAAAAAAAAAAAAAAAAAAACCTAAGATTGAAGGGTATCAGTCCATGTTAATAATTTCCAAAATAGGAGACACCCTAGTAAGTTCTATTCCTCCTCCATTTATGAAGATGATCCAGCCAGCTTGCTTTTTCATGCCACCATTAATAAACATAGCATCATTTACTTTGAAGATGAAGGCCACATGGCATACGTATGTGGTGGTTATATCAACCCATTAGTATCTGAATCAATCACTAAAATGATTGTCAGTAATATACAGTAACTAATTGAGCAATCACATTTACATCCTTGAAGTTACATGAGTACCAAAGATTCTCTAAAATCTACAGGAATGATATTTATCTGACTTTAAAAATAATCTTAGATGTTTCACTCAAATTTGAATGATTCAAAACATTCAAATAGGATTTAAATAGAAGGCTCCTGTATCAAGCTAAAACTCACAAGTTCTTCTGATGAACCTTTAAAGAAAAACTGCTTTGCCATTCACCAAATAATCATTTTTGTCTTCATTATATCTACCTAAATGGCTAGCTTTTATGTGTCAGCTTGGCTAGGGCTATTGTAACCAACTGCTTGACCTGACACCTGTCTCGGCATCGCCTGGGAAAGTACTTCTCAGGTGTGATTAACATTTAAATCAGTAGATTTTGAATAGGGCAGATTAGCATCCATAATGCACTCAGGCCTCATTGACTCAGTTGAAAGCTTAAGCGTAAAAACTGGTTTCCAAAAGAGGGAATTGTACCTCGAAACTATGACATGGAAACCTCACCTGAGTTTCACACCTGCAAATTTCAGACACAAAACTGAAATATCAACTTTCAATTGAATTTCTAGTGTACTGGCTTCCTCTAAAGATTTCAGACTTGCCAAAAGACATCCTCCCTTGGGCTGGGGATTTAGCTCAGCGGCAAAGCGCCTGCCTGGCGAGCGCAAGGTCGTGAGTTCGGTTCCTGGTACTGGAAAAAAAAAAACCAAACCAAAAAAAAAAAAAAAGATATAAAAATTAATTTACTCTAGATTCATATTTAGGGGCTGGGGGTTTAGCTCAGCGGCAAAGCGCCTGCCTGGCAAGTGCAAGGTCGTGAGTTCGGTTCCCGGTACCAGAGAAAAACAAAACAAAACAAAAAAAAGACATCCTCCCCCCACACGCATGCAGATATATATGTATTGCATAATGTATATTGGTATATATTATATGCAAATATATATTTAGTTCTCTTGCTTCTGTTTCTCTAGAGAAGCCTGACACATATCTATTGATTCAAAATGATTAAAAAAATCTTCATAGTTAAAGCCTGACTTGATTAAATGAATTCAAAATGGATTCTAGTTTTATAGGATTAAATTTTACATGATTAAATTCTTGTGGGTGAAATGGCAATTCTCACCAATTGACACCACAGGATACCACAAATGATACTGATTCCGAATTTTCTGCACTCTAATGCAGTTTTCTGAGTGGGTAACAATGAAAAGCCATTTGGGGCGTTCATCAAGTTTACAAAATTATATTTGCATATTACTTGCATAGTATCTTTTATTAAATATGATTTTTCCAGTGACAGTGTACCATGGGTTTGCAGTGGCCAGCAGTCTCCCATTAGCATATGGTCAGACTTACAGTGAATAGCACTAAATTATCTCCGAGAAGAATGGCACTCGAGTAATTAGAATTGTGCCTACTGATTTTAATAAAATTATTACTATCCTAGAAAACCTAACGTTCACTTCTGTCAAGAAAAATTAAAATTTAATTTTTTGTGATATACCTGTTAATGAGATTCAAATTTCAGGATGTTTGTTGGATGGACAATCTAAATAATCATCCCTCCAAACCTCTCCAAAACTAAACATCTGCAAAGTCATGGTAAGATTATACAACCCTCTCATAGGTTGAAAGTGAAATATATTGTGGGTTCATCCTCCAATTTGTGAGATATTATAAGAGAAAATGTTGAAATAATTAACCTCTTACATTTATATATGTTAGGATAATAATTGAAAAGATGTTAGTATGTTAGATGTTACCATGCCTGGATAATTAACTGAATAATGAACTGTACAGAGATCTTAAATTTCTTATGTGATCTCCATTATGTTTATATCATTCTAGCATTACAATTAATTCCATTTACTTAAAAAGATCAGTATCTAGAGTCTGGCTTCAGTTAATTTTATATCTTCATGATGTTAATGATAATCTATACAACCATTACAAGAGACATAACAAATCTTTGCTGTGGCTTGGACAATAACTGACACAATTTAAAGGAGGAAGAGTTCAACTTGGCTCTCAGTTTGAGGGGGTTCCGTGCATGCTTGGCTGGCTCCAAGGTGGAAACATCATGGCAGAAGAGTATGGGGGAGCAAAACTACTTAGATCATGGTGGCTAGGAAGCAGAAGAGGGAAACAGCACCGGACACAGGACCAGATGCTGTACAGATGTTGTACCGCCATGACCACACAGACACACCCAGGAGTATGCTTTACTGAACCTCAGAAGCTCCCAAGCCAATAGAGCTGACACAGTAAAGCTTAACCACCGCACACTACTAATATTAAATTAAAAGTTTTGCCCATTTGAGTAATTCAAGTGAGAATAGCTACTGCTCATTGCCACGGTGGGGACGAAATTCCAATACAATTTCTGTGTGTGTGTGTGTGTGTGTGTGTGTGTGTGTGTGTTTGTAAGTTTTTCTCTTCCACTTCTAATGTCTTCATTAAAGCCTTCACATCTTGGCTGAATGGGTTAAGTAACACCCATCACGTCACTTGGTTCCAAATTTTCCTGTGCTAATCCATCCCCGTACTCTAGCAGAAGTATATGCTTTTGCCCAGTCTCAGAATCTTCTCATTAATTCCCTGATCAATTTTCTGGTGGATTAAAATCCTCAGTGTGACATGAAAGGCTCCTCACATCCCTCCTGGTCCAACTTTGCAGACATACAGCCTCTGTTTCCAAAGACACTTTGTCATCCAGGACTTTGCACAAATTCTCCTGCAAATACGGAAAGCTTCCGCATGCCTCTGTGGTCTTGCATATGACATTTCCTCTCTCCCGCTAGGTCTGCCTTATCTTCTCCCTTGACAAACACTATTCATACTTACGGAGGTTTCCCTGGCACATAGAGCCCTGCGCAGTTTGTCACTGTGTTGTGTGTGCCCACCATATCTGGGTCACATCTCCCTGAAAGCATTTGTCAAACATTCCCACACTTCATGCAGTTTCGCTCCCTTTCTACCCGCTGACCTTGATGAATTTTTCCTTTTTGTTGCATCCACCAGCAAAGACCACCCCATGGCAACACCTCCAAGGCAGGAATTGTTAAAACAACTTTTTTTGGAGTCAATCAAACATTGCCTTAGGATAAGGAATTTTCAGAAAGGATATAATACCTAACTTAGATCCTAAAATAGTTCCTACAATTCTGAAGCTAATCACAACTTTAAGACCTTAAATTGGGGCTGGGGATTTAGCTCAGTGGCAAAAGCACCTCCCTGGCAAGCGCAAGGTCCTGAGTTCGGTTCCCGGTACCGGAGAAAAACCAAAAACCAAAAAAAAAAAACAAAAAAAGACCTTAAATTGTTCCGGATTAGCTTCAGTCAAGGCACCGAAATCAACCTGTCTCTATCAGAGATGTCTCTATCAGAGCTCTTCCTCTTCCGAAGAGGAAGAGCTGGACAATTCCACGCCCACTCCTGTGACTGCGTGAGCACAGGGGAGGGTCCAGGTCATCTCTGGTTTAGGAACAGACTAGTCTGTGCCCCCTTTCATCCAGGCACCACAGCTCCTCACCGTCACAGGCCACCTCAAGATCCACTGCTGGATGGGTGGGGGTGTAGCTCAGCGGCACAGCACAGGCCTGGCTACTGCAAGATCCTGAGTTCGGTTCCTGGTACCAAAAAAAAAAAAAAAAAAAAAAATCCGACCTTGGAAAGACATCATCCAAGAAAGGGTAACCCACATTCACCCTTTTTAAACTCATTATAATGGAGGCTCAACATCCGACCCAAGGTACCACTTCATAATTACTACCCATGTGCTTGGTTTTCCTTGTCTAAGCAAGCTCAGATGATCCTTCAGGAGTCACTTAACCTCTATGCTTCTCCAGGAATCCCTGTTCCCCATCACACCCAGAATTGGGAGATGTGGAGTATTCCCAGAGAATATTTTTCTTTGTTTTGTTTTGGAGACAAGGTCTCACTCTGTAATTCAGGCTGGCCTTGAACTCACTATGGGGCCCAGGCTTGCCTTGAACCCACAGCAATCCTCCTGCTTCAGCCTCCCAAGTGCTGGGATTACAGGTGTGTGCTACCATGCCCAGCTCCCAAAGAATTTTTGACAGATTACTTACTAAGTAAATGCATGCTTTTTCACAAGTACTTTAAGAAATATAGTCCAGAATATTTTTTTCCTGGGGCCATTGTCACTATTCCACATAAACTTTATAAAGTTAAAAGAAAATTAGAGGAACATATTTAGTTTTCATAAATATTTAGATTCTGAGTCTGTGCCTCCTGAAGAAGCTCATTTTCTAGTTGGTGAAGCCTGCGGTGGGAAGTAAGTAAAATTTATGAAATGGGATTTTTGTTGTGTACCTTGATATGATTGTAACAGAAAAGCCTCAGGGATTCTGAAAATGTAATTTCTAAAAACCTAAAGGTTTCTGTAAGGACTAAGAGTTCTTAGATACTTTTCCAAGAACCTGAAATAGTCTTTATTGATATCACATAATATATTTATTTTTCATTTCAACTGTCTCAAGAACACATCCTTTAGAAGCACATTCAGAAAATTAAGTTCACAACAATATAGCTATGACGGTAGCTTCATTGTGTCAATCTGAGTGAGGGAAGTTTAACTAAATGACTCAGCAATTCCATCCTGTAGGATGTGGTAGACCCAGCCTACAGTGGCTGGTTGCCTGGATGGTATAAAGGGGAAGTAAAGAATGGATCTGCCAGGCATGCCTCTGATCCCAGCACTTGGGAGGCTGAGGCAGGAAAAACTGCCACAAATTCAAGACCACTTTGGGGTACACAGTGAGTTTAAAGCCAGCCTTGACTACATAGGGAGAGCCTGTCTCAAAAAAAAAAAAAAAAAAAAAAAAAAAGGATGGATCTGCTTCTGTCTCTTCAGAGAAGAAATGCTAGAGAAGTCTTCACCTTCACCTTGGACGTCATCTGCTAGCTTCCAGCACAGACTCTTCAGCCTTCCATCACAGGCCCACCGGCCTCCTGATTTGGACTCGTACAAGACACTGCAGTGAGCTCCAGACGCTGGGCCGGATCCTTTTGTCTCCAGTGTGCAGGCGCCCTCTGGCCGACCACTGCAAGCCAATCTTGTATCTTCTTATACATTTGTGTATCTTGTGTTGCATCTGTTTCTCCAGTAAAACACTGACTGACACAATTGCCTTACATGAATATTTTGGGTTTTTGTTTTGCTGAGGGCATTTATTAACAGGTGGGGAGAAAATCGACATAAAAATATGCAAACATGTTTATTAGTGTAGACATCTTCTGATAGCACTTTTTGGTTGCTTAATGTGTACCACTGTGGCTGTGGCTACTTAGCTTGATGTAGCCAAAGAACTTGACGTCCAAATAAAGGAAACGAAAATCTGGTTCACTATCTCAGCTCTGCCTCACACTTTGCTGATGACCATGGGAAGATCACAGGACATCGCTATGTCTTCATTTTCTTTTCATGGCAAGAGAAAAATGAAGTCTGCAATATTATCCACAGAATTATTATTTAAGGAGGAACATGTAAACAGTCTTATAAAATGCTAAATAAATGATGTAAATTACTATGACCCAAGTTCTCAGCATTCTAACTAAATTTATGAAATTTTTATAAGCATTGATGAAGTTAGTTTTGATGAATGTTTCTTGAAGATGAGTATTTCAAACCTGATTAATGTTCCAAGGGTTGGTTTATGTTTCTAAAAGCCCATGAAGAAGTCAAAGTGGTGAATCAATTGCAGCTAATTTGGGGCCCTCCTACCTAACTTGTCCAGTGCTTACAAAGTCAGTCCTAAATGTTGCTTCCTGAAAGAGTGATTCCTCCATTAATTATCATCAGTGAGTACTTATGAGGCTACACAGGACAGTGATGCCACAGCTGGCCTCACTGAGGTGGTTCATCAGTTTATAACACACAGTATAGCCAAGTGGGCATTTCTGATGATCTCTTTATTTGAAAAAATCAGGTGTGAGAACTTGGGTTGAGTCTATGTGCATGTGATCATCAGATGCATGCTTCCACCTGATCAGCTACTTGTCCAAGTCCTGAGAGGTCAGTGGAGACCGCAGACAGGCAAGGGAATGAACTGAATGTGGATTTTGTGTGTCCCTGTACGTAATGCTTCTGTGGGCAAATGTTCCCAGCTGCACTGCTGCCCTAGGTGTCACATAACTTCAGTGGCAAAGTTACTTCTGTGGAAATACACCCTCCTTCTGTAGAAGCATGGCCAAGGGACTCAGTGTGTACAGGGTGGGAGATGCTTCCTGTGATGGTGTCTTCAGTGTCAAGTCAACATGGGAGCTCCTCCCACTAACTTTTCTTTTCTCTCACAGAGGACCCTATTTTTATTACTTCAAAATGTTTCAATTATCATCTTCCTTTTTGCTTGAGTGTTTTGACAATATTTTAACAGCCTAAACTCTGTTATGTTTTGAAAATCCATAAGATGGTTAGCTGAGTGATTCTTGTAAAAACACATAACCACTTCCAGATATTCTTGTTACTTGAAGTCATTTAAAATTGCTTTTCTTATCAGGTCTCATCAGTGAAGATCTTTGTATCACGGCACAGAAATTATTCCAGTGGAATAAACACATTAGGATGTTTTTCTAAAACACTCAATATGACACTACATTTTATAGTCTACTAGTAAATGTTTTACAGTTTCTATTGATTGCACCATAACTGTACATGTTCACTACAACCACTGCTTAAAATAAAAAATGGGGCAAATGGAATGAATACATACCTCACAGAAGAAGATGTACAGATGGCCAATAAATACATGAAGAAATGTTCAATGTTGCTGGCCCTTAAAGAAATACAAATTACAACACTGAGATTCCATCTTAACCCAGAAAGAAAGACCATCGTTAAGAAATCAAATAACAAATGCCGGTGAGGCTGTGTGAGGGGGGAGGAGTATTCAGTATTGTCAATGTGAATATAAACCAATACGACCATTATGGAAGACATCATGGAGAGTCCTCAGAAAACTAAAACCAGAATTCCATTTGACCCAGCTACTCCCCTTCTAGGTATCTTCTCAAAAGAAAGACATCATACATGCCTACCTGTGCTTATAGCAGACCAATTCATGAAGCTAAATCTTGAAAGCAGTCTACATATCCAGAGGTATTTACACACTATGAGATACTACTCTGTTGTGAAGACAGATAAGCCTAACTTCATGAACAAAACCCAAACTGCACGAGAAACACTTCAAAGAATCGATAACTGGGACCTCAACCTATTAAAATGCTTTGTACATCAAAAGAAATCACCAATAGTAAAAAGACAACCCACAGAGTAGGAAAACATTTTACCTAACTGTCCCACAGACAAAGGACTTCTATTTAGAGCATATAAACAAATGAGAAATGTAAGACCCCCCAAATTCAAAGACCCAATCCAAAAATGAGCATCTGAGATGAACACACACTTCTCAGTTGAAAAAATACAAATGGTAAATAAATATGAGAAAATATTCAACATCATTGGTCGTTCAAGAGATGCAAATTAAAACAACACTGATATTTCATCTCACCTCAGTAAGAATGGTTAACATCAAGAAATCAACCAATAACAAATGCTGGAGGGGTTATGGGGAAAAAGGAACCCTTCTCCACTGTTGGTGGCAATGTAGACTGATACAACTACTTTGGAAATGAGTGTGGAGATTCCTCAAAAAACTAAGATTAGAGGTCTCATTATTCCCTTTCTGAGTATTTTCCCAGAAGAACTGAAAACATCATATCACAAGCGATATATGTGCACCCACGTTTATAGCAGCACAATTTGTAACAGCAAAATCTTGGAAACAACTTAAATGCCCATCAACTAAGGAATGGATAAAAAGGATGTGCTATTTTTATAGAATTGAGTACTACTCAGCTATAAAGAAGGATAGACTTGAGAACATTTATAGGGAAATGGATGCAACTTGAGTCCATACTTATAAAAGAAATAAAACATTCTTACACATGTAATCATCATATTGTCTCTCTAGTGTAAGAAGCTTAAAGAGTAAATAAGATACAGAATATACAATAGATACTGTGAAATGGGAAGAAAATGCTCAAAAGGAAAGAGATACTGGAATAGGGAACAGGGGAAAAGAAGGAAAGTGAAAGGAATGTAGATAGATAGATAGATAGATAGATAGATAGATAGATAGATAGACAGATAGATAGATGATAGATAGACAAAGACACACACAAGATATCTTAAGTAGTTAGTTAAGATATTACTAACTGCCATTAGCTCACTGAAAGGATAGGTATACGCTTGTATTACGAGCAACTACTTTGAAGATAACAATACACAATGTACTGAATTGTGATGCTCCTACAATCTTGTCTTGAAATTGTATGCCATTGTTTTTATTATTTATTTTTCTTCTCTTTAAAATAAAAGAAGAAATCTCAGAATACATTTGAGTGCTTTGCAGTCTCCCACCAGAGATGATGTACTTGCAGAGTGTATGTGTGTATGAGACCTTGAGAGAAATATTTTTAATTAGTTACAATTATTGTTATTTTTTTACTTTCTTGTCTCTCCGATAAGACCTCGAACAGAAACCAAGGAATGTTTTCGTTTTGGTAATGGGAGGGGCAAGAGAAGATGATGAGCGGTGCTTCAGTGGGTTGCTGGTGAACAGTCTGTTGTCCAGAGTATTCCCCTGGCTCCCCAGAACTTTCCACACTCTAAGAGCTGTTTAATATCCCTCCTTGCTGCATGTTTCAAACGTGGATGCTTGGAGAAAATGATGATGACTCAGCAAAAAGATGATCACCAAGTGATAACTGACTTAGGATGGAAAAGATTAATTTCTTCTAAAGTGCAGAAATTTCAGAATACAAGGCAGATATCTGCTCAAAAAAGAATGCTTAATAGGAACTGTAAAATGGGAAGGCAGAAACTAAGAACTAGGCAGGGACAACAACTCATTTATAATTATATTTCAGCTTCCAAGCATCAACAAGATCATCTAGTGTGGAAGGATTAAGCATCCCAGCTCACTGACTCTCCAGAGAACACAGAAATAACTTCATACACACATTCTCAGCTGATCTGTAACAAGTTTTCAGGGATCACACAATGGGGAGAGGACAATCTCTTCACTAAATGGTGCTAGGAAAACAAGATATCCACACGCCGAAGGATGAAACTTGAACTTGTCTTGCACTATACACAAAAGTCAACTCAAAATGGAGCAGACATTTCAGTGTAAGACCTGAAACTGTAAAACTCCTAGAAGAAAACAAAAGAGAAAAGCTTTATAACATTAGTCCAGGCAAGGATCTCTTGAGCTGACAAAAAGCACAGGATGCAAAAGCAAAAAGAAAGACGACTACATCAAACTAAAGAGTTTCTGAACACCAGAGGAAACCATAAAGCAAAAAAGACAACCTCCAGAATGGCAGAAAGTAATTGCAAACCACATATCTGATAAGAGATTAGTATCCAAAATATATAAAGAATTCTTACAATTTAGCAGAAAAACACCCATATAACTTGGTTTTATTTATTTATTTATTTTTTATAACTTGGCTTTAAAAAGAGGAAGGTGCCAACCTAGATTGCTGTGTACTACAAGGCTGTCCTTCAAAATCAAGGCAGAAATAAAGACATTTCATAAGGATCAATTAGAGAAATTCGTGGCCACAAAGCCAGCGCTGTAGAAAATACTTAAGGAAATCCTGAACAGAGACGATGAAAACTATGTGACCAAAAGAAAGAATAAACCACACTGGCAGAGTGAGAAAGCCCAGGTATAAATAATTTAAAAAGCAAGACAATGGGTGAATAATAGCAATCAGGAAGATACATCTTTTACAAATGGGAAAGAATTTTAGAGACCAATGGAGAAGAGAGGAAAAGGAGAAGGCAAAGTAGAAGGAATTAAAATGTGTTGCATTCCTGTACCGCTCCCCGTGAGGAATGGAACCACCGTGCATGGAAAACATGAAGTAAAAAATTAATTAAAAACAGAAATTAATCCAATACTGGAAAAAACAACAAAATGCCTAGAACTAGTACCTATCTTTCAATAATAATACTTAATGTAAATAGTCTTATCTCTCCAATTAAAAGACATAGACTAGCAGATTGGATTAATAAACAAGACGTGTCTGAAAGAGCCAAACCCCATCTGCAGAGAGGTGCGCAGACTGAAACCGAAAGGAAAATGATACCCCAAGAGCTGGAAACTGAGAGCAAGCTGATACAACTACAATTATATCCAGTAAAGTGGCTTCACATCAAGGCTGGTCAGAAGAGACAAAGTCACTACAATATTGGTAAAGGAAATGAAATCCCCCTATCTCACCCTGCACTAAAATTAAATAAAGATGCATCCAAGACATAGGTAAAAAGCAGAAACTTTGAAAGTGTTGGAAGATGATACAGAGGAAACCTTTGAAGGTACAAGCAAAGACTTCCTGAATAGATTCTAATAGTACCAAAAATAATATGAAAAATCAACAAATGGTCTTGTACAAATTACAAAGTTCTGCACAGTTGTACAGTAAAGGAAGCAATCAACAGAATGAAGAGACAGCCTAGTGAATGGTAGAAAATTCTTGCTAGCTGTTCCTCTGGTTGAGAGCTGATATTTAGAACATATAAAGAATCTTAAAAATTACCCACCCAGGGGCTGGGGATATAGCTCAGCAGAACAAGCACCTGCCTGGCAAGTGCAAAGTCCTGAGTTTCATTCCTGGTACAAATAAATAAATAAATAAATAAATAAATAAATAAATAAATAAATAAAATTACCCACCCCAAAACAAATGACCCAATCAAAAAATGAGCAACTGGACTGAATAAACCTTCCTAGAAAGAAGCACAAATGACTAATAAGTTGTTATGGTTTGTGCCTGCATGTCCCCCCAAAGCCTCATGCGGTCATGGAGTGGGCTTCTAGGATTTGTGATTGATCCAAGATCCCATGCTGGGATTATCGGTGTGAGTGTAACACCTCCCTTGGGACAGGTAGTTTGCATACAATGTAAGGGTGGGAGAGAGGCTGCTTGCCGCCATTCTTCCCTTTTGCACTTGTTTGTGCTGTATTCCGCCGCCACGAACGCTTGCCCTCTGCCGTGTGCCGCTCTGCCTTGGAACTAGCCCAGTATGGACTGAAACCTCCACAAACTGTGAGCTAAATAGACCTTTCGTTCCTTCATTTTGGGTATTGGGTATTTTATCTCAGCAACGAGAGAAAAGTAACCAAGACATAAGTATATTTTAAAATATTCAACAACTTCAGCCATTAAGGAAATGTTATTCAAAACAACTTTGAGATTCCATCACACTTTAGGATGGTTATCATCGAGAACTAAGAAAAACAATGAAAGCTGACAAGGATTTGGCAAAAAAGGAACCTTCTACATTCCTCGTGGGAACATGAACTAGTAAAACCACCACTGAAACAAATATGGAGTTTCTTCAAAAAGCTAAAATTAGAAATACCATTTGACCAACTATACCTGTCATGGTTATAATGCCCCAAAGAATTAAATACATCATACTATAGTAATGTAGTCATGCCTATGTTTATAGTAGCACAATTCACAGTAGCCAAGCTCTGGAAACAACCTATATGCCCATCGATGGATTAATGAATAAAGAGGATGTGCTATATATGCATAATGGAATATTATTCAGTTGTAAAGAATGAAATTCTTTCATTTCCAGGAAAATGGAACATGAGATCAACATGCTAAGCAAAATAAGCCAGACTCAGAAGGTACATGTTTCCTTTTATATGATAAACCTAAAATATAAATAAATAAATGAATAAATAAAGAAAATCAAGGATAGATGATATGAAATTAGAAGTTAGACTTCTGGAGGCACAGAAAGAGATTAGGGAAGGGAAAAGGAAAGACAGGGAATAGTACAGTGACTGAAAAGGATTGGGATATATTATACCAATACACCAATTTCTTAAAATGAACACAATTGTTCTGTACCATAAATTTGTAAGAATAAAATAATAAAAAATTTTAAAGTAAAGCACCTAACAACATTCTTAAAGATAAACAAGGGGCTTGAATAGACATTTCTCCAAAAGAGGCACACAAATGGCCAACGAATCCATGGGAAGATATTCAACCTAATCATCAATCAAACGAAAATCAAAACCAAAGCGAGATGTCACCTCATACCTGACAGATGGCTATTATGTAAAAATGTGCACATAGAATGTGGGTGAGAATGGAGGGAAATGGGAACTCCTGTCCATTCCTGGTAGGAGTGTCACTAATGGGACAACTCCTATGGAAAGCAGGAGGGAGGGTCCTCACAGGTCAAAACCAGAGCTACTGTAAGATTCAGCCATCCCATTTCTTGGTGCTTATCCATAATAACTGAGATCTGCATCTTGAAGAAAGACTTGTACTCCCATGTTCACTGCAACACTATATATGATAATTAACATGTAGAGACAACTGTAATGTTCACCCATTAGATGAAGGATAAAGAAAATATAATACATGTGTACAGTGGTATATTGCACAGCTTTAAGAAGGATGGAATTCTAGTGCACAATACGTGACCGAATCTTGGAACCATTGTGTTAAATAAAATAAGCCAAGCACAAAAGGATCAATACTTATGGTTTCACTCATATGAGGTACTTAAAACAGGCAAACTCAGAAGCATAGAGTAGAATAACTGTTTCCAAGGACTGAGGGAAAGGAAGAGCTGCTAACCAGTGCGTGTAATGTTCTGCATAGAGGAAACAAACATATTCTAGAGATCTGCTGCACTCCCTGCCTCTGTGTTTAGCAGCACTGTATTATACACTTACAGCTTTACGGGGTCAATCTTTTGTTCAACATTCTTACCACAATATAAAAAGTTGACCATGCCTAAATTAGGCAAGTTCAGAAATATGAGTGGGATCTATTAGGGTAAAATAAAACACGTCAGGAGAATAAACTAGTGGAATCTGATAAGTAGAAAAGTTTAAAGTACTCGCTGTGAGGAAAAGAATTGGTGAAGGCAGAGCATGGTTCCTCTTTTCATTATAATCCTATGTTAGCTTTCTCTTGCTGCTGCAATAAATCACCACAAATTTGGTGACTTAAAACAATACCCATGGTGAGGCTACAGTTCGGTACCATGCTGTGTCCAAGTTCTCTCTTCTCCAGGCTGAAAGCAAGGATTTTGAGTAGGTTTGTGGCTCTCCTATGGGGTTCATCACTCAAGCTCACTTCACTGGCAGAATTTCTACCCTTTTGTTTGCAGGGCCAAGGTCTTTGTTTGGTGGCTGGAAGGGGCTTTGAGCTCCTAGAGGGTGCCAACACTCCTTGCCGCAGATGTCCTGCATCCGCGAGCTTGCACATTGGGTCCTTTCTGTGACGCAAACTTTTATGACTTTCACGCCTCTTGAAGGGCTTTTTCATCATATTAGACCTACCAGGATCATTTCTATTTGGCCACAGAAGTTCATGCAATCATGGGAATAACACCATAGGACACATTATGGTCACTCACCACAAATTCTGCCCGTCACAAACTCCTTTGGTACTATTTAGTTTGTTTATTGATGAATTAAAAGAATCAGGTACAACAAAGAGTCAAGGTGAATGCTGTTAGGTAAAGCTAAAGAATACATCTTATAAAAATCCTGAAGGTGTATGTACATGTACAAACTTTCTATGAGAAAGATGATCACTATATAGTATAGATGTGCACTAACTAAAAATAAAAAGTGAAAAAGCAATCTTATAGGGAGAGGCAATTAGGCTGAGATCTACCCAAATGTCATAAGGTAAATGACTAACAGTATCTAGCTGGTATTTCACAGATTATTTGCTTAATTTCTTTTAATAGAATCCTCTTTTCTTAGCTTGGTCTAAATGGGTAGCAGAAGAAAAGGTTAGAGGGAAGATCTAATTACTAAATTAGTATCTAATGAGAAAATGAAGTGATAGAAGCCTAAACATTAAGACTTTTTTTAAAGGAGAAGGTTATGGCCAGAAATTAGAATAATGAAGCGTAAGAGTTTTCCCTGAAAATGCTCATCGAGATGTTAAAATGAGATTGTGACTATGACCTGAAAGTGAGTCTGGACGTGCAGCTCTGGAGTTGAGGAAGTCAAGGATCTGCAGTTATTGATTTAAACACTGAAATCAAGAAAGAACACAGAAGAAAGACCTTAACAGAAGAGCACCAGAGAAGCCAAGGAAGAGGGAGTTATCAGGAAGGAGGATGGGGAAGATGCTGAGAGTTATTATAGCTTTTGTTCACTCTCTCTCTGTCTCTCAATCCTACAAGGTGGCAAAAGTACCAAAATGCTACTTACAATTTTACAAATAAAAAAGTAATACTCACAGACCTTAAGTAAACTCCCTGAGTTTACACATTTATTAAGTGGAATGTCTACAGATGCCAAAAACTTTTCATTACTAATCCAGTAAAATATATCAACATCAACTTTATTTAAAATATCTTTCATCCCAGATCAGAGTACAGGCAGAAGAACAAAAGCTAAGACTCCTTCCTGGAAACACAAGGAAAACAAGTAACTTCTGAAAACATGAGACCCACACTATACCTGCGTTCTTCTCCTAAGTGAAGGCTGCCACAATCTGAGCCTCTCTAATGAGGTGCTACACGACCATGCCTGAAATACCTTTGGGTAATGAGACAACTTCCATGAATCTACTCGTGAAAGAGTCTGTTCATTAAGTAGGCTGGACAGCACAAGAGCAAAAACAGTGACACTCTTGTTTCAGGGTGTCAGCCAGAATCTAATTAGAAATTAGTGGCTGAAAAGACTCAAATACTTCCACTTACACTGATACTGGCCTGGAGTTCTCAGGCATGATTATAAATCATTTCACATGTGAGACAGCTTTGCAAGGTGAGGGACGGGTGGCAGACTGCACATCAGGGTCAGAGCCAGCTTTCTGGCACTTTCCTTTAAACAATACACAAGCAAGAAGTTTGTTAGGAAAGCAGAGCAACTTAAGGTCTGCTTCACTCTCAAGAAAAGAAATCTCTTGGGAAGATCACTGCTTTGCCCTTCTCTGTGTTTTGCATCCTCTCTTCCTTACCCATGAACACACATGCACACGATCCTAGGACCATTTACAAATCTGTATGTGGATATAGCACGACTGCTTATATTTTAGCTTAGATGGAATTTATTCCTTCCTAATTCTAGTCAGGTAAAATAATTAGTCTCAATGTTCCCTTCTCTTGCCAAACAACCAATCAATAAATCAACAAAGCTATCTCAAAATCTTCCATCATGACATATCCTAAATAATTATTCTTTCAAAGTTCCAGGGGGAAAAAATCTCAGCACCAAGGAGTAAGTGTTGAACAATTTCAGAGAACCATTGAGTTCACTCATATTTCCGAGTGTTACTTTCAGGAAACAACATTTTAAAATGTTATTATTTTTATTTTTAAAATGTTATACAACTTTCATATAAGTGTGTTCCATAATAAATCTTTCTATTTTTAAATTTAAAATGTTATTTTTAAAATGTTATACAACTTTCATATAAGTGTGTTCCATAATAAATCTTTCTCTCTCAGCTCTATGTTTTCAGCTTGATGAGCTCAAATTTTCCTTAATATTGTTTGCTAAAGCAGCATACCTAAATCTAGTTCTCAATGGTTCACCTTGAAATCTCAGGTTAATACATCCATGTATAAACTTATATCCTATTAGAGAGTCTTTGTGGATTTATTTAGATAGAATGCCTTAGGAAGGAAATGAATTATTCTGCAACAATTTATTGCTTTCTCAGGAAATGTGACATATAAAGTAACTAAACTTGATCAAGATAAATGCTTATTAAGTGAAGGAAATAAGGGAGTTGATAGTCTTGTGTTCATTGCTGCCATGAAGCAGAACTTTAACTACGCAAGAAATGCCCATTAATTGTGTTCTGTCATTAACCTGAACCCAGCTTCTTCTTCACTAAGAAACCCAGATGCTGCAGATTGTGAGCAGTAGAAAGAGAAGGGAAGAGGTGGGTTGGGAAGGGAAGGAGATCAACACTACCCAAGAACATAGAGTGAAAGGTGAGAACTTGTTTGGGCAGAGTAAGTGAAACAAAATTAACTCAAAACAGAACATTAAATTAAAAGCCACGTCTAGCTAAACTTTGAATATGAAAAAGAAATGCTTTGATAGCTTATGATATGTTCCCTTCTTTATCTTGCTCAAATCCTTAGGCAAGTATCAGGTTAATATCATTTACTGAAATGTGTGCTGTTTTATAGAAAGAAAGAGTCAGACTTAAAGGGAACAATAGAGCAGCATGCATATGCTACTTAACTTCATTAAGCTGATAATAATCTGAACCATAAACTTACAAGGTAATATGTTCACTGTAATTCCCAATACAAGCACCACAATAGGGTTCTCATCTTATTCACAGGTTTTGCACATGAAAAGAAATCGCCAACAGAGTAAAAAGAAAACCCACAGAGTGAGAAAAAAATTTAGCCAATTGTCCCTCTGATAAAGGACTTCTATCTAGAATGTATAAAGAATTGATGGGCTCAGATTGACATGGTGCCTTCTGCCTCTGCCTGGATCATCGAAGACCTCAAGGAGCCTCCAAGAGACAGAAAGAGGCAGAAAAACATTAAACACAGTGGAAATGTCACTTTTAATGAGATCATCAACATTGCCTAACAGATGCAGCACCGGTCTTTAGCCAGAAAACTTTCTGGAACCATTAAAGAAACCCTGAGGACCACCCAGTCTGTGGGCTTCAGAGTGGACAGCCATGACATAGATGACATCAACAGCGGTGTTGTGGAGTGCCCAGTTAGCTAAGAAACATAAAATATTTCAATAAAAAGATGACCTGACAAAAAAAGAAGTGAAAATAATAAGACCCCCCACATTCAAACACCCAATCCAAAAATTGTCATCAGAAATGTACATGCACTTCTCAGATGAAAAAATACAAATAGCAAATAAATATACAAAAAATGTTCAGCATCATTGGTCCTTCAAGAAATGCACATTAAAACAACACTGAGATTCCATCTCACCGCGGAAAGCATGGCTATCATCAAGAAATCAACCAATAACAAATGCTGAAGGGGCTGTGGGGAAAACCGAGACCCTTCTCCACTGCTGGTGGGAGCGTAGACTGGAGCAACCACTGTGGAAATGGGTGTGGAGATTTCTTTTAAAAAAACATTACAACTGGAGGTCCCATTTGACCCAACTATTCCCCCTCCCAGGTATTTTCCCAGAAGAATTAAAAACATCATATAGCACAGAGATATATGTGCACCCATGTTTATAGCAACACAATTTGTAATAAATAGTTAAACCTTGGAAAAAACCCAAACGCCCATCAAATGAGGAATGGATAAAAAAGGTGTGGTATTTTCATACAGTGGAGAACTACTCAGCTACAAAGAAGGATAAAATTGAGTCTTTTATAGGTAAATGAATGCAAATAGAGACCATACTCATAAGTGAAATAAGTCAAACTCATATGTGTAAACATTGTAGTGTGTCTTTAGTGTAAGAAGTTGAAAGACTGAATAAGATCCAAAATGTACAACAGATATTGTGAAGGGGAAGAAACTGCTCAAAAGGAAAGAACAACTGGGATAAAGGAGAGAAGAAAAAAAGAAAGGGAAAAGGAAAAATATATATATAAGACAGTTAAAATAGTTATACTACTATTTTCTATTAGTTCATTGAAAAGAAAGGTTTGTGCTCCTATTGTTTGATCAATTTTTATGTCCATGTCTTGTAATCTGAGCACCTACTTTGATGATAACAACACGCTATGTATTAACTATTGTTACTCTCCTATCATGTTTTCAAATTTTGTATCTTTTTTATTGTTTTTCCCTTCAAAATAAAAAAGAAATAAGTTATCCCTAAAAAAAGAAAAAAGGAAAAGAAATGAAATGAAATGTAAAGGACCCAAATTAGGAAGATGTGAAATTATCTTTATTATCATCCATGTAGAAAATCCTATATTATCTTATATGTAAAAAAGTCCTAAAGATTCCACAAAAATTGTTAACCTAATAAGCAAATTCCATAAAGTAGCAGAGTAGAAAGCTAATACACAATAATCAGTTCTGTTTCTATACACTAACAAGTAATAACCAAAAAAGGCAGCTAAGAAAACAATTCTATTTGCAGAAGCACAAACACAGTAAAGTATTTAGGACTTAAATTAACCAAGGATGTGAAAGGCTTCGACAAAGAAACTACAGGATACTACAGAAAGAAATTGAAGGAGACATAAATAAATGGAAATACACCTCATGTTTATGAATTAGAAGACTTAATGTTGTTAAGATGTCAATAACGCCCAAAGTGATCTATAGATGCAAGACAGTTTCTATTAAAATTTAATAATGGTTCTTTAAAGAAATAGAAAAACCTACCCTAAAATTCATAGAAAATGCCAAGGTACTGGCTCATAACCACAACTATCTTGGATAATAAGAAATCTAGAAGACTTACGCTTCTAATTACAAAATATACTACACACATACAATATCAGATCAGGGCATTAAAAACAGATGTACAGGCCAAAGGAACAGAATAAAGGGCACAAAACTAAGCTCTTTCATATAGTCAAATAACTTTTGGTATGAGAAAGATACTTTTTCATAGTTGCGGGAAATAAAGTGTTTACATACAAAAGAACAAAGACCTTTACTTAAAACCAAGTATAAAAATCAATCTAAATGGATGACAGATTTAAAAATAAGTTTAAAACTCTAAAACTTTCACAGGAAATCATAGAAGAAAGCTTCATAGCATTTTTCTATACACAGAAATCAACTCAAAAATGTACTAAACACTTACACATAAGACCGGAAACAGTAAAACTCTTAGAAGAAAACATAAAAGTTTCATGATATAGTTTAGGGAATGATTTTCAGTTACAACATCAAAAGCACAGGTAGCAAAAGCAGGTATAGACAATAGGGACTACATCAGACTCAAAGCTTCTGCATAAGAAGAGGAATAACAAAGCAAAAAGGCAATGGTCGTATGGGAAAATAACAAACCATGCATGGGATAAAGGGCTGAGTTCCAAAATACACAAGGAACTCCTATAACTCAATAGCAAAAATAAAACAAAAACAAAAAAGCCAATCAATAGCCTTACCTAACAAATAGGCAAAGAATTGGAATAGATGTTTCTCCAAAGGAGATATGAAATTGGCCAGAACATATACGGACAAATATGCACCATCACTAATCCTCAGCAAATCATAATGAGCTCTCACCCCTACCTGATGGGAGAGAGGAAAAGAAAAGGAGAGAACAAGCAAAGATTGAGAAGGATGTGGAGAAGTTGGAATCCCATATACTGTTGGAGAGAATTTAAAATGGTGCAATTGTATAGAGGTTCCTTAAAAAATGAAAAGTAGAACTTCCGTATGACCCAGCTATCCTCCTTACTGGTAATTACCCAAAAGAACTAAAATCAGTATCTTGAAGCAATATTTATTCTCCTATGTTTATTAAGGTACTACTCATAGTAGCCAGTTTACAGGAACAATAGACTATTGGATAAAGAAAATACGATATGTACATAGATCAAAATATCCAGCCTTTAAAAGGAAGAAATCTTGCCATATCCAACAACACAGATGAAACTTGAGGACATTATATTAACTAAAATAAACCTGTCACAAAACATCAAATACTGCATGAATCCACTTATAAAATATTCACTATCACAGACATAAGAAGTGCAATGGTAATTTTTCACTTTTACATGATGAAAAATGTTCTATTAGGGATGGTGGATGCCAGAAATCCCATCACCAAGGGAGACTTGCAAGTTCAAGCTGAGCCTGTACAATTTATTGACTTCGCCAGACTCTGTCTCAAATTTTTAAAAATAAAAAAAAATGAAAATGGCTGGGATGTAGCTCATTGGAAAGGTCCTGGATTCAACACCCAGTACTGAGGGAAAGAAGAAGGAAAGAAAGAAAGAAAGAAAGAAAGAAAGAAAGAAAGAAAGAAAGAAAGAAAGATGAATGGTGTTGAAGATTGCACGGCAATCTGAATATACTTAATAATGCTTAATACCAAAATTTACTATAGTTTCAAAATATAATAATAAATCAAGAAGAGTATTGGTTCAAACTTTGACTTCCTTTCTCACAATTGTTGGGCTATTCTGGGTCGTTTATGCTTCCAGAAAATTTTAAGATATTTTTTATATTGCTATGAAGGATGCCACAGGGATTTGGATATGGGTTGCACTGAATTTGTACATTGCTTTGGATAGTACAGACATTTTAAGAATGTTAATTCTTCTGATCCTTAAGCGTAGGCTGTCTTTCCACTTATTTGTGTCTATCAGCTTATTCAATCAATATTTTATAGTTTTAAATATACAGATTTTTCTCACAGTATTTCATTGTACAGATCTTTGTATGCTATATGCACAAAAACGGATAACTACATCATATTGTGACATGTTAATTTGCTTCACAGTAGTAACGCTGCTCTTTCTATGTATCCTACAAAATTATGCTGTATACTTTAAATATGCACAGTAAAACTCATTTTAAAATTTTAGATAATAATTTTAGGCTTATGTATTTTACCATAATAAAATTTTGAAAAATAATAGCTGGGGACCTTGGTACTCTCTTTTAATAATAGATAAAACAACTGGATAGAATATCAGTGAGTAGAAAATAAAATTTGAAAATTATGAACTAACTAAATCAAACAGACTTCTGTAGAAAACTCAGTGGTAAAATAAATATTCTGCACAAGTACACATGAAACATTCTTCAATGTTAGGCCATAAAGCAAATAAGCATGAATTTTAAATAATGCAGAGTACATTATATGACTAAAATATTTTTGTTTTCTTTTAACCAAAATAATAAAGGCAAAAAGTATGAAAATTTACAAATATATCAAAATTAAAGCATATGCCTGAATAAGTGATAGATAAAAGAAGAAATTGCAATAGATAATAGGATATGCTTTAAACTGCATTGAAAGATAAAATTTTAAATTTATATACTTTCCAATTCTAAAAGTCACTCTAAAAGATACAGCAAATAGCTCTAGATAGTATGATAGTGGCATGAATTTAGACAAATAGATAAAGAAAAGATTTGAGAGTCTGGAAATAAGACATTATATTTGTGTTTAATTGATTGTCAACAGGGATATCAAAACAATTCAATGGAGGTAAGAATAGTACTGTCAACAGTGTCACTGGGGCAAATAAATACTTGCATGCAACTGAAGAAATATGAACCCCTACCTCACACCAAATTTTAAATATTGAAGAACTAAATAAGTCTCAAATTAAATGACAAACCTAATATTATAAAATTCTTAGAAGAAAAGAAAACCATAAATCTTCATCACTATGGATTAGACAATAGTTTTATAAATGTGACACACGCAATAAAAGAAAGAAGGAATAGGTAAATTTGGCCTCATAAATAATAAAATTTTTTATATATCAGGGAACATCATCAAAATGAGAAAATGCAATTCTAGAATGGGTGAAGATACTTGTAAATCATGTAGCTGGTAAGGAATTACATAGCAAACATAAAGCATACTGACAAACATGCATTCATGATAAAAACCCTACAGAAAATACGAATCAATGATCTTTACCTCAATCTGATAAAAGCAATCTACGACAAACCAACACCAATATCATCCTCAATAGACAAAAACTAAAAGCTTTCACTTTACAATCAGGAACAAGACAAGGATGCCCACTGTCATCGCTCCTGTTCAGCACAGTTCTGGAAGCCTTAGCTAGAGCAATTAGACAAGAGAGAGACCTAAACGGAATAAAAATAGGAAAGGAAGAAGTGATATTATCATTATTCACAGATGACATGATACTCTACATGGAAGACCCCAAAAACTTCACCAGAAGACTCCTAAATTAATCATCAAATTCAGTAGCATAGCTGGATAAAAAGTCAACACTCAAAAATCAATAGCATTCCTATACACAAACAACAAACACAGTGAGAAAAAAAATTAAGGAAACCATACCTTTCACAACAAAAAATTAAAATATTTAGGAATCAATCTAACAAAAGAAGTAAAAGATCTATACAGTTAAAACCACAGTACTCTGAAAAAAAAGATCAAAGAGTATTTCAGAAAATGAAAAGATATTCCTTGCTCATAGGAAGAACCTATGGATAGGAAGAACCAACATTGT
>NW_004955402.1:5905856-5959376 GCF_000276665.1 Chinchilla lanigera | reverse complement strand
CTATTGTTAATTTCCTATCACCTTGTCTGAAATTCTGTATTGCTTGTATTGTTTTTGTGTTATTTTCCAAATGTATATGTGTTTGTTAATATGTTTGCATTCTTTTATCTTTCAAATAAAAAAAGAATGCTTCCAATTTGACAAAAGACAACCCAGTTTTTAAAAGAAAGGAAAGGATTTGCATAAATCTTTGTACAGAAAGACATATGAATAACCAAAAAGCACATAAAAAGATGTTTAGCACCATTATTACTTTAAAAACTCCAGATCAAAACTACAATGTGATAACAATTCATGCCAACGAAGATGATTATAATCAAAAAGACCAGTAATGGCAGTAGGAACCCTCATATTTCAGTGGTAGAAATTTAAAATAGACCATAACTATGGAAAACAGTTTGGCTGCTCTTCAAAAAGTTAAGCACAGACTTGTCATAAGACCAAATAATTCCATACTTAAGTGTCTACCCAAAAAAAATAAAAGCATATATCCACGCAAAACTTGATCATACATGTCCATGAGAACATTATTTGTAATAATCAAGAAGTAGAAACTCTATTCCTCAGTTGATGACTAGATAAACTAAATGTGTTATGGTCATATAGTGGAGCATAAAGAAATGAAGTACTGACAATCTGCTACAACATGAATCGAACCTTAGAAACATTTATACTGAGTGAAAGAAGCCAGACACAATGGCCTCATATTACGTGATTCCATTTATGTGAACTATCCAGAATAAGTAAATCCATGGGAGAAGAAAGCAAATTAGTGGATGCCAGAAACTGGCTGGGTGGGGGGCAGTGGTGACTGCTGAACAGACATGGGATCACTGGGGGATGACAAAATGTTTTGAAATTAGACTAATGAACACAATTTTTATGAATACTAGAAAGTATTTCTCATACATGCTAAAAGCATGCATTTTATGACATATGGATTATATTTCAATTTCAAAGTGCCCCTAGTTCTGTTACAAATAAATGTCACTAATAAATTTCTGGAAATTTGAACTGATTTGTGCCGAGGATGCTGTTATGCACTGGGTACTTAGAATGTCCCTGGGATTTTACATCCACTCTCTCCTCCAGGGCTGTTCCATAAGTCAGCTGGTATTCCAAGAGGTAAAATAAACTGTCCACCTTCACACGATTATAGGTAAGGACATAAACTTCCTTAGGGCTTTCCACGGAAAAATTTCTTCATGCTGCCCAAAAACTTGTGTGGCCGCTAAAAAGCTAAGTTGCTCCTACAATGATGGTGACAAAGGTCTCTTTATTTGACAGCTGTGAAGACTGAAGTGGGGTAATTCCAAGCGAGCAGCAAGCCAAGAGAGAAAATCTTGTCCAGTCTGTGTATCCTCCAGTCTCACGCTCAGGCAGATGGTACATGAGGAAAGGAGGTGAGAGGAGGAGTTTTGGTGGAGGACAAAAGAAGTACATTTTCCATACAGACTTTAAAATATTTACTATTTGTGTATTTTGTTTCAGCTTTACCTGGATGAGTCATTCTTATTATTAAACCTTTTACCTGGCACCTGGGAGTCCCAAAAGTTCTACAGGTGTCTTTTACTACTGCAGGATTGTACTCTTGACACGCACAGTTTACTTGAGTTGCCCCATGGAATGCACAGAGTTAACCATGGAATTGAAAGGGAAGCAAAGCCAGATTTGAGTATGTGAACACTACCGTCACAGAGAGAATGAGAATGTCATTGGTACAGGTGTTGCAGGCAAGCTGATCTACTTTGTGATATTCATTCACTGGATTCATTCACTGGATGTCTCTGGACAGGGAGACTCGGCGGCCAGGGACAGGAATGTGGAAGGCTTTTCATTCCCTTTTGTATCTATTGAATTATGAGCCATAGGAATATGCTATTTATTCAATGCGTATTACACAAAATTAATTTTTGAAAGAGAAAATTAATAGAATGCTATCTTTTGGGGAGGGCATTAAAATTCCTTTGAAAGAAGCTGTTTTTGTTCAGAGCCATGCTGTGGGTGCTTCTGTGAAGAAGATGAATTGCCCCAGTTGTGGACTGTAAAGGGCAAAAGAGTCAGATGAGGAAAGGCTTCCCTGACCGCATGAGGGAGCTTTCCAGACCCTGAGGAATCACAGAGAAAAGGTAGGGTGTGAAAGCTGCAGTTCTCTGTCTTGTGCTATTTACTTTTTTTTAGGAAAAATATATAAAATCCCTGAGTGCTCAGGATGTGAGTGGAGGTGGGAAGAGGGTGTATAAAATCAAGTTTCCAAAGATTTCTCCTGCAAAGAGCAGGAAGACTGAGAACTCTTTTCCTAAAGCCAGTAAAATTATAGTTAAAAAAATAAAGGTACCCTAGTGGTCTAGTTCATGAAGCTGTTGAAAGACAAAGGCAAATCCCAAAGGGGTAACTCCAGAAAAGGGTGGTCACATCTACAAAAATCTGAAAGTAGAACTGCCTGGGCTCAAATCCAGTGCTGAAAGGTAGTAACTGGACAATATAAGGACAATTGTGTGAGCTCTGTGCTTGGGTTTCGGAGTTCCCCCAGTTAGGTTAAGCTTGCAGAGGGAGCCAGCCCAGCCACCACAGGGCTCTGAGGCACAGTTTGAAAATCACTATCAGAATGAAATATTTCTTTCTGCACAAAACCTACACATCTATTTTCATGGTTGAACCAGACCGCTTTTAAACCAGTTAGGTGAGAGGCTGGGGATTTAGCTCAGCGGCAAAAGCGCCTGCCTGGTAAGCGCAAGGTCGTGAGTTCGGTTCCCGGTACCAGAGAAAAACCAAAAAAATAAATAAATAAATAAATAAACCAGTTAGGTTAAATAGCACTGGAGGACACTGAAGAGTATTGCTCTAATAATGTCTATCAATCTTTTTAAGCAATATTGCCCAATTTTACTTGTGATTAAAAAATTATATTTAATAGAAAAAATGTAATGCTAAAAGTGCAATACTAGTTCTGCTTAGTTTATAGTATGTCCCTATTTACTGTATGCTTCTCCTGAAACCCAGCTCAGCCAAGCACCTGAGCCCAGGCACCAGGCAGAACTTGAAGGAAATTTACCAACTTCACCAGTTTGGTTCTTGAAAAAACCCCAGCCACATTTGATGGTAATTTTCAAAATTGTATAGGTCAAGTGCTTACGATTATGTCCCTATACCTACTTTGGCAACATTCAAGAAGCAAATTACTTGAGATAAACAAATTATTACCCTTAAAAATAAAAATATTTTTTTCTCCCCAAAAGAGCTTTGTTTAGTTTTCCTAATTCCATGTGGTTTTCTATGATGATTAATAAAATGTTTGGTACACAGAGACATAATCATCTCACAAACATTCAGAATGACAATGTCAAGAACCCAGTGCCCGTACTCTGGAAGGTGGAATTACTGAAATGTTTTGGAATTTTCTTTGCAAAAAAAAATGTAATTACCAAGGCTTTATAAATACAAATATACATTTAACAATGCAAGTTTGATAACAATGAACCAGAGCTTTCAAACTCTTGATGCTTTAGAAAAATGTAGTATTAAAAATGCTGAAGAAAACAATATATCTAATATCTATACTATATATCTAATATCTAAACTACATATCTAATATCTATTATATCAGGGAAAATGGTTAAAGATTGCTTTTTGTTAGGGTTAGCATTTTTTCCAAATGACACAGACTTGACGATACAGATGCTTCCTGAGTTATGATGAGATTACATCTTCATAAACTTATTATAAGTTGGAAATATCATTAAGTTAAAAATACACTTAATATACACAACTAACCAAACACCCCGGCTTAGCCTAACCTGGCTTACGTGTCTTAAAACACTTACATTAGCCTAAGTACAACAAAAGCTTCTAGCACACAGCCTACTTTATATATTTTTTCAAAAGTAAAAGAAAAATTTCCTCAGGAAATAAAAGGAAATGATTTCACTACTTTTATTTGTTTACTATTCATGCTCTTTGGTTAAAATGCTTCTTTGAGTATTGCTGTTAGACATGCCTAATTATTGTTGTTTCCTGTGTGTGCGTATGTGTTAACCAGACATAAAAGGCTCTCAGTGGGGAGGACATCTACTGTAAATGCATCAGAAGCATAGAGTTAGCAAGAACTTTGGAATGCAGGTCTTAGGGTGGCCAACTCAGTGGGAAGAGAATTGCATTCTGGCAGCTACTGCTCCTGACCTTGATATTCACAGACAGGAATCCCAAAGGTCTTTCACTCTTTAATTTGCTTGGTAGTCAAAGGCATCTATGGCTTTCATTATTAATAAAGCTATTAGTCATAGCACAGATGCATCTTGGGAAGAGAATTTTTATGTTGGCTGTCCTTAGCCCTCCAGACTGTGTGTGCTCAGAGGTCAGGAAGAATCCATGAGGTCCACACGCTGGGTGTTTGCTTCCAGCTATCAGAACAAAGTTATAATGTACTATATCACAACTCTGTTTTAAGCAACACGAGACAAGCAAGTGAAGATAACTTTTTCCTCAGGACATAATTCCCCCAGAATTTTTTTGTCTTGTTCGAGATCATTTAATTACTATTTTAATAAACAACTTTCAGAAAGATTTACAGAGCACACACACATACAAACGCACTCATCAGAACTGATCTGAAAAATAGATTCTGTGACTTGATGTTGAACAAATAGATAGTTATGGAGGACTAGAATGTCCGAAAGTCATCAGCCTCTTAAGATCACCCCACAAAGTAAAAACATGTTTTCTATATAAATGCATGTTATTTTTTGATATGTTTGTGATGCATAGTAACTACAATCATCTTGTGAAATGTTCTACACACACACACACACACACACACACACATTGCTTCTTAATCATTTTCACTTCTTCCCCATCCAGTCCTCCCCTCTTCCCCCATCCCAGATACCCTTGCCCTTTCCACAAAGTCTACCTCCCCACCTCCTGTTGTAAATGTAACTTTAAACAAGACTTGCCGCCCTCACTTCTGTCCCAACTGTCTGATGCTATCTTGCTAACATGTAATAGAGTGTCTCATCCATAACATGTACACTGTGAAGGGTCTGTGAAGTAAAATACCAACTACACAGGGAGACAGAAGAGTCAAGCCAAGTCTTGTTACTGATTTGAAAATTTTGAAATCCTACCAGAATATTTAGGAACAAAGCACAGCTGGAGCTCCAATCTTACCAACTCAAGAGTTCAGAAATATTTCCTATGTTGGAACCTCTTTTCAGTGAAATGATGTCATACATTGTTCCCCAAAGTTATACTCTTTTATTCTTTTTTTCATATTCTTTCTACCTAAATTGTGCACAATTATCTCTTGGCATCTCTCCACACTTCATATAATGCTTTTGGAAAATCCTTAACTACTACTCTCTACAGCCTCCAGAGCAGCTGCTTCATCAAGGGAAAAAAATGCCTAAATTTTACCAAAGAAGGACTGAAGATAGAAAACACCTATCCTCTATGAAAAATAGTAAAAATAGTAGCAGCACAATGTTTTCTGAATGCTTCTTACTTGCCAGGTAATATGCTTCCCAGTGGGGTCATGCTAAAGGTAGCTTTGCCCAGGAAAGGAGAGTGGAGAGGATAAAGAGGCTAGACATTCCAGCCAACAAGAATATCAAGTGCAGACCTAAGGCATCAGCTCCTCTGTCACATGGAAGAGCTGCAAGAGAGTTCATGCATCTGACATGCGGCATGTGACAGAGGAAGTAGCAGTATGTGAAGAAGGAATACAGGCAGTACACATTTGTGTTTACACAAGCATAAAGTCTATATGACAGGATCAAAAGAAAGTGAGCATGGGTCTACCTGGGGGAAAACAGTGTTAGTCTGGGGTAAACAAGAGATTGGGTTGATATTACTCAATACTAAAATTTTCAATTTAGAAAACTAATAAAAGAACTCAGTGAGTCATTTCATTAGTATTGATGTTCTGTCTGCAGAATCAGACAAATAAATTTTCTAGGCAACAGAAGGGGTCATACCCTGGGCAAGAGGGGAATACATCAAGAAGAATAAGAATAGTTCCATGGAGAATGGGAAATGGGGTAACAAGCAATATGACACCCAGTAAGCAAGTGGCTTCCCACGTGAGCTCACTGGACAGGAATGAAGAAAAAGGAGGTGTGTAGGTTGTGAAACCAGGACAAAAGGAGATGCAGCAATCAACCAAGGACTTTGTTCATTAATGAAATGAAAACAGGAGAGAAGGGGTGGATGCAGTGAACAAAGACTAAAATGATGGCAAAGTACAGATGTATGGAAATAAAAGAAGGGAAGAGCTAGTAAAGGAAATCTTGGTCAGCAATGGAGACAGAGTTTAGTATTTCAGGGAGATCATGCAAAGTGACCCCAGGAGATGAAGTGCTATGAAGACAAACGTAGTAGGACCGGGTGATTGAAGGGACTTTGAATCTGCAATGGCCAGCTGGTTGTGACTTGGACAGATGAGTGACTGGAATGATGCTGGGATGTGGAATTTTCAGGTCATGACCATAAAGAGGTGGGCTTCACAAGGAGCCAGAGTAAGCTCATCTGCAGATGGGCTAACACTGAGAAGGTATGGGCAAACGGTTTCTCCTGGAGGACAAAGCTGACCTTCTCCATGGGATACCGAGGTTTGAGCAACTGGTTGTGAGAGTTTGTGGAAAAGCTTGCTAAAGAGGTGAGATTTGGTGCAGATATTGAAGCTTAAGTATGAATTAAACTGACAGGGAAAAAAACCTGGGGAAGCATCCTGAGGGAACTGTAGGCCTGGGCTTCTGTTCTTTAGTCCATGAGCTACTTTGTGCAAAAATGAAAACTGCTATCTCAAGCTGGTACATGAGCCATTCTTCGGCTTGTCCTCCCATTCAGGCAAGTGCAACCCTTTCTTCCTCTGTGGAGCACAAACTAACAGAAATAAGTGGCCACTCATGATACATATTGCTTCATGCTCCAATTATTTTTACTTGTTTATTTCCTGTACAAGGGAGACAATAAGCCAGTCTAGTAATTCTGAGGAGAAATGCCTTAAAGTGGTTTCAAATTATGTAATGAGTGCATTGTAAATATAATTCAAATGATTAGAACTTGATGTAATGTTGCTTTTTGAAATTCAGTATCCAAGAAGTTCCTATAGGACTTAGGGGAGGGAGTTGTTCAAATGTCCCTGGGGTGAGGCTTTCTAATGTATAATTCAAGAGAAATTGGTATATAGAACTCGGGAACCTGCTGTTAAGTTGGCAGGCCAAAATAATTAATAATGGCCACTTCCAACAGCTCTACAAATCAAGATAAATCACAGGGAGATTGGAGCTCCTATCGCAACATTGGAGAGTATAAAATATCTGCTGAGACCATTTTTTACATGCCAGTTTGGCACACAGCTCTCAACCATTCCATTTCACAGCTAACACAGTATTTGGATAACATGTGGGTGTAAACATACACAGTCACGTGCAACAGAATGTTTCGGGCAACATGGAACCTCCTATATGACAACTGTTCTGAAAGATTATCATGGAGCTGATAAGTTCCTCCTGTGATGATGTGATAGTGTATTACTCACAGGTTTCAGTGATACCTGTGTAAACAAACCTACTGGCTGCCACTCATATAAAAGGAGAGCACAGACAATTATGCACTCGCTAATCATAAATGCCGATGTTCTGGTGTCTGTGTTTCATCCTTGCTTTCAAGTGTACTCTCTCTGCTTACGGAAAACGTCAACCGGAAACAGCATACAGCAGATCTACCAAGAGGGCTCCGACAGATCATCACAGGAGGGGACAGCATCATGAGTGCTGTGCTCCTGGACACCTTCCAGTGGGACGTAATGTGCAGGAAGAAGACAATGATGCTGAGGATCCTGACCCCCGGTAGGCCTTGACTAACATATGCATTTGTGTTTTGTTTTTTAATAAAAAGCTCAAAATGCAAAAAAAATTATATAAAAACTTTTAAATAAGCTGTACCACATAGCCTACGTGTGTAACAGGCAGCACTGTCTAGGTTGGTAAGTACACACCCTGATGTCTGCACAGGGACAGAATCACCTACTTTAAGTGATGTGTGCTTGTGATAGCCAGTCCCAAACTGGCCGCCCAGCTACAGAATTATCAGGCATAGGTTTTGCTCTGGCCTCATAAAAATAATGAAAATGAATTTTCCTTGTCACTTAACACGATAAAAATTGTCTCTTACTTTGCAAAAGTAGCCGATTAAAACTTACTTTAGAATTTTATTAATAATCTCTGGACAATCTGTGTACTTATTTTCTATACTTGAAGCTACATGAACTTTAGCAGCATGCTGTTTGTTTCTCCACGGCAAGATGAGGCATCTCATTCCCAGACACCTGTCCAAGCCAGTGATTCCTGCTACAGGAGAAAGGAGATGGAGACAAAGAAGGTTTGGTTCTGTCCTCAGTGCCCTTGGAGTCTAGCCAGGAGAACAGAAGCATGGACTCAGTGGTCAGCAAGGACAACAGAAGTGTGGTCAATGGAAGGGCTTACAGCTGTGCGGAGGGAGACTTATTGAGTCCATGGTTAAGGATCAGGAAGACTTCAAGGAGGACAGGGTTTCTGAGGAAAACTAAGGATGGGCATTGCCAGCAGATGAAATAGGGAAGGAGGAAGCTCAGGCTGCAGGACAGCTACAAGGACAGAGGCCTGAAAGTACAGCAACACTGAGAAAACAGAGGCTGATATAGTCTCAGCCTAAAACTTTATGTACCCGGGTGACTATTATATTTTTTTAAAGATTGAGATTTAGCTTGAAGCAAATATGGAAGGAGCTTGAACAAATAGCTAAGGAATGTAGACTTTAAAGGGAATGCCCCAAACTAACCCCATAGCCCTAAAGTGTAATGCTGAGAATTATTTGGAAACTAAGAACTTTTCCTCCAGGAGAAAGTTAGTGTTTTATCATCAAGAAGATGATTTAGGTCAGGAAGACCAATACCTGAAAGCAAATTCAACTTTCCAGTAACCGATTATAACAGGCAAGCACCCGGGGTGTCTTACGGTGCTTTGAGGGTGGTTGTAAGCAATGAAGGCTTAAGAAAACTCACAGAGATAAACTTCACTTGACACACTTATATATGCACCTCTTGTTTTTTCTCAGAGTTCTGTCCTTCAGATTCATTCTCAGCATCAATCATTAATGAGATTTAGTAAAACCTACAGCTTCAGTGCTTTGGATTGCCTAGTTTGGGTACTTTCAATGGGTGCTAAAGTGCGGGAGCTGTCTTGATGAGTCTGTCTATGAAAGGCACATTCTCAAGTCAGCAACTTGCTCTGAGAGCTGGCCATCCCTGAGAGGGGTGCTTTCTCCCTTGTGAGTGAGACTTAGAATGTCAAGGCATGAAGAATACAGAAAATCAAAATACATAGTCAACACAGAGCATAGGCTAGAGAAATAAAGGATGGGACAGAACGAAATTAGTAATCCCAGTAAGGTTTTGATCTGTGAAATCAAATTAATAGAACCTGTTAAAAAAATGATACACTCCAATGTTTATAAAGTATCACCCTTGACGTGTGTTGTTCAAAAAGTGAAAACATCATTTCAGCTGCTTTGCTGAGAACGGGCCAGAAAGAGCAAGAGTAGAAACAGGAAGCGTGTTCCGGGTGGTGGCATAATTGAGACTCATGGTTAACAGTACAGGTTAGAAGTGGTAGGTATTTGAATCATTTTGAAGGTAAAACAAAAGGATTTTCCCACAGATAAGGTTTGAGTAGGAGCTGATTTGAGAATGACTCCAAGCTTTGTGATCTAAGAGTAGGAAAAGATGGAGTTCTCAGTTGAAGTGAGGAAGGCTAAGGATGACACAAGTTTGTACTCATTTGGGTCATCCCAGAAGACCCTGGGTGTACATAGAAGGTAATCCTGGGAAACATGAATGAGGGGTAGAAAGAGAAGCAGGCACTGGGGGCTGGTTCCAATGGGATCTCTCAGAGCACACCGAATACCTCCTGGAACTTTCTTTCATTTATCCACCAATTCCTAGTCTCTGTTAGTTAAGGACGGTCTGTGGCATCACTCATTCTTGGGTTGCTCCACTCGCCAAAATAAACAAGTTGCTGTTGCATTGGAGGAGATGTGGCATCTGCTCAAGGTGGGCTACTGGCAATGCAGAATGAGCGGGAACCCACAGAGACCTGAGCACTGTAGCTGGAGAGAGAATGGGCCATGGACAGAGAGGGTACAGTGAAGTCCTCCGAGGCCTTTGTAACACAAAAGAAAATAAGAAATTGCTGGCATCTGAATGCAGAGGTCAGGGAAGCAGTGGAATACTAAGATCTAGAGCTCAGGAGGAAAGTCTGGAAAGGAGAAGTGAACCCAGGAATTGTCAGCATATAGACGGTATTTATACCTACCAAACTCAAATCAGTCATGAGTGAGTGAATGGAGACAGAGAAAGAGAATACAGGCTAAACACTGAGATACAAGATACAAGGGGAGAAGAACTGAAACTGGCAAAGAGGGCTGTAATAGTCACTAAAAAGTGAAGAGACCCAGAGAGTATAAGGATACAGCATCTTCCAAGAAGTGTGGAAAAGATCACCTGGGTTAAGTCCTGCTGATAGAGGCAGGCCAAGAACATCATTGCAATGGCCTCTCTGGAAACACTGGAGTTTCCTCAGTTAAACCAGTTTTCCTCACAGCCATTCAAACGTCAGCAAGCAAATGTCAACCTCTCTGGCCCTGTGTTTCTCAAGCACTGCTCTGCCAACTGGTATACCTCCAAAATGAGATTTCTTAGCAAGAAATGACAAATTACAGGACAAAGACAAGGCAGTACTTTTTGTCAATGTCAGAGTGTTAACTTTTTCCATTTTTAAAATTTAAAATATCCCTCTTGAAGTGAATGATGATGCTCTTTCTTAGCAAAATAATAAATATGCATACCTATACAAACACACACACACACACACACACACACACACACACAGAGCATGCTATAAATTCCAAACTCTGGGAATGATTACTTTAGCCTGCTAGCAGACAAAAGCAGTTTCACTTAGTCAAAGGACATCCGCGATAGCAGATTGAGAAAGCAAAATAATACCGGTACTGGTAGAAAAATGGATTTAGGACAGAAATACTCTTCCAGTGCTCATCCATGACATTTTAATGAGAGTAGACAGATGCTTGTTAGGTGCAATTTATAGGTCAGCTAAATAAAAAGTGATTTTTCTGGTTTTCTTAAAGGAAACCAAAGCCTGTACCCAAAGACCGCTCAAGTCCTACCACACACACTCACTTCTTCTTTCCGGAGGGTCTTCAGTCACCTCTCATTTCAGAACTGCTTCGGATTCTGTTCACTCCATTCTATTTTGTTTCTTTCCCTCAATTATCCTAAAAACTCGAGGATTTAATCTTAATAAGCAGTTCTGTACTGATAAGTAATTTCCTACTTCCTTAGGGTTTTAATGGCATCCTTATTCCAACTGCTTATGATAGATGCTCAGCTCAAGCTTTCTTCCTTTCTGATTCAAGATTTTAGGCTTCAATATATCCCAAGTGATTGCCAGTCCATTATTAGTATTTTAACAGTTATTATGAATTTCTTTGACTCATGTGTTTCCAATATGTGAATTCTTATTCAATTAGTTATTGATTCTTAATTTGATGGCACAGTGGTGAGATAATGTGAGTTCTAGGATATCAGTCCTTTGCACTATGTCTTAACCCCCAAGATGATGATATTAGGAGGTGGGGTTGTTGACAGAATATTAGGTCCTGAGGGCAGAACTTTAGTGAGTGGGGTCAGTGCCCATATCAAAGAGGCCTAATGGAAATTATTAATACTTCTACCAGTTAGGTCACAATTAGAAGGCGTAATCAAGTTAATGGTGATACATCAATTTGATCGGATTAAAGAATCCTAGCAGAACAGTAGAGCACACTTCCAGCTGTGTCTGGGTGGGTCGTGGAGATATGACACTGGGGACTAGTATGGCCCCAGGTCTCCTCCTCTTGGCACTGTTCTTTGCTCTGCCTCCTGGCAGTCATGATCTGTGCAGCTTTGTTTGGCCACACCCTTCTGCCATGATGTTCCTGCCTTGGAGCCAGGCAATGACAAATGGAATCTTCTGAATGCGTCAGCCAAATTATACCTCACCTCCTGTAAGTTGCAGGTATTAAGTGTGGTGTTCCAGTGGGGAAAAAAAGCTGACTTAAATACAGAAGGCACTGACTTCGAAGCAATGAGACCTCATGCACCAAATCTATTGGAAACTTGATCTTTATCTTCCCAGCCTTCAGAACAGTGAGAAATACATTTCTGCTGCTTATGAATTACCCAGTTCAAGGTACGTATTTATTATAGTAGAAGGAATGAACTAAGATGGAAAAAGAATGGTAGAAGACATTGGCAAAATAGAACATATGAGACAGGGATTGTAAGTGTTGTGAGAAGTCATTGGAGAATTAAAGACGGGAGACCTACATGATTTTTTTAAATTACCTGGCTTTTAAATTTTTACTCAGCTGAAAATGTACCCAAGAAGACAACCAATGTCTCTGCAAAATAAAACACTACTAGGCTCTGATAAGGTCATATCTGCGAAAACCAATGCCTAGATCCACCAAAGGGGTTTTTTAGAACTTTGAAAAACACTGATTTCCAGGCCCTCTTTTTTTTTTAAATTTATTTATTTTTTTTTGTACTGGGAATTGAACTCATGACCTCAGGCTTGCCAGGCAAGCACTTATGCCGCCGAGCTATATCCCCGGGGCCCAGGCCCTCTTCTCAAGGTATCTGATCCAAGGGTCTGGCATTGTTCCTCAGAATCTGTGTTTAAAAATCTCTGCAGGTGTTTCTGATGCATATCCCTGCCTTAAAACCCGTGGCCTATGCCATTTCATTTATATGCCAAGTGAATTTTTATTATATAAGAAAGCTGCATAATGATGAGTAGGCTTTTTAAACAGATTTTTCCTCACAATAATTCTTCACAATACCAAGGAGAATCGGCATTATTTATGGATGAGAACATAGATACTTACACATTCCCTTTGCTGTAGCTTCTCTTCACTAAGTTTCTAATCTCTCATCGCCTGCAGCCTTTCTTAACGCCAGCCAACACAGTGCCTGCCTGGCACATGTGGTCTACATGGAACTGTACCCATCAGCTCAGGTATGTATCAGCCTCTAACCCAACGTTCAAGCTCAATGCGGCTGCAATTTCAGAGAAATTTTCTTTCATCTTCCTTTACTCATTAGGATGTCAACCCTGGCCTCAGCGACTAGAGAAGCTCATAACTTCTCCTCTAATCAGTTCCAAAGGAGATCAGTGGGGTGTGATCTGGGCAGCTGTGTGGATGCACCCTTCTCAGCTAGGAGCACACGTCCACCTCACCTCCTTTGCTCTCCACGGTGGACCGCAGCATAGGTAAGCTCGAAGGACTGGGTCAGAGACTGCAACCCAGAGAGAGAATTTCTAAACCTGCTGTGTTCTCTGAGCCCGAGTAGTAATGCTGGATATTCCCCAGGAGCCTTGAGTCGACATTATTTTTAGATGTCACAAAGGAGGAAGAACAATAGGACTACACATTTCTGTGCCCTTGCTCCAGTTCCCCAGCTGCACTGCAACTTCACAACTGATTTTGTGCTGCTTTTGCCACAGGTAGAGCTTTTCCACCTTTTCCTGCTGGTGCAGATTATCAGAAGCGTTTCTAGCAGGTGGACGGGCTATGTAAACACCAATGCTTCACAAACACCTGTGGAGTCAGAGGGCAGATTTTAATGCACCTGGGAACTACATGGCAGCGACGCTGGCTCTGCCACTTTCAAGTGGCAGAAATAATCCCAAGGCAGAGATTGACTTGAGCAGAGACATTCCATCTCCCCTAGTCTATCCAGAAAGGGCTCGCTTTTCTGTTTAGTGGAAATAGGTGGGTGCCCATAGTTCCTGGCACAGTTCAAAAGAAAGGGCAAGGGCTGCCTTGCTTGCGAGCCCCCCAAGGCCAAGAACCCTTCCCAAAGCTAGGAGCCTTGGCAGAGACATGCCCTCCACCTGGAGGCCTGCCACTCAAAATGCATGCTTTGGAAATCTGTAAGGGTGTTTCTGAGGGTTATAAAAGTCCGCGTGGGGAGGGTGGGGACTGGGAACCTGAGGGAAGGACGCTGTGTGACACACCGGATGAAGAGCATACTGGGACACAGGAACTGCCCCATGCCTCGTGCCTCTCCTGAATGTCCTCCAGGACAATTAGTGTGAGAAAAACATTGAAGTATCCAAATCTAGATTCTAATTCCACCTTACGTTTAAATATAAAGTATTTTTGTACTGTCTTCACATAAAACAAATTATCCAAGGATACAGAACAGGGCCAATAAGGAAAAGCATTACTTTTATTTGCTGAAAACTTTACCAAAAATTTCTCACTGTTCTGGTAGATCATGTCACCATAACTGAATGCACCGCCCTGGCTGTGGAATCATCTCCCTCCACTTGCTCAGAGCTGTCCCGCTCACAGCAATTCCAGGGCTGGGTCTCAGCGTCTGCGTGTTTCACCAGGTCTTCCAGAGCAAAGGTATTCATGCTTTTGCAATATTAAAACACATATTTTATTACAAACGTATTCCCTGGTCTTTCCCCATTGCATTACAAAATGATATTGACTTTTTAAAAATACTTTAGGTGCAAGTCAACTATGTCATCTATGGATTTTCCTGCAGGAGCATAAAGGGTTATATTATAAAATATTTGCTATTCTATGAAGGTTCTGCCTGATCGAATCGGGAACCACTTCCTGGGCACAAGGCTTTCCAAAAGGGCTCAGCTCATCACCACCTACGAGGGGCAGCTCTCAGCTTGCCACCTACTAATGAAAGCTTATTAATGACAACACTTGCTCATATCAAATCCAATAATAATAGCTTTTATTAACTGAACATCTAATGTGTACCAGACACTGCGCTACATATCTATCCCCCACCTCTGCTAAGGATGTATATTCATTTTAATCTCTACTCTTTAGGCAAGCGAACTGTAGGACAAATGTTAAATAACTGAGGTCACACATTTTGTAGGAAATATGACCCAAGTCTTTCAAACTTCAAGGCCAATAACTTTGTCCAGGATGGAGACAGGGAGTGCATTAGTCAGTGCTTACTAGAGTCAGATGCAGAAGACTACAAGGCATCTATCCTCACTCTGGAGGCGCGAAGGAGCTAGTTCAGGGCTTGGAGCCCATGGCAATGTCCCATGCAAGTCCGTACCAGGAGGCTGAAGGACCTGAGATGTGAGACGGAAGGATCTCAGCCAGAAGGCTGAGGGATCCGCCTTGGAAGCCAGGAGTCAATGTCCAAGATGAAAAGGAGGATTGAAGCTTCCCTGAAGAAAGAAAACAGCCAAGGCTGCTTCAAAGAAAAACTGCTTAAACTCTTCCAAAGAAAAGCAGCAGCGATGAAACTCCCACAAGAACCATCAGCTGACATCTTTTCCTCCTGTTTTCCTTTTATACCACTCCGACAAGCATGCTGATTCAATTCTGGTAGTCGTTCCCACTCAAGTTGACAATTACTCAATTAAATACCACAGACAATATTAAAAACTAAGAGACATAGGAATGGGTAAGTACCAAGGAACAGCCATGCTTACTTGGTACTAAATTAATTATCGTTAAATGAAAGCAGAGATCTAATGGGACATTTGTCACCAGCTCAGCCCAGTCTTTCATCCTGATATTAGGACCTCACTGAGGTCCCAGCAAGCTTTCCTGCCCCTCATACTTTGAGGACATTGGCTCATCTGAACTGAGATGTGCAAGGGATGTGAAACACACATTGATGCTTCGTGTTAAAAGAAGAACATATAGCCACAATAAGGTTGTGGTGAAAAATGACCTCTTACGCACTGTTGGTGGTCATGTAAATTAGTGCAGCCATTATAGAGAACAGTATGGAGGCTCTTGAAGACTAAAACTCTTATCTACTGTCTGATCCAGCAATCCCACTTCCGGGTGTGTGCCCAAAGATCAGCACATCAGGAGACCTCGGCATGCCCCTATTCATTGAGGCACTGTTCACAGTAGCTAAGATATGCAATCAGCCTAGGTGCCTATCAGTGGATAAATACATGAAGGAAAATATTTATGCACATTGAAATATTACTCAACCATAAGAAAGAATAAAATCCTGTCATTTGCAGCGAAATAGATGAATATGGAAGACACTGTACTTCGTGAAATAAGCAGCCCCAGAAAGACATACTATTTATTCTCTCACTCATCTGGAAGCTGCAGGAGTTAACTGTTGTAGATTAATGATTAGCAGAGTTTAGAAAATGTATGAGGGGGCTGGGGATTTATCTCAGCGGCAAAAGCGCCTGCCTGGCAAGCGCAAGGTCGTGAGTTTGGTTCCCGGTACCGGAGAAAAACCAAAAAAAAAAAAAAAAGAAAATGTATGAGGCATAGATAAAGGGAGTTTGGATTTAATCAGTGAACATTTTTTGCAAGCATGGAAATACACTGAACCTCAGGAATATATATAATTAATACATGCTAATCAAAACTAAAATAATTTTTAAAGAGATAAAATATGTGAGTAATTTTATACAGATTACACACTGTTATAATATTTGGATATACTGGGTTAAATGTAGTATTGAAATTCATTTCAAATATTTCTCATGTTTTAGTGAGATTACTAAAATTTTTAAAATTATACATATGGGGCTCCCATTATATTTCTATTGGATAGGCTGGAGCAAATAGCCATGGTTTTCTTGTCCTTTGGGGTCTTTTCCCTGCATGACAGAAATCTGCAAGAGCTTGGAGCTCTGAGCAGCTGCTTACTGGGTCAGCCATCTAGGCAATAAGAGAAGACAGCCTAGAAGTGTGGGGCTGGGGCTGGAAGGGCTCCTGAGCACCTTCCTTGTTTCTGGGTGCCTCAGGCCCTGCGTGCATTCACTGTTTATTACCACCGCCTTTGTCCCACGTGCTTCACTCAACTGCAGCTACATGGGGACAGCAGCACGTAGCTGAGTTTGAATACATGTGTAAGGAAAGATCAAAACATGTAACACATTACTAGCAAAAAAAAACATGTAACACATTACAAGCATACACTGGTTAACAAATACTGTGCATATTTGTTAACAAGTTAAAAAAAAAAAAAAAAACAGAAGACTCTTTGCTCTACCCAAACCAAAATAAGTAGTATTAGTTCTTCGTAGATGGAAAACATTACAAATAGTTTAAATTACACTAATTAAATACAAAAGAGTAAAGTCTGCTACTTCTCAAGATCAGTATTCTCTATAGTCAAACCCCAACCTGGGTGCTGTGATTCATTTAAGAGGGAAGAAGAAAGCAAAGATGAAGTTGTCCAGAGATCAATGGCAATAAAGCCCTTGTTAAGTGACCAAAATGCCAAATGCTAAAGAAAAGACAACGCTTATACACAAAGCGTGCATGGCACCAATGTTTACTAATAGTATGCGCCATTAATTCTGACACATCTTTAATATGAAAATTACACATTGTGGAGGAAAAGAATGGTTTTAGCTCTACATGTCCAAGATGCACTATCATCTGTGATGGCTTCCTCTCATCCTTTCTCGTGGCCTCTAGAGTAGCTCAGCGTACTGTTTGGTACCCTAAACAAGCAAAAGTCAACAACAGCTCCTAATTATTGCATGGAAGACAGTGTGACACAACTGTTAGAACAACCTGGCTCAGGCCCCTAAGCTCATTACTGGGCACACACCTTGGAGGACTATTTGGGAGTCTTTTCAGCTGAGCCTGCCAAGTGACACAGAATTGCAGAGTCCATGTTACATTAGTTTTTTCTGGAATAAACCAAGCAAACCCCAGCCATAATTTGGAAACTGTTTAGTTTCCATCTTAAATGTAATCTGATCTCAAATCTGGAACACCCCGCTCCAGCTGCTCCTGAACTAATGGCATTTAAGTCTTCTGCCTAACACATCATTAGGCATGCACAGTGTCTCCCCAACCAGATGGCAAGATTCATGATGGAAAGGAATGGATCTTATGTCTGTGTAACGCACTAACACCCGGCACACAGTGGGCACTCAACAAGTTACTATAGCGTAGGACTTAATCTCTTAATTACTCTAATGATCAGCAGAAAAGAAGGGGCACCGGGGAGAACACATCAGACTGCACACTGGAGGGACTAAATTGTATTCCAAATACAACCAAGCAGTCTCGTCCGGGTCTCACTCCATCCACTGTAAAACAAGAGAGGTAAACAAAGGCATCCTGAAAGTTCATCTTGCTTTCAACACTGTGTTCTCCTAAGCTTTTCTTTGAAAGTTTAAAAGTACTTGGTTCTCTAAAAAGAAGATCAATTCTGCTAATGAGGATCTAAAACAGGAATATTATTTTTATGTTTTCATTATTCCCTGTAAAACCCAGATCTGATCTTTAACACGAACAATACTTCTGGATCAAATTCTATCAATCTGTTTTGAGATCTCTTCTTGTAAATCATAGACTGATTCTGGATTTCACTCTGAAGACTCAGGGTTATAATGCTGTGTATAAATACTTCCATAGGGGCACGCATGTGCTAGAGAAAGAAGGAGGATGGGAAGGGAGAGAGAGAGAAGCAATGCTTTTGTAAAAAGTAAAGCAGGTGCCATAACAATATTTTTCCTTCTGAATCTTCCTTTCCTTCAGGAACGGTTGTCCAGCTCCTCTTTCAGATAAGATGGTATTTGACACATAACACGTTTATTGAAGGATTGATGAATTAATGAGTAAATACATGGATGGAATTTTGAAAACTGTTGCCAAAATCCCTTCCTAGAATTGTAAGGGCATAGTAAAAATTTGAGTACATTCTGGCTTTCCTCTAGAAAAACCTAGCTCCCTAGGCAAACTAACATACTGATTAACGACAGGGCCAGGGAGATATAACAATCCTATATTTGTATGTACCTAACAACAGATCTTCAAAACCCATGAAGAAAGCTGAAAATAAAAATAAACAAATAAACAATTAAAATATAGCAAATAGATAAGAAAGAAAATGAAGAACATGAATTATACTAATACCCACTTGACCTACTTGATGTCTCTAGAATAGTCCACCCCAAAACGAAAGAACACAAACGCAGAACATTCTGTGCATACAGTACATTCACCCTGCTGTGTCCTATCAAAGATCAAAAGCAAAGTTTCAGGAAATGTAAAATAACTGAAATCATACAGAGTGTATACTGGCAGCACATAGAATCAAAACAAAGATTAATAACAAGAAGATAATTTTAAAATTCCCAAATATTTGCAAATTAAGTAACTTATTTCTAAATAGGCGTCTCAAAGAGAAAGTGACCAATGGAATAAAAGTATTTTGAATATATGAAAATGGAAACACCACATTTAAACATTTGTGAAGTGCAGCTAAACAGAGCTAGAAGGAAATTTAAAACAACAAAAGCAAATTTATATAGAGAAGAAAAGTCTTAAATAAATCATCTAAGATCTACTTTAAGAAGAAGAAGAAAAAGAAGTCAAACCCAAAACAGTTAAAGGGATGAAAACAATAAATATCAGAGAAAAAGCAAATCAGTAAAATTAAAAGTAAACCATCAAAAGAGAAAGAAGAAAAGGAAAAGAAAGAAAATCAGAGAAAATGAAAGCAAAAAATTGGATAAGCCAAAATACGAGTCTTTCTTGGGTTGATAAAGTAGAAATTTCTTTAGCCAGGTTTTCCACAAAGGGAAAGACGGCCCATATTAACTATATCAAGAATAAAAGAAAAATTGGGATGGGAAAATGGAGAAAAGAAGGAAGGGAAAAGAAAAATATATATATATATGTATGGTAGTTATACTACTGATTTCTCTTCGTTCATTGAAAAGAAAGCTTTGTACTAACATTGTTCAGATAATTAAATGCCTGTATCTTATACTCTGAGTAACTAATGTAAAGATAACAATACACAATGTATTAACCATTGTTACCCTCCTATTATCTTGTTTTGAAATTTTGTTTTATTTTTTTCTCTTTAAAAGAAAACAGAAAGAATAAAAGAAAGGACAAATCCATAATTCCTAAAAAACCTTAAAAGGATAAGAAAATATTACATAGATTCTTACTTCTGCTCAAACTTTTGGGGTAAGAATTCATCCATGCTGTTGTGTATGGCAATAGTTAATTGATCACACTGTAATGTAACAGGTCCCTGTGTAAACATATTACAACGTATTTACTTATTTCACTATAAATTGGCCTCTTGTTGACCCATGTGGGAGGTGTTGTGGTTTAACCTTCCACTCTGAATTTCATTCTTTAATGCATTGCTATCTCAGTCAAAACCTCCAAACTAAAATTGCAATGTATGGGAGTGATACCTTGCTGAACTGCAGGTTTCCCTTTAATCTTACTGTGTTTTTTTTACCACCCTTATAAAAACCAAAACATTTTTCAGAAGAATCTCCATTGGTTTTGATGATCTATGAAGTGTCTTTGCTTTGATGATGTAGGTAGCAGAATGTTTCCTAATTTGAAAACTGTGGGTTTAACACACCTATTGTGCATCCACCGGACTGGGCTGAATTTAGCTGATGTTGTGGGAGTCCCTCAACAATTCAGCATTGCTATAAATGTATCATTCTGCTCAAGGATGTTCCTACATATTTGCACAGCACTTTAGCCTCTCCAATAAATTGAAGCTAATAGAACGAGTAGTAAAGTGTTATAAATTGTCTCTCTTTGTTGGGATACAGGGGAAAATTGACCATAAGTTGTGATCTATTATCTATAACAAGTGTGTTTGATATCTCCTTAAGAGCAAAATAGATTCCTCAACTCTCAGATGACACTCCAACCTGAATAAAGAGTATTTCCCCGTCCCCACAGAGCGCAGCATCTGTTTAAAGGAAGCAGCACACATAGGTTGATAGCTGATCTTCCAGAAGCGTGCTGTCATTTCACATTGCCAGCACTGTACATTTTCCCCAAAACAGAGCTTGCGCTAGAACAGGTCTCAAGAGATCATTAATCCATCACCGTTTCAGGGAAACTGCCCAAGCTTGCAGTAGGCTACTTTGCACCAACTATATAATAGACAGCACCAGTTCTCAAAGCTCAAGTGACCCCACAGTCCATCAGTTATCTTGCCAAAAGGGCAAGTTGTCATCACCTGCAGTAAAAAATAAGGAGCAGCAGAGGGAGGACTTCCCCATCTAAAACTCTTGCCACACAGGCGCTCTATCAGAGGCCAGCCATTTCTTTCTATCAAAGGCCAGGGAATAAATATTTTAGACTTTGTGGACCAGCTAGTCTCTGTCACAACTACAAGATGCAATTTATCCACTGTAGTGCACAAACAATCACGGAGAATGTGGACAATATGGAAACCAATGTTACCAATATATTTACTACAACAAAACTTCCTTTGGCTCGCAGTACACAGTTACTGATGGAAACACAGTAGGCAAGATTTGGCTCACTACCCATGGTTTTGCAACACCTAATCTACACGGACTTGAACTTCAAATCAGTTTCCATACCTTTGCACTAAAAAATTGTCTTTTGTGTGAGAAGGTAGCTGTCTGTAAGAAGCCTCCATCCAATATTCCTTAGTGTGTTCCACCAGGTTCCATGCCTACCCCTGTAACCTGAATTTCCCTGTAGCTTCTTCCATTGCTGGTAGGCAGCATCCTACTTCAAGAGCCTAAGTCTCTGTTCTTCTCTGAATGAAAGTTTTCTCCATAACTATCCTACTGGGTAAGAGAACGTTAATCCTTAGGATCAGTCTTCACCCATTGGGAGGTGACAGTATTGCTACACAGCACTCCCCTATCCCAGAAGAACTCCAAGACACGCTCCCCATGAGTGCTAAGCAGACTCCAGGTGGAGCTGGGCTCTGCTCAACTAAATAATAATCTTCTCCTTTCACGTAATTTATTAATATCCTTTCCTTCTCCTGCTTCACTTCCTCTCTTCTGCTTCCTGGAATCACTTCCCAAATCAACCTCTTGCATTTATATTGCCTTAAAGATTATTTTGGGAGTAATCCAAAACTAAGAAAACTGGATTCATATATTACCTGCTTTTCCTCCATAGCAGGAAAGTCTAAGGGTATGAAAAGACTGGAATCCCTGGGAGAAAAAAAGAAACTCTGACAATAGGTAGAAGACACTAGGAAGGACTGTGCTACCTGTATCAAGGAGTAAAAGGAGCTAGTGGGCCTGTTATGGTTTGTGCCTGCATGTCCCCCCAAACCCCCATGCAATCATGGGGTGAGCTTCTAGGATTTATGATTGATCCATGGTCTAATGCTGGGACTATGGGTGTGAGTGCTACACCCGCCCTGGGGCGGGTAGTTTGCATACAGTGTAAGGGAGGGAAAGAGGCTGCTTGCTTCCATTCCTCCCCTTGTGTCCTTGCTGCTTTCGCTGTCTTGCACTGTCATGAACTGTTGCCCTCTGCCTTGTGTCACTCTGCCCTGGAGCCAGGCAAGTACGGACTGAAACCTCCGCAAAATGTGAGCTAAATAAACCTTTCCTTCCTTAATATTGGACGTTGGGTATTTTGTCTCAGCAAGGAGAGAAAAGTAACCAACACATGGCCCAAAGACAGGTCAAACTCCAAGTTTACTACTTAAAGTTTCAGTCACTTAGAGACTGGGTAGGTAATGCAAACTGTCTGAAGCTCTGTTTTCTCACCTAAAATATGGGAAACCACCCCCTTAAACGTGTTTCAAAATAAACAACCATCTTCACAAAAAAATTTGAAGATAGGAGAGTTCCGATCTACCTCACAACCAGTTTTTATATTGTTAACATCTTACATTAGTAGGCTCCTTTTGTTACAATTAATTAGCCGATATTTACACATTACTATTAACTGAATTCCATACTTTATTCAGACCTTCACATTTTTTAGCCCAGTGTCTCTTTTGTGTCCCAAGATTCCACCCATGATATCAGTGGAGTTCACTTCCCACAGCTCCTTGGGCTTTTCTTGGGTGTGGCAGTTTCTCAGCCTCTCCTTGCTCTCCACGGCCTTCACAGTTGTGCGGAGCACTGCTCAGGTATTTTGGAAATGTCTTCAGTTTGACTGAAACTGCCTGATGCTTTCCTCCTGACCAGACTGGGGTTGTGGGTTTTCACGAGGAAGGTCACAGAGGGGAAGGATTATTTTCATCACATCTTGCCAGGGGTAAATGCTAGCCACAGGATTTTCACTGTCCACCTTGGCCCAAGGCAGTGCTTGCCAGGTTTCTACACCTTGCAGGTAAGCTTTTCCTACTGTCCTGACTCCTGCTTTGGAAGCATTTCTATGCTCAGCCCACATTTCAAGGATGGCAAGTTATGTTCAACCCACTTGAGAGCTGGGTATGTGCACAAATTATGCAGAAATTTTTCTCTATGAAAGATGCCTTTTCTACTCCTGTTTATATATTAATCCAATCATATATTTATATCAGTAAGGACTCATGGATATGTATAAATTGGGTTGGAATCTCATTTGATTTTATTCACTTTGTTGCTCAAATTGTTTCCATTTGGTCATAAATTGCTCTTTCAGCTAGCTTCTGTGTGTACCCCTTTGACTTTCCCCTGTCAAAGTGAGCTTTTGGATTGTTTAAGTACATCCTTCCTTTGAGGTGCTATACAGCTGGCTCCTCTTGCATAGTTCCTGTCCCCATCCACACATTTCTGTATGAATTCCAGGTTCCTTTTATGGAGGATAATATTAGAACAAAGATCTGGGTGCTAGATCTGCTTACTATACTTTTTAAGCCTTGAGTGAGATAAAAATAAATGAAAGCTCCAACATGGTTCTCACAGGAGCTGTTTGACAAACATATGTTAAATTTGAATTTTTTCTGGTTCCAGTCCTCATGAAAATAGTCCCTCATAAATTCTCATTATATTTTTAAAATTCTTTTATTTCTTCATGTGGCAAGTGGGGATAGTAACATCTGCTGCATGTGTTTATGAAGATAAGTGAGATCAGGCATCTAAAGCACCAAACAGTACCTAGGCCACCAGGTATTAATTACTTCCCTTTTCCATTTTCTTCACAGGTTAAGGAATCAAACACAAAGAGTTAGGGGCCACCAAGAGTAGGATGCACCCATGCCAGACAGTTACCACAACCAGGAGTACACGTGGTCTACATCAGTTGTCAGTGCTCACGTGGTCTGTATCCTTTGGAGGTGTCTGCGTAGAAAGGTGTTGACTGACAGGAAGTGACTGTACAGAAATATGGAGTGTCCTCATTACGCTCAGAATGCACAACCTCTGAATTGTGGAAGCAGCAGCCAGGAAAAGCTCTGCTGAAAGCTCTGTGCTTCCGACATGGAAAGATGTCACAGACTCACCCATTCAAAAGCTATCTCTGCATTTTCTGCTCCCACTCAATGCTCAGCCTCACTTTTGTTATGACATTGGGTAAGTAATTGGTGCAAATAATGAGAAATGGGTCCTCATTTGGACCTGGCTGTCCTCATTTCTCAAAGCAAATTCTTGCATGGCCAGGTTCTAAAAGACTCTGGTTGAACTGAGCAGGACCTCTCTTCCTTCTATCTCATGAGTGCCTATCTCAAAGAATTTCCCTTATTCACAAGCCGTGGAACAGACTCTATGCCGAATCACAGCAACTGTATCACACACTCACCACAGCAGCACTACACCCACGAACACATTAGTGCAGCTCGTGTGTCCTCAGTGATTCTGTTTCTTCCTCCTTTATTGCAGCAGTGACAGGTGTAATTTCCTCTCTTTAAAAAGTTATAAATTTTCTTATCTCTTACTATGGCAAGATAACATCTTTGTTGCTTTTTCCCCAAGCCTTTAACCTTCGCTTGTTTTATTCCTGGGCATTTTTCATACAGATTTGGAATAATGGTAGAGGCAGAGTGGTGGAGAGTAATATGACTGAGAAAAGTATCTGTCCACACATGGATGTTATCACGGGAACGACGGATGGACACACCCTCACGCTGCTGGAAATGCCTGCTAAGATCTCTCCATGCTCTTCCTATTTGCAATGAGATACACATCCTGTCTAATTTACCAGAATCAATTCAATAATCCTAATTGTTGCAGGAAAAATCAGTCCTACCATTCTGTAAAAATGTTTTTTAAGTTTTTAGAATAATTAAAGTACATTATTTATATAAACCAGGTTCTGAAACTAAGAAATCAACAGAATGGCTGATACAGAGATATAAGTAAAGTAAATCAATATAAGCTTATTGATTTACTTGAAACAAAGATCTGCTTCTAGGGACTTAGACTTGGAGAGGAAAAATGCATCAGGAGGAGGAACAATATATTCTAATTGGAAGATAAGCACTACTGAGTTTTATGGAATCTGGAAAGTTCATACAGTAGTATGGCTTACAAAACAGGAGCCCCATTTTGACACCCAGTAGCTAGGAGACCTAAGTAGATTGCTTTGTCTCTCTAAATCCTAATTATTGCAACAGCAAAACAGGAATTATGACAGTGTTTTTTTACCTCATCCACCTCTTAGACTGCACTTACAAAAGCCTGTATGGTACAGGTCAGTCATCCACATGGTGTCTGGATGCAGTGGAGAGACATGGACACATGCCATGTGAGGCTGCTACTCACATGCCGAGGCTCGCCGTTTAAAAGGCAAACCTTTAATCAGTAGAGATGCACTCTAATTAATGATAAAAAGTAGGAGACAGTACATATGCAAACACTGTCTCCCACTACATCTGTCATTGACCAAAACGTCATGATACAACATATGACTGTAATTATTTAAATGATGAGGGGAAAATGGGTCTTTGCATGAGTTTTTCCATGTTTTCTCTCCAAGTCCCTTAGAAAAGGGAATTTTTCCTTTTCTTGTCTTTCTCTTCATTCTATTTTTTCTTTCTTCTTCTTGCCCTGGAATGAATTCTATCTTTGCTTCCTCCATTCTCAGACTTTCATGACACAGATTCAGGAAACGGTGGGAGAAGGGTATGGACAGTAATAATGACAGAGAAAAGTAACAGAAAAGTAGACAAAGCTCACACAGGCTCCAGGGAGCGTGAGAGCAGATCCCAGCTCAGATGGGTCATTTGCAGGAGCACAGCTTTTGAAGTGTGCTGAGATTTATGTTGCTAGGGGTTGTGGATTCAAATACTTTTTAATAGTAGTCCAGAAATGCAAATAATTACAGATATTTCCTTCTAATGGCTTTTCATTGCTGAGCAGTGATTCTTTGATTATGACTCTGTATAGAGACCACAGAAGACTCCAGCTTTCTTGTTACTACTATGGTGATGTTGACGAATATGATGATGATAAAAAAAAAATGTATGGTTTTCTTAAATGCAAATGTGTGTGGCACGTATCATCACTGGTTTTCATGGAAAGAGGATACTGGTTTATGGTCAAAATATACTTAAGGGAGACAATAAAAACTTGCCAGAAATGCCTCAAATATTTTAGGAATGCCATGCAGCAACTAACTACGGAAACATATTCTGAGAAATGCATAGTTAGGGAACCTTGTGTGTGCCTAGTTCATAGAATGCAAATCAGATCAAGTAAAAATAAAATCACAACCCAAGTAAGCATAACTAGAAATAAAAGAAGACATGAGTGATATCAAATATATTAGAGTTACTTAGTATTTATTAGTTCTTGTATTACTAGTGATTAGAACTTAATGAAATAGAAAAAATAATAAAAATATATTATTTGAATCAAGAATAAAATATATTAAGTGTAGGGGTTTCAAATGAGGCTAATTTTTTATTTCAAACAGCAAATTTTTCTAATTTATAGAACAGTGTACTTTCATTACACTGGATTTTTTTGTTCTCTTTTTTCATTACACTAAATTTTTTTCAATATATTACAGGGATAATTTTAACTGATTTATTCATTTTTTTTTCTTTGGTTGAAAAGGTTTCTAATTTCACACTGCCATACTTGTAAGTCCTTTCAAGTTTCCAGAAAAATATTTGAAATGCTATAATGCCAACACAATGAGGTTAAAAAGAAAATGTATTCATAACGAAAGGGCGTCTGGAAAGATTACTTCATTTCTTCTTCTGATTTCCTTAGATGGACAATTTCAGAATCTTATGTATCCACTGCATTTTCTCATTTCTGCCTTTAGGGAAGTTTTCTGTTTCAGCCAAGCAGAATTCAGCATTCACTGTGGTGCTGCTGGGGTCCAACCCCCAGGGTACCACTTCCCAATGAATGACCACTGCATCTGCCTGCTGGGCCTTACGACTTGGTGGGTACAGCAGAACTCAGTTCATGATGGATTGCTCCAGATGCAGTGCCCTGACCTAAGGCTGGGCACTCTGTACTCATATCCAAGAGGCCCAAAGAGCACTCCACAAACTGGCTGGCAAACACTGTGGGACTCTGATGCAGATCCCATGTACTGTGCTACCAGTGCAGGTGTCTTTACTGCTGTTCCTCTACCGGGCATTTTCTATAAACTCCATCCAATGTCTTTTGCTTGCCACAGTTCCCTCTAATGTACAAACACATGCTCCACACTGGAATAGTGCTGACCCTAGTACAGGGCCCCTTTCTGCTGTAGACTCTACAGAATCTCAGCAAAAGCCTTCCATGTAGCATGGCAAATGAAGTAAGGCTGTATCTTCAAGTGTAGAAAATGCTCTCCAGAATAAAAACAAAACTATGAACTGCCAGTCCTTGTTAGTGGTGGAGGTACAATATGCAATGATTTGTCTTTTACTCTGGAAGAGAACTTCTAGTTATGAACCAGGCTACTGGGTTTCTATAAATGTTGAGTGTATTCTCTAACTGTGTAGAAAGAAACTCCAAAGTACTTAATACCGCTTGTTAATCCAGTAGGAGTATGACTCACATGATGCTATCAATGTAATATTCTGCAAAGTGTCCGTGTTGTCTGGTCTAGGTCTTTACCTACGTTGTGACAGATTGGAAAATGATCAGAGCCCCTGGAGAGATCAGAAATGTGTACTGTTATACCTCTCATGTAGCCCTAGTCCCCTTGGGAAAGAACGCACTTGCCAGATCAATGGCCACGTGCCGCTGTTGGTGCTCAGGAAACACCTCAAAGCATGTTCCCTTGGCACTGCAGGAGCAAAGTTTCTCTCCGACCTTTCCCCGCTCCTGTTTCTCCTATTTCTTCCTTCTCCTCTGAAGTAGGCCGTAGAAACTATGGATTTCTCCTCCCCATAGTAGATCACAGACAACAGAACCACTTTCCTCCAATGAAGCCATAAAGTCTAGAAATATTACTCTAACTTTTCTCCATTTGGCTTGCAGACTCTTACCATAAAGAAAGTCTTTAACCTATCCAGCTAATATTAGATAAAAACCTCATTCCAGAAGAGGTCCCACGACTGGGAAAAAGGACTGTCACACAGAAAGACCAAGAAATTGAACAAAGAGACTTGCTGGGCTTTCCATTCAGTCTTTTGCCATTAGACCAGACTGGTTTGTCCATCACATTTCTGTACAGTTGTTTAGTCTTTAGCGAATCTAAACATAAAAGCAGACAACATTCTTTGGGGCCTTGGGGTCTCCATTTCCAAGCACTCTCATGTCTTGTAAACTGTGACTAAAGAAATCTGCTGTATTGTTCAATTGTTAAGTTGTCTTTTGCTCTAGGAGTACAGGCATGACACTTAGGATGGGAAACAAAGGTATCACACCGTTCTGCCCCTCTGTCATATGACTAAGGCTATGTTAATCTGCTCTAGCAAAAATACCATTTTGAAATCCATCATCCAAAGTTTTTGTGCTTGAAATAGAGGATCATCTTTGGGGTTTCCATCCATCTTATCCTGGGTACATTGTGTTCTAATAACTATCTCCACAGCTGTATAGTCCAAGCCCCCTGTCTATCGCCCCAGGCTTTTTGGCCATTCTGACAATTACACTACCTTGTTTCTGATGGCTAAGTGTGGTCATCTAGCCTCTGAGCTTTTGGCATAGCTCAAATCTATCTGTGAAGATCCCAGTTCTATCCCATGTCCAATGTCAGTCTTGGTCTACAGAGAATAAACAATAAGGAATCATGTTGACATATCTCTCTCTGGCACGTTTCTCATTGCTTTGGTAAATGAAATATTTTCTGGATATTCTCATGGAAAACAACCAACTGGTTGGTGTTCTAGTATTATGTTGTATATCCACTCTAGTACACATACTTCTCTGAGCTTTTGAATCCCTATATCTATATTTATCATAATATTTCTGGCATATTTATTTCTCTTAAAGTGACCAGTTGCTTATTCCAAATCCCTAAGAGCCAAACTAGAAGGTATAGTGACATATCCACGGGTCTTTGCAAGGAGGTTAGATCCCGTACCATTGAAGCTTGTGCCTATATTGATATCTTTCCTGACCAATTTATGTTCTTCCCCTCTTGACCCAGCTTGCTAAGAATCCAGACCAAAATAATACTAATTCTGTTCTGGCTTGTAAGTCTTGCTTGCCATAGATCCTTTGGTGAACAGTACATTTCTGCCTTGAGCAGATCCAGCCCTCCCCAGCTATGTGGTATGTTGTGACCATGGCCATGCAGTGAGTCTAATGTTTGGGAGGCAAAGTTGGGACAGCTCTTCAGGAACATAATATGTCTTGTGAGACAAATACTCTGCACTAACTTTAGAGCACAGTGGAAACACTATTCTTTAATTAGAAAGAGTTCATAGAAACTTGATGATTCCATTCAACCCAGTCATTCCCCTTCTAGGTATCTTTCTGAAAGAGTTAAAGAGATCATATTACAGTGATCCATGCACACCCATGTTTATAGCAGCATGAGTCATAATAGCTAAATCTTTGTAGTGGCCTATATGTCCATCAACAGATGAATGGATAAAGACAATGTGGTCCTTATATGCAATGGGGTGCCACTTTGTCATGAAGAGGGACACATTTGAGTTATTTATAGGGAAATGGATGCATCTTAACACCGTAATATTAACTGAAATAAATCAGACACAAGCTCAAATATTGCATGGTTTCTCTTATATGAGAAATCCAGAATATCAATAGAGGGCAAAATAAAAGCTAAATAATAGGAAATAGGGAGACAGATCTTTCGCAGATGGAAGGGGGACCAAGAGATGGATGAAGGGGGGAGGAGGGGAGGAAAAGCAGATGAAAAATAGAGTTAAGATCTTATGTTCATGGACCAACTCCCCATGAGGAATGCAATCATTATGTACTACAAACATGTGCTAATTAGCAAAATGAAAAAAAAACTTATGCTTTTGAGTGTTCCCTGTATTGGTGACTAGGAAGAAAGTAATGCATACTGAAGAAATGCAAGTAATCTCTCAAGGCAAAGCCTGCATTGTCTCCAACCAAGGTGGGACAAGTAGACTTCAACTGGAAAAAAAATCACAGCTTCTACTGGTCTGGAGGATCCAGAAAAATTTCACAATTCAAGATATGTGAGTGCCGGGCTGGGGATTTAGCTCAGCGGCAAAAGCGCCTGCCTGGCAAGCGCAAGGTCGTGAGTTCGGTTCCCGGTACCGGAGAAAAAAACCAAAAAAACAAAAAAACAAACAAAAAAAAAAGATATGTGAGTGCCTCAAATATTTAGATCTCCAGGAGTGTTCTACTCTTTTGAAATCAGGACCCTGATCTTGCTGTAACAATCGTGTTAAATTTCAAATTTTGAATTGTTCTGGAATTGTGCCAGTCTCACAATTAAAGCAAGATCTATACATATGGCATACAGAGAGAAAATATACACTACACACACACACACACACACACACACATTTATATAGAATTAAGAAAAGATGGAAGACTGATGCAATGAATTATATCACCATGTTTATTGTATATGTACAGGACATATCAGGAATTAATAAATGCATGCATGAGTAAATGGTTGTTTCTGATTTACCTGTGTTGAAGAATTGATCCTCCATCCTACCCCAGTTCATCAAAATGAATTCTTAAAAACAAAAGTGTCTAAGGATTAATCTAGCAAATATAACTGTATAAGGTGCTAGAAAAAGTTTTCCAATTTATACCACTCTCCTAAACCAAAAATACGTAGCATAAAAGCAGCCTCTGGTTAATTTTAAGTCAACATACAAGGGAAAAAAATCACCATTCAATTATATTCAACTATCAGTTGAGAAACACTGCTCAGACCCATGCTTCTGCTTCTGTGTTCTCCCCTATGTTTCATAGAGGCTCTACTAGGAAGCTCTCCCTCTGCACATTCCTTTCTCTAACCTCAGATTAGAAGCATGTTCTCTGTGTGAAAGTGGCTTGATGCTCCAAAGATACACAGAGCCTGGAGATGTGACTTTGAAACCCTCTTGAGATATTTTATGCCACTTTCAGGTGGTTCATCCTATCAATAGGAATTTGAAAATCTGTTCCTGCAAATTACCATTTTCCTTAGGTCACAAGTCCAACTTGTAGTTTTAAAAACTTAAAAAATTCAATGTAAAATCCCCTGATAGAAAGCAGTATGGTCAAATAGAAAGACTCAAAATCCTAACGTTTTTAGTTTGAAACTATAAGCTTGAGAAATTTAGTTAACTCTTTACTTCTTTGTATAGGAAGACAAGAGAAACAATTACTTACATTTACCTACTTTGCAAGAGATACGAGATTGTTAGAAGCAGTGTTTGTCAGAAGTGGATGACCTAAAAATGCATAGTTTCTAGGATTTGTTTGCCAATTCAAGCATGATTTTCTGGTCTCCCCTGGCCCTAAGGAAAAAAAGATCATTTCTTAGCTTAAAGCTTCAATGGCATGCAGCTCTAAAACAACAGTAATTTTCATGGATTTCATTAAATTGTCTTTACTTTTTATTTAACTAATAAAAACATGAAAATTATACATATCAAGGAAATACCATATGTTTCAGAATATGTATATACAATGTTTATATCAGGCTAAATATACCTATCTTCTAAACATTTAACATCTCCAGATGTGAAAACATTCCAAATCCTATCTTCTAATTTTTGAAATACACAGTGCTTAATTGTTATGCATAGTCACTACTGCCCAAGAGCATCCCAGAACTCCTTACTCCTAACTGTAATTTGGTGCCCATTCATCAGTCTCTCCCCATCTCCTTGCCGTCCACAATAACTCTGTTCTATTCTCAACCTCTGTGAGATCAACTTTTTTAGATCCCACAAATGAATGAAATCACGCAGTGTTTGTCTTTCTGTGCCTGGCTTGTTTCACTTTGTGTAATGATCTCCGTCCGGCTCCATCCCCGCCATCACGAATGGCAGGATCTCACCCTTTGTGCGCGAGCCTGACTAATACTGCATTGTGCATAGCTCCTGCATTTTCTTTATCCACTCGTCAGTTGATGGACACTTCCCTTGTGTTGGTGACAATGAATAGTGCTTCAGTAAACATGGCAGTGGAGAGGGTACCTACCCACCAGTGGGACTGCTGGATCCTCTAGATGTTCTGTTTCTATTTTTTGAGGGGCCTTCAGACAGTTTCCCATAATGGCGGTAGTCACTCACATTCCCCAAAACATGTGAGCAGCTCCCTTTGCTCCTCATCCCCGTCCGTGCTGCTCTCTTCAGCCTTTCTGATAACAGCCATTCCTACGAGTGGGCGGGGATGCTTCAGTATGGTTTCCACTTTCATTTGCCTAATGATTAGGGAAGCTGAGCACTTTTCATTTATCTTCTGGCTGTCTTCTTTGAGAAATGTCTGCTTAGGTCTGTCACTCATTTTAAAGCCAGGCTATTTATTGTTGTACTGTTGAGTTTTTGGAGTTCCTTATAAATCCTGGATATGAATCCCAGGCCAGATGTACAGTTTGAGATATCATCCCACCCTGTGTGTTTTCACTCTGATGACTGTTTCTTTTGCTATGGATCTCTCCACTCCCAAAATCTAGCTTAGGCATCATGAACAAGGAAGAGACATTTAGGTTGAGCAAAAAACGTCATTAGGTTCCCTTCTCAGAATATTTGCTTACTCTTTCCCTTGCCACATTTTATCAATTAAAGTTCATTTGTATTTTAAAGGTGTCTTGGTTACCTTTCTCTCGTTGCTGGGACAAAATACCTGACGCCCAAAATTAAGGAAGGAAAGGTTTGTTTCACTTACAGTTTGTGGAGGTTTTAGTCCATACTTGGCAGGTTACAAGGCAGAGTGGCACATGGCAGAGGGCTGCAGCTCATGGTGGCAGAACACAGCAACAGCAACAAGCACTAAAAGGGAGGAATGGTGGCAAGCAGCCTCTTCCTCTCCCTTACATATGCAAACTATCCACCCCAGGGTGGCTGCAGCTCTCACACCCATAATCAGTCAAACTCTAAAAGCCTGCCCCATGGTCGCATGAGGCTTTGGGGGGACACACAGACACAAACCATAACAAAAGGCTCCCAGCCAGCATGGTTCCCAGTACACTGGGAGGCTGAAGCAAGAGGATCTCAAGTTTGATATCAGCCTGGTCAACACAAGAAGATGCAGTCTCAAAATAAAAAGTAAGATGGGCTTGGGATGTAGCTCAGGATGAAGGCCCTGGGTTCAACCACCGGTACACAACAAACGGAAAAGACTCCCGTGTGGAGTACAAATGAGTGCCAAACAGAACGGAAATAGTGCTCGTGCACTTCTTCGTGTTCAAGAGCACCACGCTCATCTGGGCTCAGTATCGGGAGTGTTTTACTAAGGTGACAAGAGAAAGGGAAAGCCATTGTGGGTGGTGATGAATTTCTTAGGAAGGGAGGAGTCTTGCAGGATGGCAAAGCTGGTAACCACTGGGAAGACACGGAGTGCCCAGACAGAAAGCAGAGGCCCACGGGAGAACTGGTCCTGCTTTAGAAGGTAAATGCACCAACTTCCCTTTCCAGGTGACCTTTCGGGAGGCGCATCTGGCCAGCATCTGCACTGGCATAGTTCGGACTTGCATGAGAAACTGCGATACTGTTCTCCGACCATAACTCATCCCAGCCTCCCCAGTCCCATATAATCGCATCCTAGAGCTCCTGACTACTTAGGGATAAAGCGAGAAAGGAAGAAAGGGATTAAAGAAGTCAATCAGGGGCTCACTGTCTTCTGACAAATAAAACAGCTGATGAGATTCTTTGCTTCCATACCCAGAGCCTTCTTGATCTACTCCATGAAGACAGCCTCTACTCGAGTGAGCAGCTAGAACTGTTTTTCTGCAAATGTGTTGGGAGCTCTGGCATTTGTCTAGTTCAGAAAGAGTTGCTTGCTTCACCGTGGGTTTTCTTTCTACCTAGACATAAGAGGAGGCTCATTTTAAAACAGAAACAGGGGCTGGGGATTTAGCTTAGCGGCAAAAGCGCCTGCCTGGCAAGCGCAAGGTCGTGAGTTCGGTTCCTGGTACCGGAGAAAAAAAACCAAAATTAAAACAGAAACACATTGTTAATTTCCTACCACTTTATCATTGTTAATTTCCTACCACTTTGTTGGTAACTCTGTATTGTCTGTACTGTTCTTTTGCTATTTTGTAGAAGGTTGTCTGTTAATATTTTCCTCCTTTTATTTTTAAAATTAAAAAAAAACAATCTTGTGCAGAAGAACAGAATGGACAGTCAGAGGATCACAAAAAATGAGTGAGTTCACAGGCTTACTGCTTCTCTCGGCCATGCCCAGTCAAGAGGCAGAAATCACACATTAATCTTAGTAAGAAAAGCCAGCTTGAACATTAGCATGGAACTGAACACTGGAGAACTGGCTTATGAGAGCAGAAGAGGAGTCTCAGGAACACAGGAGTTGCAGATAAACAGCTACCAGCATCCCTGAGACCAAGCCCCTGCAGAAGGCCTCCTGCTCCTGGGCTGGCAGCTGACCTCACTGGGGAGGGCAAGGCCGTGGCCCTCTTCGTGGTGGGGCAGTCACAAGGTGTCTCACCAGAGGTGCTTGTTGAATCCGCTCTTCTCAGTCCAAGAGAATCTGCTGGCCTCTGGGCACTGCTGGAATTGGGACCTGGAGAAATTGTGCCCTGTAGATGCCCAGGCTGGAAAAACACGTATCTGCCAGATCTCAGAACTGTCTAAACCTGAGGCCCTGCAGGATTTGAGCACTAAAGACCATGTACCCTGAAGAAATCTGGGGCTTGAGAAAACCACTCTGCTGCAGGAGCTGAGCTTTTGGGAGGTTGATACAGGACCAAAACTGGTGGGGAAAAGCACAAAGGAGTTCAGAGGGCGAAAAGAGCACCAAGCAGCAGGGCATGCTGGGAGGTCCTGGGCTCCTGGTGTCCAGGTAAAACAGTTACCATGCCAGCTCCAGGCTGTGACCTCTCACAGTGGCCGTGCGCCCTGGTGCAGTTCTAGGGTACAGTTCCACCAGACCACCCCTGCCCCTGACACGCACACACAAATCCCTGGAAATGCAGCAAGCCAGCAGCAGAAACAGATGTCCCCTTCCTCCCACAGTGACCCTCTAGCTCCCTCTACTGGCAAAGCTCGGCCATGTACTGGCTGTGAGGACGAAACGGCCGTGACTGACTGACCACACACAGATGATGAAGGGGTGAAGGCCCCCATGAAGAGATAAACTGGGAATCAGCTAGTAAAGGGTCCTAACCCTCAAAAAGATGTACTTACAGATAACAACACCAAAATGCATTGTGTATCCCTGAGATAACTTGGAAAAACCCCTTAAGATCGAATCTCTAGTAGGTAACAACAAGTATTAGCCTCGGTTTTATAAATTTGTAAAACATGCATCGCTCATGCCCCAGTTTATCAACTGAATTTCACAGGCAAAAATGGAAAGAATTAAAACCTATCACTGGTCACCACCCTCCCAAGCTTGCTTCCTCATTTGTTCAACTCTCACCCTCTAAGGGCAGAAGCTTTAGCGCTGCGTTTGATTCTTTTCACACCATAACCCCACTCGATAAATCACCAAAACAACTGTTTATCTTAATTTTTACTTCCAAGATTGAGAAGCCTATTACCTAACTCCAAGGCTTTTGTAACAGTTTTCTGGCTCGTGCTTCTTATTTCTTCTTTTATTGCTCTGAGACATACTACTGGCTCTCTACGGGTACCATATCCACAGGTTCAACCAAATGTAGATACAAAATCTTTGAAAAGTATTGTGCCTGTACTGAACATGTACTGAATTTTTCCTGTTGCTCTTCCCTCAACAGTGCAGTATAACAACTGTTATAACAACTATGTACATAGCATTTACAGTATATTAGGTATTATAAGTAACCTAGAAATGACCTAAAGTATACAGGAGGTTGTGTATGGGTTGTACAAATGCTATATACAATGTTATACAAGGACTCAAGCAACCTCAAATTTTGGTACCCACAGAATGTTCTGGAATAAATCTACAGGTACACAGGACAGCTGTATACTATTATTGGTGTTAGCCTGAACACTGTACTACCTCAAGTTGTGTTTTAAAAGTTAGTCATGCTACATTTGACCAAACTGAATGTTTTTAGATATATAACATATCCTACATCCAGGCACCATAAATGACTTTTCAAAGCCTATGTGTTAAACAGCCTTTTAGATTTGTCTTGTCAAGTTGCATCTATCTGTAAGGTATTGATTTTCTATAACTGCCAGCATTTCTACCATGAATCATAAAGCAAGAAACTGGTGATTTATCCCCAAAGCGGACAGTGGTCTCAGTCAACTCCCTCATTTATCTTTTTAGTACAGTTAGAAAGGGATATAAAAATACTTGGCTCAGTACCTCTTGGGTCCTCTTATTGGAAAAACATGCCATTGGGACACATGGATTCTCTGTCCCTCTGAGTAGTATGCTTATAGACTGGTAAATTTTCTGTCCTGGTAGATGTATTAATGTACAAAGAAGAAATGCAGTGAAACAAAGTATAAGGAAGCACATTGTGCGGCAGATCTAAACAGTATTTTTAAGTTCTGTTTTTATAAAATTAAATTTGGTCTCCTCCTACTTTACTCAAATGTTTTACTTTTGATATGATTAGAAATTGTCATGGGGAAGAACAGCGTTATTGAGCTCTCTTCCCCAGGCCTAGCTCTGACATAGCAGAGAACCACAGTCCCAAGAACCCACCAGAGCCTTAAGTGAGAATACAGTGCCCAAGAAGGATAAGTGATCAAGATTGTGTGCCCGGCTAGAGACAGGAGGATTTATGAAGTCCAGATTTCTGAAGTTCAAATGCAGTGTCACTGGTAGTAAATAACGGCTCTTCCTACTGGGTGCCATTGGTGTCTCTCTGGGAGTCTGATGAAAGCTAAGAATGCTTCTTTGATGTTGTCGATTGGATTGCATTGAGAAATGCTCAGAAAAATGAAAAGCACACTTCTGCTTGTGTCTGTGAGGGTGTTTCCAGCCATGATTAGCATGTGGGACAGCAACTGATGGGAAAGACCCACCCTGAATGAGGGGTTTTGTCCAACCAGGGGGAACCTAAGCAGAAGGAGGAAAAACCGCATCAGTACAGTACATGCTTTCTGGCTCTCCCTCTCCCCTCTCTCCAGCTCTTCCCAGTGCCCCCCCACACCTTTCCCTCTGCTTCCTGGTGGCCTGACGCAAGCAATCTTCGTCTGCCGCGATGGTGCACTTGCCTCACCTCAGCCCATAGCAATGGAACCAGCTCACTATGGACTAAAATCCCAGAAATCATGACCCAAAATAAAAATACATCTGTCCATTAAGTCTTTTTTCTCAGGTATTTTTTCTCACTGTCATTTCAGTTTCATTTATTTTTTCACAAAATGCTAACACACCTCCCTCCTGAAAAATGCACATCGTCACATTAGCACAAAGATTAGCACCAACTTCAGGAGGACTGCAGATGCCCAAAACCCTGCAAACTGACCCCCAGCTCTTCCATGGAGTCCAGGATAAGGACTTCAAACTAATGCCTGTGTTTCTTCCTTCTTAAGTGATACACTCTTCCTTTTATTTCATATCCTACAGATCCTACTTTTTCTATAATGTCCGTTGGTTTGGTTTAAGTAAAATAGTATTTTAAGTAAAATAGTTAAGTTAATTAGAACCAGAGGCGCTAATATGACTGGAGCAGGGGAAGATGAGGCCCAGCTCAAAATAGTTAAGTAAAATATATTTTACTCAAAATTCTGAATTACTAGCTAGTTTGCTTCTTGTCTCTCAGGCACATTCTAAGTTGTAGATGGCATTTTTCCGCAGATATGAATGCTGTGCATTTCATGGCAACACAGTGGCACTATCGACGCTAACACTTTTCCATCTTGAGCTGGGAGAAGCAGCAGATCCCAGGGAGCAGATTACTGCTCCCTCAGCAGCCTTAAGGGTTAGTCATACTTTCAGTCTTCCTTACTTTGAAAGGAAAGGGAAGCATAGTTTCCTCAGGTGAATCTGGAGGGCAAAGTGGGTCGGTCAAAGAAATTATTTAATCTCCATTCTCAGCATAACTTCTTGTTTTCATCCTCTTTCTTCCTGTGTCAATGAAACACGAATTTCCTAGAGAAAATGGAGTTGTTTAAAATGTAAATCTCTCATGTAAAAATTATTAATCTGCTTTGCTGAAAGAAACTGTCAGTGAGTCCTTGATTGATCACTATTGCATGTCTCTATCTGTTTTCATGAGAAACCATTTTGAAGATATCAATACATAATACAACAAGCATTGTTAATTTCCTACCACTGCTTGTAACTCTGTATTGTCTTTGCTGTTCTTTTGCTATTTTGTAAAAGGTTATCTGTCTGTTAATGTTTTCCTCCTTTTATTTTTAAAATAAAATAAAAATATACATTAATCTGTCTTGAGACTTTCCTGTGCTTTCTAAAGCAAAGCTGTGCTAAGTATTAACAGACTTTGGCTTTCCTTGATGTAAGTGTGGACAGATAACACCAAATGGACTGACGGTGGGTTCCATCAGCTCCTGGTGTGACTCTGCGTCTTCAGAAGCCTGCGGCCACCCGTCTTTGGCCCCAGTGATCAGCTGCTCCGGAGGGCGCCTGCCAGCATGGGAGAGCCCGGCTGTGGCTGCAGAGTGTCCCTCACTGACAGAGTTGCAGCGTCCCACAGCAGGGTGACAGGCACGTCAGGGGGTGTTAGCCGCAACTGGAAGAACTGCTGCTACGTGATTTGTTTCCTCTCTCTCTTCCATCTGCTCTGTCAGGCTGTGGAGTCTCCAGCTCACCCGAGCCGGTGCAGACCCTGTATCCCAGGAACTTCAAATGAGGGTGAAAAGATGTCTGTCCATCTTCTATCTCTGCACAGCTGTTCTTTTGTCTTGGCCTTTCAAACGTGTGATCTCTTTTAGGCATTTGGACATGGCGGTTTGAGGCTGTTTGCAGGCTTGTTTGTTTGTTTTAGTGGATGGAGACCCTTGTGGGGAAATGCAAACACAGAGAAATTAGAAGTCCTGCACTTGGAAAATACATCAGGGATGATCTCATCACACGCACCCTGCTGTGTTTTCCCAGGAATGAATTCCAGAAAGGGGAATTGTGTATTGCAAGTGAGTTGGGGTCAGAAGGTTTTTAGTAGACTGTGTTTGAGACGTTTTCTCTTTCAAGAAAGTTGCAACTACCTGTCTCTTACCTGAATTCATCAATTGCCCATATTTGGAGAAAGAATGCGAAAGATGAAAAGAAAGAAGTGATGGAGAAAAATACACACAGATTATAAGAATCAGTTCACTTGAGTATAGAAGTCAAGATGTCTCACAGAGTCTGCCGGCCTGGGTATAAGTCAGTCCAGAGAACGCAGAGGTCTAGGGAGTGGGCGGGGGCAGACATCAGTGTGAGTCGTGGTCTGGATTCAAAGGCCTAAGTACCAGAGGTACTAATATGACTGGAGCAGGAGAAGATGAGGCCCAGCTCAAACAGAGAGTGCATCTCCCTCTTTCCTGCTGCCACCTCATGGCTCTAACTCCAGCCCTTGGTGAATGGGATGAGGCCAGATCTTCACTCAGCCTGCCCTGCCGTTCTGATGCACCTCACTGGGAACACCCCACACACACCCAGAGGGAACCTTGCATGTACCTAGGGATCCCCTATTCTCTCAAATTATCAAAAATGCACATGTCCCTCACAGGATTTGTCCTTCAAGAGCTAACTGAAGGTCACACAGTGAGGTTAGCATGCATTTCTCTTTCTCTGCTTTCCTTGTCTTTTATGGCACTGACTTGCTATCAAGCCATGATTTTAGAAGGTCACACATGATGTCACTTCATCCAATAAGTGGGGGGGTTAACTGTTTATTGTTAATGTGGTAACCACCAAATCTCTCCAGTAAAAAGTTATCACTATTTTCCCTTTGAATTAATAAGTAATCTGTGGAGAAAACTCTGAGGCTGTATATGTATTCTAGTCCCCATCACGCTTTTACTCAATACTTTGGGAGTTCATGGATGATATTTACAAGAACCCATTTTAACTAGGGGGCTTATTCTATTATTCTTTTTCCATTTATTGGCATTCAACTCTGCTATGACTTGGAAAAGTGTCCTCCATAGGTCCCTGTGGTAAATAAAGACTTGGTATTCATGGTGCTACTTGGGGTATCAGTGTGACATTTAAAAGATAGGACTCAGTTGGAAGTCTTCCAATCATATGGCAGCATGCCCTTGAAGGGATATTGGGACCTAGGTCCTTCTTCTTTCTTTAATTTCTGGCTTCCACGAGGGGAATACTCTCCCTACTATGTGCTCCTGCCATGAAGAGCTGCCTCACCACCATCCCAAAAGCAAGAGGGTCCAGTGGCCACAGACTGAACCCTCCAAATTGTGAGCCAAAATGAACTCTTCATCTTCTCAGAGTATCTCAGGTATTTTGTTACAGTGATGGAAAGCTAGCTAAGCTGCACTCTAAGCAAGTATATTCCATGACTTCTCCATTCTATGCTTGTTTGCTGCTAAATTTATTTATTTACTTAGTGTCAATATGGTCTATGGACTCCTACCATGATTTTTTTGGTGGGGAGATTCAAACTGTTCTGGATTTGGTCATATAGAGCCTTCAGGTGGCTGCTGTATCCTTTTGAAATATTGCTATCATTTTTCAAGCTCTTCCTTATTTTCTGATCCAACTAGGTATTCAAATTCAACCTTGTGCTTTCCCTGCCTTAGACCTAGAACATTTCTTCAAACCAGTCTCAGTTTAAGAATGGTGTACGGAACCAAGGCCAGAGCATTTGTCCAAATTTTAATGGTGGCCTCTGTCCTGTTTAGGCTCTCAGCATATGACTCACAAGAAGTCTGAACACACGACTTCCTGTTTCCTGTCCCTATCAGCAAAGAATCACCGTCAGAGGAAGTGGCTCACTTCTTCACACTCATTTTGTGTACTTTTTAACCCCACACTACTGCCACTAGTCCCAACTTTAAATCCATATAAAGAGAGCTATTGTTATTAATGCTCCAACAATAAACGTGGGAGTGGATAACACTTTGACATATGGGTTTCAGTTCTTTTGGATATCACAAGTGGGATAGCTGAATCTCATGGTAGCTCTATTTTTAATATTTTGAGAAATATCCATATTGTTTTCCAGAGTAGTGTACAAATGTACATTCCCACCAACAGAGTATGCAGACTTCCTTTTCTCTATATCCTCACCAAAACTTCATCTTCCACCTTATTCTTTCTCCATTTATTGATAATAGTCATTCTAGCAGATGTGAGGTGATGTCTTGTGCTTTTAAGATGCATTTCTCTAATGATCAGTGATGCTGAGCATTCTTTCATGAATCTGTTGGCCATTTGTACGTTCTGTTTTTGAGAAATGTCTATTTAGGCCTCTGCTCATTTTTTAATTTTTATTCAGCTATTGAGTTGTCATAGTCCTCTTACTAGATGAATGGCTTGTAAATGTTTCCTCCCCTCTGTAGACTGTCTCTTCAAGTTTTTAACTGTTTCCTTTTCTGCACAGAAGCTTTTTAATTTGATGTAATCCCACTGGGCTGTTTTTCCTTTAGTTGCCTGAGCTTTTAATGCATATCTAAAAAAAAAAAAAAATCATTGTATAGACCAACATCATGGAGCTTTCCCCATAAGTTTTCTTCTAGTAATTTTATAGTTTTTGGTCTTCTATTTGAGTCTTTGACCCATTTTAAGTTGATTTTGGTATACAGTGCAATGGATGTAAGGATCCAATTTCATTCTCCTTCATGCATAATAGAGCATTATTCATCCTTTAAAAGGAGAGAAGTTCTAGCTTTTGTAGCAACATAGATGTACTTGGAGGACACCATGTTGATGTGAAATGAGCCAGGCACAGAAAGCAAATGCAACATGTTGTCTGACCCACATGTGGAACCTAAAAAGTTGAACTCACTAAGGTGAACAGTGGAATGATGGTTACAAGAAGCTCAAGGTGGGAAGCAGGGAGATAGGAGTTGTCATTCAAAGAGTACAAACTTTCAGAGAGACAGAAGGAATAAGTTCTGAGACCTTACCCAACAGGAAGACCATAATCAATAAGAACGTATTATAAATTTTAAAATAACTAGAGAAACAAATTTGAAATGTCTCATTACAAAAAATGACAAACAAGTGAGTTGATGGCCAAGCCTCCAGCACATGAGTGTTTGGTGAGAGCTCCAGATCCAAACCATAGCAAGCAAGGGTCCAACAAAATGGCTCAGGCATGAAGAAAGCAACACATCCAAAGGTATAATCATGTAAGATGCTTAAGAAAAAAACAGTCTATTTTTCAACCTAGTACTAATGGTTATCCCTGCTTTCTAAAATGAATGAATTAATTAAAAAAAATAAAATAAACTCAATTAATTGATAAACCATCCTATGAAAAAAATAAGGCTCATGTTAGGGTTAATTCAGAAATGACAAAATTTCCTTTAATTTTCTAAGTAGATATGGACTTTACAAATATTTTCTTACATCATTTGAGACTTTGGGGGTCTTCATTCTCATCACTAAACCAAGGTTTGTCTTTCCAAAAATGGTATAATCTTCACATGGTGGGTAGGAATTCTCAGGGAGTAACGGAAAAGAGGGAGAGGCTCACCCCCTCCGCTCTGTTGTGCTAATTCAGCTTCAACTCCTCAAGGGACTGCGCCAGGGAATATTCAGGATGGTGTGGAAAAGCCCGGTCAGAATCACACAGACACAGACTGGAAATGGGAACCTACCACATCGAACTCGTCCTGGAGGTTACTTAATCTCACTAAGCATCTTGTTTCCTTATCTTTCTAAATATCAAACAATGAGAGCTGCCTCCCAACGCTGTGGTAAGGACTAAAGGAAGTGCTAAAGGAAGTCCTCAGCAAGTCCCTGCCCAGCCAGCCCCTCTGTGAGGTACAGCTTCATGCTCTTCGAAGGCTCCTTCTTGGAAACAAGCCCTCCAAGCACACACATTCTCAGCTCACTCCCTGCAGCTCCCCGCACTCGCTCAGCCTTGTGTCTGTAAGCCAAGATAGGTGTAGCTGGGACTGAAGAGACTTCACATTGCGCCCCTGAATTGCTGACTAGACTCGAACCAGAGAACACACACACACACACACACACACACACACACACACACACAGTGCTAAAGATGGAACCCAGGGCCCCACCCATGCTAGGCAGTGTTCTACCACTAAGGTACAGCCCCAGCCCTCAACATTCTATTTCACAAAGAGTGCAAACAATTGTGATTCAAACCCTTCCAAGGCTTAGCAAGGGTTTTGTAAATGAAATCCAGCCTCACGCCCGCTCTGCAGCTGAGAAAAGGAGCCAGAAAGCAGGGTAAAGGCGATGAGAGCAGGGATGGGCCAGGACCAGTTACAGGAGAAGGAACTGTCCTAGAAGGGAGCGTGGTGGGGCCTCCCACCCCCACTGGAAACTGGGGAAGACAGCTCCTGAGGCTGAGGGTGCCTGCAAGGTGCGACTGACTCCCTCTTACCATCCACAGTCCAGGAGAATTCTTGGGGTGCTCTACATCGACCTAAGCAGGAAAACAGAAGAGAAGAAACAAGGCAGGAAGAGGAGCAAGCCCACTCTTATCATGGCAAACAGCCACATCAAGATGGCCAAGGGACCACTGCAGACCTCCGGGTGGCCTTGCCTGTGTCCACTCAGGGCTGACTGCCGAACGAGGCAACCTCAGGCACAGGAAGCAGCAGGGACCCCATAAGGAAACCAATGGTCCAAAGTCAGCCCTCCAAGGTCAAACAGTTGAATTGTGGAAACCCTAGAAAGCTTGACAAAGAAATCACTTCGGTGCCACCAGAGACCCAGCTTTTAGCAGCCTGTCACATGGAGGGTTTTGACAGCTGGGCAAGAAGCAGCAATCATAGAAGACAAGAGACACTCGCCCCTGCCCTTCTCCCTCTCTCTTGTCACTGTTTTTCAGAGAAAAAAGGGGTTTCCAAGAAAGAAGAGTAGAGTGCATGCTCTCCTGGCCTGGATCTGCTCAGGTGTTAGTAAAAGACAGAAAAGGGAGATGTGGCTGAGCGCGGCTGAAGGAGAGTAAGTTTCAGACTAATGCCACCCTGTGTTCAAGATCTTGGAGAATCAGGGTGCAGCTGAGGGGAGGGTGGAAGCAGGACAGCCTTCTGAGGAGCAGGGCTGGTCCTGATGGGAAAAGACACAAACACACATCCTCCAAGTGCAGAAAACAACAGGCATACCTCACTGGCATTGGGGGGCAGCCTGCTAGAAAGGTGGAACTTCAGAGCCCAGTCCAAAAGCCTGGAATCAGGATCTTCATTGCCTGCATGTTTGAGAACTCTCCAGAGCCCCAAGAGCCCATCTTGGGGCTTTAATAAGCATGCATGTTCTACTTCCTCCTCCTCCTCCTTCTCCTCCTCTTCCTTCTCATCCTCCATGTGTATGTGTCTCTCTCAGGCTCTCAACAGGGAAGTCTCTATCAATAAGTAGGAATTTGAGGGACCAAGGCAAACACAGTACTATCCCGGAAGACGGTCCAGTCCCCACATGGGAAGCCGGCTGGCTACAAGGTCACGAGGCTGGTAGCTCTGGCCCATAAAAACCCCAGCAAAAGTCGACAGGGCAAGAAATCCCAGCCACCTGCCGCTGGCCATGGGGTTCTTGGAGGTAAACAGTCGGGACTCCAAGGGCTGGGAGGAGACAGCAACAAATCCCTGCTGAGACCTGGAGGGAGGAGCTTCATGATCCCACCCAGCAGGAGCAGGCTCCTACTGAGCAAAGATTCCACACAGCCCCGGGAGGAGCCCACACATCCTGACACTGGCTTCTGCGAACATGAAGTGACCCCAACCAACACGACGCACACAACTGACCCATGAGGAGTTCCCTGGGGTATCTGAAACAGGACATTTTGATTAAACCCGAATGGATCTCTGAGATCTGTTAAAAAAAAAAAAAAGAAAGACTCACAGACCCAGAGGTCAGGCAGTCCCCTCGGGAACTAGTGTCCACCCAAGAACCCAGAACAAAGCCCTGTATCCATTTTATATTGTTTCTCTCCTGTGGGGCAATCTTCCACTGGAAATCAGCACAAAGCAAAGCTACAGAAGCAAAAGCGATGGTTAACCTTGGTCAAGGAGGCAGGAACTTCACACAGGCCTGTCCAAGTCCACTGTGCTCCACTGATGTTCAGCTCACAGCTGAACCTTACATGACAGGGATCAAAACCATCAGTCTCCTCCAGGAGCTCAGTCTCCCCAGGCAGCCTAGCTGTACAGGAAACCCACAGTTGTCCAGCTACACCCCAGGAGGTGGTCTCCTCTCTCACACTGGAGCTGCATGAGCGGGGCCAGGACGAGGAGGGGAAGAACCATGGACGAAGATCCTGCTGTGGGTGTCCTGGGCTGCTCCCCTTTCTCCCAGGGAAACCACCATCCCGGCCTCCTTGGGTACTAATTTGGGGCCCTGTGACTGGCAGAGCTAATACAGTGTAGCTGAGGGCCACTGTGGCAACCGTCTCTCTCAGAACACTTCAGGCAACGATTTTCTCTAGCTGGTTGCTTTTGTTTCCTGACCCTCTGGCTTCCAGCGGCTGGCCTTCGTCTGGCCCCTTCACCCCTGCCGGCTGCTCCCTCTGGCCCAAGAACACCTTTGATCCACCCGTGCACTATTCTAATATAACCCATCTTTCTTTCTTTCTATTGCTCAAACCCATTATCAGAAGCCCTAGTTTGGGATTGTTTCAAACATACACAAAATTCCTAATCCTCTGTGAGCTCCAAACCACAAGGGATATATAGGCACCCTTTGGTATCCAGGACACTGATTCCTGATTCCCTCTGGATTTCCAAATCTGAGGATGCTCCAATCCTGTATGCTCTGAGTCATCTTTGGATTCCTTACAATGCCTCACACAGTGAAAACGCCATGTAAACAGTTGCTATGCTACACTGTTCAGAGAATAATGGCAAAGGGAAAATGTGCGTATTCAGTGCAGAGGGAATTGTTTTTTGAATATTTTTATCTGAAGTTGGTAGAGTCTGTGGATGCAGAATCTGTGGAATACAAATGGTCAACTGTTTGTCAAATGTCCTGAATATTTCCCTTAAAATTTCTCTTTCTTTATGCTGGGTATGGTGGCACACTTCTGTTATCTCAGCATTCGGGAGGCTGAGGCAGAAGGATCACTGCAAGTTTGAGGCCAGTTTGGGCTCCATACTGAACTCAATGCCAGCCTGAACTACATAGAGAGACCCTGTCTCACAAAAAGAAAGAAAGAAAGAAAGAAAGAAAGAAAGAAAGAAAGAAAGAAAGAAAGAAACAGAGAGAGAGAGAGAGAGAGAGAGAGAGAGAGAGAGAAAGAAAGAAAGAAAGAAAGAAAGAGAGAGAGAGAGAGAGAAAGAAAGAAAGAAAGAAAGAAAGAAAGAAAGAAAGAAAGAAAGAAAGAAAGAAAAACAAAGAAAGCTCTTATTTAGCTTGAAATAAGAACCCATGCCCTGCTCCGCATGGAGATTCTGTGGCCACCCAGCTTCTCCCCCCTCAGAGGCACACTGCAGGGGACTGGACAATCAGTGGTGCCCATTATCTTGGCTCCACTCTTGGCTCAGACGTGTTTTTAACCACTGCTTTAAAATCACAACGGGATCCAAGAGAGAAAGAGTCTCACATCCAATTACATCAGGAACATGATCACAGTCCAAAAGCAGTTGTGAGTCACTCGACTTGGCTAAAACTCTGTTCCTTCATCTGAAACTTGGAATGATAACAGGGAAAGACAAAATGAGGCAATGCACTCAGTCAATGTTCTTGTCTCTATCCCATGGAAATTCAGAAGAACTCTAAGGATCACATGAGACAAAGCGTATGGCAGCGTTTCACAATATACAGGGTAAAGGCTTGTTCTGTACATCCAAGTTGGCATAGGAGACCGATTTTATTCACAAAGAAGGCATGAGAAAAAAATACAAATATGTTAGCAAAAGTTATGATGTCTAAAAGTTGTGCCATTGTGTGGTATTCTTAATAAACTGTCAAAAAAAAATAATTCCAAGACAGACTGTGAGAAATTGTTCAAGCAAAATATAAGAAGCAAGGATGTCAGGGACACAGAAGTCACTGCCTCTTCCGAACACCTTCTGTGTCTCAGAAGGCTCTAATGAGGACTATTTGCTCCCTGTGGTCCATTCCCCAGGAATTTCTAGCCCCCTTCTCTGGGATGAGGCTTGCTCACAAATTCTTAGGCAAATGTGACTCCAAAATTCATGTTCTAGATGGGTCAGCGTCGAATGTAACATTGATGTTTTGACCTCTTCTTGTTATTACCTTTAAAAAGAAATATTGCTGCTGATTAGGTTTTCTATCTCAGGCGCTTGTTTTTCTTACTGAATATCCTTCGGTCAGTCTGTATCAATCATTCAAAAAGGGAATTCAATTATTTCTGAATGAAATCTATTTTGCTTTCCAAATATATTTCCCTTCTCGATCTCATGATGAAATTGGAAGCTGGATGGCTCCCATTTTGATGGCAATCTGCCTGGTTCGACCGGTTTTGGCAAAAAGCAAGCACGATTTTGTTTTCTTACCCAGAGCTAATGGCTCCAGGCTTCATCTAACATTCAAAGAACTAAGCTTCAGACTCACTGTCTGGATGTCCACACTCCTACCAGGCCCCTCGCAGTTGGCAGATGGAGCCAGGGTAGAGGGCGAGGGGCCAGGCATGGGATGACTGCCATGCGCTCACCTGCCTCCCAGGATGCCACAGATCTAGGCCTTCCAGGCAGAAGAAAAAAGCCTAAACATTTTATTGAAAAGGTTATCAGCTCTGCATCTAACTGGTGAGTACTCAGATGTATGGTAGCCGGGCCCCACAAACACTAGGAGCAGAGCTCACTGTACGCCATTGCATTCCACCACATCATGTTCTCAAACATGTCTTTCCAACTTCTGAAATATTGAATTAAGTGCTCCCAAGGACCTTCTTGTCTCTAGAATGTTCAGCTGAAGGGTTATGTTCCCCTTGGATTCTCCAAAGAAGAAAGTCTTCAGTGTCCCTGCTACCACCAGGATTGTGAGTGATTTATGTGTGAAGTTTGCAGTGTGTTGTGGACCATGAGTCCCACCTTGACCACCCACCTCAGGCACATTTAACAGTCAATGGTGCCCCAGGAGTTGTGGAGGAAGAGCACATAGTGCCTTCTCTACAGCCTGGTGCATAGGTTAGACTGCATCAGTCTGTTTTATGAAGCTGTAACAAAATGCCAAGGACTATATAATTTATAAACAACGGATTTACCTCTTACAGTTTTGGAAGCTGAGAACATCAAGAGTCCATATCTGTAAGGAGCTTTTGTTGGATAATCCAACAGGAGAAGGACAGGATACAACATTTGAGAAAATGAGAGTTGAACTAGCTTTTATAGGGAACCCACTGTGGATAAAATGACATGAATCCGTTCTACTTTCCTGACCAGCTCACCTCTTACTGCTCCACCCCCGACACAGTGCCAGTGGCAATTAAATTCCAGTATGAGTGTTGGAGTGAGGGGGCACAAACTGTAGCATAAGGAAAGCGAGCCTCAGAACTCATTAAACAATCTCCTAAGTTTATTACACACATTTATAACCTGCTTCATAAACTCAGTAGATATTGCTTCAGGTGATCCCACCACAGCTCCCAAATTGTGTGAGGCAATGTCTTAAATCTTAGTGTACACATACACACACACACACACACACACACACACACACACACATTATTGATTCTGCTTCTCTGGAGCACTCTGCTACCCCAGCCCCATCCCATCCCCAACATTAAGGTCTGGGGGTGTAACCCAGTGATAGAATGTGAATTTAGCATGCAGTAGGCCCTGGGTTCAATCATCAGCACCACCAAAAAATAATAATCCGACACCTGCCCCTGGACAGTCTCATTTGGGGACTCCATGTGACTCTAGCCATGTAAATCTCTGGAAATTCTGAGAGAAGGTGGAGGAGGAAGGATGATCCTTTCCTTGGTCCACCAACTCCATCTGCTAAAAAAGAAAATCTACAAGTGCCGTGGGTCGTTTTCGGAAGTAAGTCCATGGTTTCTGCAAATGCAGTCACAAAATTACTTTCTCTCAGAAAAGTACAAAAAACCTACTCTCAGTCACCAATCAACAGGGGCATCTTGTGTGTTTATTTCATTTTATCAATCTTGGCCACATCGTGTCAATGCCCAAAACAAATACAAAGATTTTTTTAAGAAAATCACCCATCTGAGAACAATGTCAAAGGTTTCTAAGTGACAATGACTAAAGCGTTAGAGGACTAGATACCCTGCGAGTCACAGTGCCACGCAAAGCCTCGGAAAATGTGTGATTATTATGTCAATCAAAGCAGAAATAGTAACTCAGAAGGACTTAACACATCCATCCCAGTGCTGGGATTAGGACCCAGACCCAAACCTGACTGGGTTGACGGAGATCCAAACAGGTGGGGGAACCCTCTGTGCTGGTTCCCCCCACAGAGGGATGGTTCAGGAGCCTCCTGGCCTCATCATGGTCCCTCAGGCATGAGACTTTTCCAGGTGCTGTTTTTGAAACACAAATGGACAGTTCTGCTGATCTGCTGACAAACTCAATTCTTCTGTTTTTTCTTTGCACAAGTTCTTACTGTGTACTTCTGGCTGGCCTCAAACTCACAGTGACCCTCCTGCTTCAACCTTCTGAGTACTGGAATTACAAGCATGCACCACCACTCAGGCCAGATCGAACTCTCAGTGTTCTAAAAATAAATTTAAAATCAAAGAAGCTAAAAGAGAAATACACCATGATGTCATCCAGCTTAGCTCCTGGGACCCTATGCCAGTGTCTTTACAATTATGTAACGCTTTACTATGCAGCAAAGCATTTCCACACAGATGAATTCCTCTTATCCTCGCCAAACTCTAGAATGCCGCATGGGTAGGCGATACTTCATCTTAGAGTTGAGTAAACCAGGGCTGAACTAATTAGGTGAACTGCCCACATTTACCCAACTAACACAGAGCGTGCTCTGCCCAACAACCCTGGCCCCCCGCATCTAACAAACATATTCCTCCTGGCTCATTTTCCTAAACTCAGTAAACCTGACAAAATTTTGCTCAATAAGAGAAACTCTAAATTAACAAATTCATTCACAGGTAGTCACATTTTTGTTAAGTGACATAATAAATAATAGAACAAACCAAATGTCCCCAAGGAAAAGCAATTATACGCAGCAAGTGAAGTGGACTGGAGCCAGCTGTTGGTAGAGACTCTCCAGGTCTCTCCCTAAGCAGACAATGGTCCCTCATACCAGCACGGGTCGAGGGTGTGTACAAATGACACTGCTTGCAAACAGCCCTGAGCCTCTGTCAACCACGAACGGCTTTGCTTAAGCAACTTGATGATGCAAAGGTAATTGCCACATCCTATGGGAATCATCACAAAATTAGAATCAGCAGAGCCTGAGCAGACTGTTTTGCTGTCTTAGAGGGGCACCTTTTCAGCCCTCCTGCCGCTAAATTATCGGCAGACTTTTCCCAAAGTTGAACCTTCATTTTTGTTGTAGGTATGGTTAAAAATATCCCCATGGAAATTAACTAGGATCATAAAAATAAATGACCAATGCCTGCTTTCACACAACTGAGCCTTGCAGCTCTCCAAAGTCTCCCTTTGTGACATTCGGCAAGATAGCTGTCTGCTCCCTTCTTCCTCCCACCACACACCTTCCCAAAGGAAAGTTTAACACCAGGAAAATTAAAGTAGAAAAAAAACCAGACACTTAGCAGCCCCTAGGGAAGCCGGGGGCAGTGGCTGTCATGGCTAAACACAGCCCTGCTGAGTGCACCTAAAACCGGGACTCAGGTCTTCCAGCCCCTTCTGTGTTGTTGTCTTGGAAACAGATTCCTTGTGATAGATCTGTACTCTCCAGTAATCCAATGTGAAGAAAGGGATCCCTATGTTCAGGGGGAGAAGGTTGCAAGTGTATCATATTCCTACAGCATGGAATATCAAGCAAGAAATAAAAGGTGCTGGAGAAAAGAAAGATCAGAATACACTGCTGCCTGTGTTCAACAGAAAGCAGCTTGGCATGAAGCCACGGAGGCTTGCAGAGGCAGGGGCTCCAGAGATGGTAAGAGCTGAACCAGAAAGCCTCAAAGGGATGCAGCGGTGACAATAAGAATGAAGCAGTGGCTAGGTGTGTTGGTGCACTCCTGTAATCTCAGTATTCTGGGAGGCAGAAGCAGGAAGATTGCAAGTTCAAGCACAGCCTGAGGAGGTTAGTGATTTACTGAGACACTGTCCCAAAATTAAAAAGATTAAAAGCAGATGGGAAATATAGCTCAATATAAAGGCACTGGGTTCAATTCTTGGTGCCACAAAGGAGGGGGAAGAAACAAAGACAGAAACACATTTGAAAGATTAAACATATTCTAAAACTGCATCATGTTTAGCAGTAGATGTATCAAACTCATACTCATAGTATGGCAAAAAGTCAAATGCACCTAAATACTGTGCCAAAATACCTGTGCTCTTGTTCTTTATGTTCATATCCAAGAAGATCACTTTAGGGACCACACAAAGGCTGATCAAAAGAATACAGTGTGTTTAAACAAAAAAAAAAAAATATGATAAAAGACACATTGCCATTAATCCCCTTCAAAACGTTCTCACTTCAAACACATTCCATCATTCTTCCAGTCTCTGAAGCAGCTCTGGAAGACCTCTTTCATGCTGTCTATTTCTGGCTGTTCTGATGTCCTGAATCAATAAAGTGTTTACAGCAGTTTCTGTCAGAAACATTACACTGTGTCCTCATCCACCTTCTTCACCAAGTTGGGCACCAAGCAACTTCTGGCTCTTCCCCAAAGTCAGAATGACCATGAAAGGGAAATGTTTTGAGTGGATTCAGGGCATGAAGGCAGTCAGGACAGCACAACTACAGGCGGTACTTTCCATCATGTCAAGAGGGATACTACTCTCCGGCGGACAGATAAGTAGCCTGGGGTAAGCCAGAGCTATTTGCAAAGAACTGGACTGTGCTAGATTATCTCAGAGATGCTTTAGAAATTTTAACATCATACAGACTCTAGATGTATTTATAAACCTATGACCTGATAGCTTTTACGAACAACTGTGACCAGTCACAACACCTCTACCCACTTTTGGAAGTGTTTAGCAGAGAGAAACATGATTGCTGTGCTTCTAGTAGGCTCCCTGTGCTTCTTCAATACCTGCGCCTCCTCCACCGGAAGTAAGTGGGAAGCCATCTTGGCCGCCATGTCTTCCGCAACCCCAGTGCATGGCGGGAGCCCAGGCTGAGCAGAGGCTTCAGCCCGCCTGCTCCTCTGGCTGCATTGGCGAGCTCCTCCTCGTCCCTTCTTCCCGCACACTGCGCGGCCCGCTTGCTGTCCTAGCCTGTCGCCTTTGTCACTTCACCTTTCTCTTGTCCTCTGGTTCGTTCTCCAGGCCCCAGCCCTATTAGTTCAGCCCTCCACACTCTCCCCCATCCTTTTGGTTTACAGCTTCCCCGACCTCCCCTGGCCGCTTCATTGTCCTCTGATCTGACGCTTTTGTTTACAGGGACAGTTACCGCTGAATACCAGCACCTCACCCCTTATGCGTCAACCACCTGTGGCTGAGCCTCGAGACCCTGAAAGCGGCCGGGGCTTCTGCAGATTCCAGGTCGTGCCTGCCATCTAGTGGACACAGGTAGTAACTACCGGGAGGCTGGGCTCAGCCACCTGCCTAGGGAACGAAGTATTGTTCCCTTCGTGAAATACAAGGCGCTTAAATCATGCCTGCCGCATATATATCTCTACCGGTCATTCCAGTCAACAGAGAGGGCTACATTCCACCTCCGTGTTCCCAGTGGAGACATTTGGGTACGTGCTTCGTAGAACATCTCTTATAAGCCCCTTTATGCTGCAAAGATTTTAGCAGTGTGCTTTTCGCAGGCACTTAAATGCTCTAGGAAATTGAGAATTTAGCTGTTCAACTCATGGACCTATAATTAACTTGGAGGCAACTTATCTTAATTGCAAGTCAAGTTCTGGAACCCTTAGCTAACCCATAGACTAGATTCCAAAGGCTATTTTTAGTTCCATGCATTTTATGAGAAAATTAAGCTTGCAGCCTCCAGATGTACTGCCACTAAATAAGAGTGGGAAGCGGACTTTGAAAGTTTTGAAACAAAGCACACTGTTATTTTCCTTGTGACACACGTTCTATAGGCAACACTGTTCTCTCTCTCCCTCTCTCTCTCTCTCTCTCTCTCTCTCTCTCTCTCTCTCTCT
>NW_004955402.1:5851266-5905756 GCF_000276665.1 Chinchilla lanigera | reverse complement strand
TAGGCCCTGGGTTCAATCATCAGCACCACCAAAAAATAATAATCCGACACCTGCCCCTGGACAGTCTCATTTGGGGACTCCATGTGACTCTAGCCATGTAAATCTCTGGAAATTCTGAGAGAAGGTGGAGGAGGAAGGATGATCCTTTCCTTGGTCCACCAACTCCATCTGCTAAAAAAGAAAATCTACAAGTGCCGTGGGTCGTTTTCGGAAGTAAGTCCATGGTTTCTGCAAATGCAGTCACAAAATTACTTTCTCTCAGAAAAGTACAAAAAACCTACTCTCAGTCACCAATCAACAGGGGCATCTTGTGTGTTTATTTCATTTTATCAATCTTGGCCACATCGTGTCAATGCCCAAAACAAATACAAAGATTTTTTTAAGAAAATCACCCATCTGAGAACAATGTCAAAGGTTTCTAAGTGACAATGACTAAAGCGTTAGAGGACTAGATACCCTGCGAGTCACAGTGCCACGCAAAGCCTCGGAAAATGTGTGATTATTATGTCAATCAAAGCAGAAATAGTAACTCAGAAGGACTTAACACATCCATCCCAGTGCTGGGATTAGGACCCAGACCCAAACCTGACTGGGTTGACGGAGATCCAAACAGGTGGGGGAACCCTCTGTGCTGGTTCCCCCCACAGAGGGATGGTTCAGGAGCCTCCTGGCCTCATCATGGTCCCTCAGGCATGAGACTTTTCCAGGTGCTGTTTTTGAAACACAAATGGACAGTTCTGCTGATCTGCTGACAAACTCAATTCTTCTGTTTTTTCTTTGCACAAGTTCTTACTGTGTACTTCTGGCTGGCCTCAAACTCACAGTGACCCTCCTGCTTCAACCTTCTGAGTACTGGAATTACAAGCATGCACCACCACTCAGGCCAGATCGAACTCTCAGTGTTCTAAAAATAAATTTAAAATCAAAGAAGCTAAAAGAGAAATACACCATGATGTCATCCAGCTTAGCTCCTGGGACCCTATGCCAGTGTCTTTACAATTATGTAACGCTTTACTATGCAGCAAAGCATTTCCACACAGATGAATTCCTCTTATCCTCGCCAAACTCTAGAATGCCGCATGGGTAGGCGATACTTCATCTTAGAGTTGAGTAAACCAGGGCTGAACTAATTAGGTGAACTGCCCACATTTACCCAACTAACACAGAGCGTGCTCTGCCCAACAACCCTGGCCCCCCGCATCTAACAAACATATTCCTCCTGGCTCATTTTCCTAAACTCAGTAAACCTGACAAAATTTTGCTCAATAAGAGAAACTCTAAATTAACAAATTCATTCACAGGTAGTCACATTTTTGTTAAGTGACATAATAAATAATAGAACAAACCAAATGTCCCCAAGGAAAAGCAATTATACGCAGCAAGTGAAGTGGACTGGAGCCAGCTGTTGGTAGAGACTCTCCAGGTCTCTCCCTAAGCAGACAATGGTCCCTCATACCAGCACGGGTCGAGGGTGTGTACAAATGACACTGCTTGCAAACAGCCCTGAGCCTCTGTCAACCACGAACGGCTTTGCTTAAGCAACTTGATGATGCAAAGGTAATTGCCACATCCTATGGGAATCATCACAAAATTAGAATCAGCAGAGCCTGAGCAGACTGTTTTGCTGTCTTAGAGGGGCACCTTTTCAGCCCTCCTGCCGCTAAATTATCGGCAGACTTTTCCCAAAGTTGAACCTTCATTTTTGTTGTAGGTATGGTTAAAAATATCCCCATGGAAATTAACTAGGATCATAAAAATAAATGACCAATGCCTGCTTTCACACAACTGAGCCTTGCAGCTCTCCAAAGTCTCCCTTTGTGACATTCGGCAAGATAGCTGTCTGCTCCCTTCTTCCTCCCACCACACACCTTCCCAAAGGAAAGTTTAACACCAGGAAAATTAAAGTAGAAAAAAAACCAGACACTTAGCAGCCCCTAGGGAAGCCGGGGGCAGTGGCTGTCATGGCTAAACACAGCCCTGCTGAGTGCACCTAAAACCGGGACTCAGGTCTTCCAGCCCCTTCTGTGTTGTTGTCTTGGAAACAGATTCCTTGTGATAGATCTGTACTCTCCAGTAATCCAATGTGAAGAAAGGGATCCCTATGTTCAGGGGGAGAAGGTTGCAAGTGTATCATATTCCTACAGCATGGAATATCAAGCAAGAAATAAAAGGTGCTGGAGAAAAGAAAGATCAGAATACACTGCTGCCTGTGTTCAACAGAAAGCAGCTTGGCATGAAGCCACGGAGGCTTGCAGAGGCAGGGGCTCCAGAGATGGTAAGAGCTGAACCAGAAAGCCTCAAAGGGATGCAGCGGTGACAATAAGAATGAAGCAGTGGCTAGGTGTGTTGGTGCACTCCTGTAATCTCAGTATTCTGGGAGGCAGAAGCAGGAAGATTGCAAGTTCAAGCACAGCCTGAGGAGGTTAGTGATTTACTGAGACACTGTCCCAAAATTAAAAAGATTAAAAGCAGATGGGAAATATAGCTCAATATAAAGGCACTGGGTTCAATTCTTGGTGCCACAAAGGAGGGGGAAGAAACAAAGACAGAAACACATTTGAAAGATTAAACATATTCTAAAACTGCATCATGTTTAGCAGTAGATGTATCAAACTCATACTCATAGTATGGCAAAAAGTCAAATGCACCTAAATACTGTGCCAAAATACCTGTGCTCTTGTTCTTTATGTTCATATCCAAGAAGATCACTTTAGGGACCACACAAAGGCTGATCAAAAGAATACAGTGTGTTTAAACAAAAAAAAAAAAATATGATAAAAGACACATTGCCATTAATCCCCTTCAAAACGTTCTCACTTCAAACACATTCCATCATTCTTCCAGTCTCTGAAGCAGCTCTGGAAGACCTCTTTCATGCTGTCTATTTCTGGCTGTTCTGATGTCCTGAATCAATAAAGTGTTTACAGCAGTTTCTGTCAGAAACATTACACTGTGTCCTCATCCACCTTCTTCACCAAGTTGGGCACCAAGCAACTTCTGGCTCTTCCCCAAAGTCAGAATGACCATGAAAGGGAAATGTTTTGAGTGGATTCAGGGCATGAAGGCAGTCAGGACAGCACAACTACAGGCGGTACTTTCCATCATGTCAAGAGGGATACTACTCTCCGGCGGACAGATAAGTAGCCTGGGGTAAGCCAGAGCTATTTGCAAAGAACTGGACTGTGCTAGATTATCTCAGAGATGCTTTAGAAATTTTAACATCATACAGACTCTAGATGTATTTATAAACCTATGACCTGATAGCTTTTACGAACAACTGTGACCAGTCACAACACCTCTACCCACTTTTGGAAGTGTTTAGCAGAGAGAAACATGATTGCTGTGCTTCTAGTAGGCTCCCTGTGCTTCTTCAATACCTGCGCCTCCTCCACCGGAAGTAAGTGGGAAGCCATCTTGGCCGCCATGTCTTCCGCAACCCCAGTGCATGGCGGGAGCCCAGGCTGAGCAGAGGCTTCAGCCCGCCTGCTCCTCTGGCTGCATTGGCGAGCTCCTCCTCGTCCCTTCTTCCCGCACACTGCGCGGCCCGCTTGCTGTCCTAGCCTGTCGCCTTTGTCACTTCACCTTTCTCTTGTCCTCTGGTTCGTTCTCCAGGCCCCAGCCCTATTAGTTCAGCCCTCCACACTCTCCCCCATCCTTTTGGTTTACAGCTTCCCCGACCTCCCCTGGCCGCTTCATTGTCCTCTGATCTGACGCTTTTGTTTACAGGGACAGTTACCGCTGAATACCAGCACCTCACCCCTTATGCGTCAACCACCTGTGGCTGAGCCTCGAGACCCTGAAAGCGGCCGGGGCTTCTGCAGATTCCAGGTCGTGCCTGCCATCTAGTGGACACAGGTAGTAACTACCGGGAGGCTGGGCTCAGCCACCTGCCTAGGGAACGAAGTATTGTTCCCTTCGTGAAATACAAGGCGCTTAAATCATGCCTGCCGCATATATATCTCTACCGGTCATTCCAGTCAACAGAGAGGGCTACATTCCACCTCCGTGTTCCCAGTGGAGACATTTGGGTACGTGCTTCGTAGAACATCTCTTATAAGCCCCTTTATGCTGCAAAGATTTTAGCAGTGTGCTTTTCGCAGGCACTTAAATGCTCTAGGAAATTGAGAATTTAGCTGTTCAACTCATGGACCTATAATTAACTTGGAGGCAACTTATCTTAATTGCAAGTCAAGTTCTGGAACCCTTAGCTAACCCATAGACTAGATTCCAAAGGCTATTTTTAGTTCCATGCATTTTATGAGAAAATTAAGCTTGCAGCCTCCAGATGTACTGCCACTAAATAAGAGTGGGAAGCGGACTTTGAAAGTTTTGAAACAAAGCACACTGTTATTTTCCTTGTGACACACGTTCTATAGGCAACACTGTTCTCTCTCTCTCTCTCTCTCTCTCTCTCTCTCTCTCTCTCTCTCTCTCTCTCTCTCCCTCTTCCTCTTCTCTCTCTCCTTTCTTTTCATTAGTTTCACACACACAAAAAAAATTGAATCTTGCTGTTTTACCATGCATGCACAAAGCCCTGAGTTTATCCCCAGCACCACAAAAAAAAAGAAGAAGAATCTTTCAATTGGTTTCATCTTAGTTGTTCTCTTTGCCTCCCCTCAGCTCCTCATCTTCCACCCATATTCCATCTTCCTCTTTCCCACTCGGGGACCAGAAGGCGGATCTGTACAGGCTGGACTTCCTGTCCTCTGGTTTCCTGTTGGCCCGAGAGAGGAGATGTGGGGGGAGTGGTGCTGTAAACTGAAGCCACGTGCCTGCTTAAAATTCATGTCGAAATCCTCACCTCTGGGGTAGCGAGTTTGGAGTGAGGAAGTAATTAAAGTTAAACGAGTCCATGAGTGCAGCGCCATAATCCAGTATGACTGCTGGCCTTATACGAAAAGCAGAACATCTCTATCCCTCCCTCTCCCTCTTCCCCTGCTGAGCAAAAGGCCATGTGAAAGAAACAGCCACCTGCAGGACAGGAAGACGACCCTCGCCAGAGGCTGAATCCTGCTTAACCTGGATTTCAGCTTGCAGCACCAAGAACGGCTGTGCAAAGCCACTCATCTGTAAGTTGGCAGTCAGGGCTACAAGGGAACTGAACAGGGCTATGTGAGGCAAGATGTCAGGGCACACACCCTCCCTTCCCCAGCCGTTATTCTTTGGCCACTGCTGCACCAGGCTCTCGGAACTCGTCTCCTCCAAGTGGGAACTGCTTCCTGCTCGCCTGCTCACATACTTCCCTCCTTCATAGTTTCCTTTTGCCCCTCTGTCACTGTGAGGAGTCCCATCACTGAGTGACTTCCATTCAGCCCTTTGGAGTGTACCCTCTGCTCTTTTCTGGATCTGGGGGCCCAGTTTCTGTAGAGGGCTAGGAAGGAATAATTTCAGGTTTTTCCTGAGTATGTTCTGTGCTACAGTTGGTCAGACCATGATAGCACAAGAGCAGCCATTTTGTAAATGAATGAGAAGGTAGTTTTCCAATAAAAGTTTATTTACAGAAGCATCAAGCAAAGACCAGTTTTGAGGCCCAGTCCAAGAATCCTGACCAGTGCACACACTTATCCATTGATACACAGTAGGAAGTGCTTTAAACCCACAAAACCATCTTGGTTTTCCTAGTGTGCAGAAAAATGAAAGCAATCATTCTGTCAATGTGCTTAAAAATCTGAAAGAAACTCCCTACCTCATTTTGAATTAATGCTGAGCTAATGGTACCCATGTACTGAATTAATGGTACCCATGTGAATTAATTAATGCTGAATTAATGGTACCCGTGTGAATTAAGCCAAGCCTGCAAAAGCATTTTTTTTTCTAATCACCTCTTCTTATTTCTCACTATTCACTATGATAACATAGACAGCAGTTTCAATCTCTTGCATGATTTGCTCTTTGTCCTTCAGAATCATGTTCTGGTATCAAATAATTCTCTCATGTAAGTGGGCAGTCGGGGGTGGACTGACGGTGAGGCTAAGATCTCTCCAAGGCCCTTCATTCAGATCTTGGGAGAGGCCCAGACAGTACTGTATGTTTCTGTAAAATTTGCAGAACTGCAGTATTATAGCCACTAGGTTAACCCAACCCAGCCTCTCTCACCTAAGGCAGCACGGAGTGGCATGTCGGGCACTGGGGGGAAGTTGAGTCAGCTGCACATTGAGGTGGATTTAGTGGGATGCACCTAAGCATTTCTGCATTGCTCGTGCTGTGCTCTGACTGCCCCCTCCAAAAGTCATGTTGAAATTTAATTCCTACTGTAACAGTAGCAGAAGGTGAGGTCTTTAACAGACGACTCAGTCAAGAGTCTCTGTGTCCAAATTTCCCCTGTCTGTGAGGACACAGTTACACTGGGTTAGGACACATCCTAAGGATCTCAGTTTAACTTGATTACTTTGTAAAGAGTGTATCTTTAAAGACAGTCATATTCTGAGATATTTGGGACAAAGACTTCAGCATACCAATTGTCAGGGGCACAATTCAGCCCACAGTACACTAAAAGAATAGATCTGAAAATTACTTGAAATATAGGGTTGATGGCGCTTTGTGGTGGTAGGTGCTGAATTGGCTTTATGTCATTATAATAAGATACCTAGGAGAATTTCCTTACAAAGAGAAAGGGTTTACTCTGACTCAAACTTCTGGAGTTTCCAGTTCATGATCAATGGCCCCATAAAGATTTGGGGCCCACTGCAGCTCACCGTGTTGAGAGTACATGGAAGAGCAAAACCACTGACTTCATGGCCAGGAAGCAAACAGAATCAGATGGAGCCTAGGGTCCCACAGAGAATCAGATGGAGCCCAGGGTCCCACATCCACTCCAACCACACAGCCTAATGACCTCAGCCCTCACACCAGGCCTCCGAAAGGAGTCTTCCGAACACAGGGCTTTGAGAGACACTGATGATCTATTCCGTGTCAGGAGTTGGGGAGAAGGCAGGGTGGGTGGCTGAAGGGATGACTTTGGCATCAGAAGAAAGCACTGCAGGAAACTGAGCAAGTCAGGTGCATAACCGGTAAGAAGGGGAGGTTCAGTTATGGCCTGGATGTGGGGGTTTTTTTGTTTGTTCTGTTTGTTTTTTATGCCGGGGATCGAACTCAGCACCTTGCGCTTGGCAGGCAGGGGCTTGTGCCACTGAGCTATTTCCCTGGCAGGATGTATTTTTTTAGAACCCACGTGTGGAAGCCTTTGGCTCCAAGGCAATGGTATCTGAAGACAGAGCTTCTGGGAGATGATTAGTGTTAGATCATCCCATGACTGTGGACCCTTCATACTGGGACAGTGGCCCTACAAAAAGGAAGGAAGATACCTTCTTCTGTCTTTCTGTGTCTCCCCGAGCATGCAGCACGAAAAGGCCACCTGAGGCTGTGGAAAGGTTCTGAAGGAAAGGGGAGGAGCCTCCACAGGTGAGCACTTTCACCTGCAATGCAGCTGGGACACAGCTGGGAGGGGCCAGGAGGGAGGATGGGCGGGAAGAGCTCCAACCTACACTCAGCCCTGAGCACATCCCGGCCAGTCCTCTGGGAGCCCCAGAACAAAACTGCCCACTACCAGAGCCCAACATTGGGCAGAAATGGCTTGAGCTTGGTACCTTGTGATGCCGCTGAGGTTTGCCAGAGAGCCCAGGTGTGGCCTCGGCGCTGGAGCTACAGCTGCATCTGCGGAGGGCTCTCAGCTCACCGCAGTCCTCCAGATCCTGCACATCTGAGCAGCATGCTCCGCAGCTGCCAGAAGGCAGTGTAGGGGTGCTGTGGAAAGGGGGAATGGAAATGGTGAGCCTAGATCCCACCAACCCGTGTACTGAAATCTTGGGACCCAGACAGAGGTAAGAAGCGTTCTGGGGTCCGAGCCTCTCAGAATGATGCTCTGCGGTTCAGCTGTGTGGCCACCCGGGCCCCCAAGCCTGGTCTTCACATGTCTGAAGAGGGCAGAAGAGAATCTGACCGATACTGCTGCACTCCGGGCCCTGATTCGACTGGGCACGGGCATAGGGACTTTGGTTTCTCAATCCTCAGTCATGTCCGTTGTTGGCCTCAAGGCCATCAACTCTAAGATTTGGTCCAAACAGGCTGGAGGAAAAAAAGGCTCTAGAAAGACACCATAATTCTGGATGCTTCTGAAATCATAGGTAGAAAGGTAGGAACATTTAGATAGTGCCCTAAGAATATAACGACAGTGGCCTGTGACAATAAATATGTGCTGTTTAAGCCAGCAGAGTGGGCATACCTGTAATTCCAGCTACTCAGGAAGCTGAGGCAGGAGCATCGCAAATTCAAAACCAGCCTGGGTAAATTATCAGCACACTGTCTCAAAAAAATAAACAAAAGAGCTGGGGATGTCGCACTGTGCTCCCTGGGTTAGATCCCCAATCCCTCAAAAAAAAAAGTCCTCCTTTGCAATGTACTGGTGATAAAACATGCAGTTCAAGGCAATTGGATTTAGCTGAGGAATGTGACCTTCATCCTGCGATAGACACTAAACTACCAAGCTCTTTCTCCATACATTCTGCAGCATCCACAGCACTTCTGGTTGCACACACAGGCTGGCACATTGCTCTGGTCTAAGACAGTGCTGCAAGGAACTCTGGGAGCAGGGACTACTCCATCTGCAGTTGAGCCTGGTGTCCTGGAAACAGAACGTACACCCTCCACCCTGGCCAGTATGCTTCAGTTTCTTAGTTGCCCAGAGTGGTCCCTGCTCCCAGAGTTCCTTGCAGCACCAGGTAACAGCACTGTACTCTGTTTTGCCATTTTTCCAAGACCCCCTTTGCCCCCAACAGACTCCACCCAAGTATCTGTTAGGGAGAGGAGGATATCCTCCTCTTGGAGGGGCTCTGCTTACCTAGGAATGAGCCAAAATGAACTGGTACTGTATGTATCTTGGAGCAGAGTGATACGCTGTACACTTTTCTCCCAATTATTATTAAATAATTTGGTTTTTCTAATAAAATAATTTTATAGTCATCCTGGGAAAAAAAGGTCAGAACTCCTTTGACTCCACTACATTTATTTTAGCATTTAATATTGATCTCATCTCATATTACACGTACTGGGTGTAGACACGTTTGCCTGCTTAGGGGCTGGCAGGGCTCAGTCTGGCTTTGCTGTTGGAATCAACCTAAGGATTTATAAACACGGAGCATTTGCATGGGGTTTTTTTTTCCTCCCAGCTTTATGCAGGTGAAACAGGAAATAAACACACTTATTACTCAGACTGTATTCTCAAGCACACTCTTAAAAGAATCCGGACTCTCTACCCACTCGTACGCGTCTCTGAATGTAGAGATGTGATCCCTTCATTCAGTCAGGAAGCAGGGTCCTTCTTCTAGCTTCAGTTAATCCTGACCCTAAAGCCTCCAGGTCCCAGCAATCCCCACATCTGAAGTGAGGGTTGCAGGGACCCCTCACTCACGCATGTCTTTCATCTGCATTTGGGAAGCCACAGCTTCAAGCGCCCACCTGCTGCCTGGAAGGTTACTGAATGCTATCTGTGCACCGTGACCATGGAGAAATTGGATACAAAATTAGTGCTGCATAAAAATTCCCACCGTGAATGTCAGCTCAGAGCTGCGGGATTTCTGTAATTAGAAGGAAAATAAAATCTTAGACACATATTTTTCTCACTGCAAAATGTTAATTGATAAAGCACCAAGGATAAAGAACTTACCTGTGATGACACAAGGGCTATTAGTAAAAGGGAGAAGAAATGTCACTCCACCTATAAAAAGCCACAAGGGTGCTGGTGGCCCCGGGAAGATTACAATACCTACAAAAAGTGGATAAGGTTTGCAGGCAAGCTGTTTAAAGAAGGGATGGTCATTACAACCACAAATGGTAACCACCAGTCATTTCTAACATCTGTGGGACTTCCTGTGGGATCCCAAATAGGCACACTGGGCACTAGAAACATGCATTTATATATTTACAACTAAGAAAGCAAGACACTCAGCTGTGCATTTCAAAACTCTCTTCAAGCTGCTTCTTATAACATTTGCATGGGGTTTTTTCCTCCCAGCTTTATGCAGGGGAAACAGTAAATAATTGATCTTGGTTCCAGGCACTTTAGAAGATTTCATAACATCCAACAACTGCTGACAGAGTCACTTTTCGTAAGTTCATCACAGACCACCACCGCCTGGTCGTGTCCCTGGGGATACAGAGACGTGTCTTCCAGTGCCATTTCCACAGCCTGGCATTGTGCATTTGAGAAGAGAAGGCTAATGAGTTTCCATCACATCCACAGGTCTTTTGGATTTGTCTTTGACTTTGCTCACTCCACAGGAGGAATTGTCATGATCCTAGGAAGTTCACTGTGACTTCTTGGCCCAGTTTAAAGGTAACAGTCTGCCTGGCTTTTTAAACAGACACCAATTGTCATTCTCCTCTCCTTGTTGGAGAAGACATCATGTACTCATAAAATCATTTCAAGTCAACGTCATGGGTTTCAGAAAGTAGAAACCTTGCCAGATGTAACCAGAGTGTACTCACATCTGGAAAGTAGCTGATAATGAGATAAGATTGCCCAACTAAATGGATAGTACAAAGCATATTTTAGAAGTGATAACTAACTGATTTTTAAGATTACCTGTCATGTCAGAGAAGTGGCTATACACAGGTTAATGTTTCTGAAATTTAAAATGCTTTTTTTCTTTTTCTTTTCTTTTATTTTCTTATTTTAAAGAGAGTAGTAAATGAGAAACAAACAAAGAAATAGAACAGTAGCAGCATACCAGTGTTACAAACATAAACAAATCAAAGCAAGAGCGTTCAAAGTGATACAGAGTCTCAAGACAAAATAATATGAATCAACAGTGGTTGTTACATTGCATATGGCTATCCTCGACTTGAAATTTAAAATTCTTAACTGCAACTAATACAATATTTTACAAAAATACTAGCCAAAGAGGGAATGGTTTTAAAAATGGAATAGATAGTCATAATCAAATAAAATGTACACAGTCTTTTGCTTAACAAAATTAATTGGAGCATTACTGGGTATCTATAGTCAGTTCATCCCAATTAAAACTACATGGTGTTATCTGAAAATGAACAAGATATGTGATATTTCAAATATTTAATACCATAACAGTGAGCATACCATAATTTAATACCATATTAAATACCATAATACCATATTTAATACCATAACACTTAGCATAATTCGTGCATGAAAATCAAGATTAATTGTATATATTCGTTTACTTATAAAAGCAGTCAAGGGAATTTGTAAACGATGTTGGAAGTCTTGTTTTTCTAGAAATCTTTATTGACCTGTGAGCAGTAACGTGGAAAGGAAATCACTTGCCATCAGAAATGGTCTGTGAGAAGAGCCATCAACACCCTCAGCTTGCCGTGGCAGCATCTTCCTGCACAAACTTTGCATATCTCTACCCCTGAGATTGCCCCTGCTGTGGAGAAACTGATCTTGGTTCCAGGCACTTTAGAAGATTTCATAGCATCCAACAACTGCTGACAGAGTCACTTTCCATAGGTCCGTCACAGACCACCACTGTCTGGTTGTGGCTCTGGGGACACAGAGACGTGTCTTCCCGTGCCATTTCCACAGCCTGGCATTGTGCGCGTTGTTCTGCCCTGAAGGAGACTGTCTCTCCATTATGGTGGAACAGAGGAATCACAGAAGAACTGATGTGACAGAAAAATTCCTTCAGCACTGTCCTGGCATCTAGAGGTGTAGTGGACTGACAACTGTTGGTCAGTTTATAACCCCCAGCTGAACTGAGTAAGTATGGTGCTTGGTGTGGGAGGCCCACCTGAGGACTGTTGCCAGCAGCATAAGGGGCAGATCTGGAGAAGAAGTGAGGCTGTTGGGAACTAAAGAGGCTGTTGGGAGCAGAGAAAGGCTGTTAGGAGCTGGTGGGAGCTGTAAGAGGCTGTTGGTTGTTTTGGAGGAGCTCGTCATGCTGGCTTTCCTGATGAACTTGGCTGTTTCCATCCTCCGAGGAGCTTGGAATCTCATTGGCGCTGAGAATGGCTTCGGTTCCCTTTGGGGGAGCTCTGGCCCTCACGCTGAGCCTCACTTCCTGGCTCCGGAGGGGAAGAAGGTGCACTGTCAGTCTCCAGGAGAAGCTTGCTGCATTGGTGTTCCCGAACTCAGCCATCTTGATCATCGGAGGAGCTTGGGACCTCCCTGTTGCTGAGGATGACCGTGGTACCTTCGGGGGAGCTCTGGTTCTTCTGAGCATCACTTCCTGGCTCCAGTGCCGATCCCTCAGCCTGCTAGCACAGCATCCCGGTGGTACAGACTTCCTAGATTCCACCACTGACCTTTGGGCCTTCCCAGAGCAGATCCATCAAACAGGCCTGCATGAGATATTGTTATGGGCTCTGGGCCTCCAGGTAGGCTAGTGGGAGGCACTGTTATGAGCTCTCGGTCTTCAGCTGGACTCATGCAGTACATTTCCATGGGATCCAGGCCTTCAGCTGGATTCCTTGGTCTTAGTATGTGGACAGATTTCCTGTACTCTTATGTATATCATTCTTTAGGTTACTATTATAAATAATCTTAAAAATATGTGTCCTATATTATATTGTTCCCCTTGCAAAAAATAAGCCCCAAAAACAACACAAAAGGCCACTGATGCTGTGCTGCTTGAGTTCTACTGCACATCAGCATGTATTTTATTGAGAGCCTGTGTGAACTCAACCCCAGTAAATGGCTTCCAACGTGCAGAGCTGAGGATCTGTTTGAAGAGCCAAGACTAACGCATGTAAGACAGCATTAGATGTTCTAGGTGCAGTAAGTGAGGCAGCAAGCTCTCTGAGAAGTTCATATGGACACTCAGGCTTGGATCCTGCCATGAGAATGTTAGTAACGCCTCACCGTGAATACAGAGAGCATGGAAAATCGATCAGGACTGAAATAAGTGGGAAAAAAAAACAGTCCTAATTCTCTCACCCCACATCAAAGGAAATCCAAACCAGCAAAGAATTGTGAAAAGGGTCCATTGTAAAGGAGACAGGGTGGTACAGACACATCCATGTCGGTTCACCCACTCTCACTGCACCTTTGCAGGGTGGGGGATACTGATAAAGAGGTGGGGGTATGGGTGTGGGGAGTGGAGGCCTAGGGTCTGTGGGAAATCTCCACGCCTTCCACTCCATTTGTTGTGGACCTGCTGCTGCTCTTTAAAAGATACAGCTTATTTAAAAACAAAATGCCATAGATTCCTTTAAAAGCTTTTTCTATGCAGGCTCTGTCCCTGGGGCAGTGTGTTGTGCTCTCGGCTGCTGCCCTGGTGCCTTCTGTCTGGAGCTGTGCCTGACCCGCCCTCTTCTCCACTTCCTGAACACCACAGGTGTGATTCCATGTGTTCCGCTTTGAGGAGCAAAGCCTGCATTTCCCGTCTTGCCCTGTGCTTATCTCCTGAAGAGCCATGGCTGGATTTGAGAGGAACATCTGCAGATATGCTCACCACTGCTGGCCCACTGCTAGAGCACTAATGGTTGGGAGTGTGTAACTGCAGCAGATAAGCATGGGCAATCTCAGAGTTGGAGGCTGGGCTGGCTCAGGGACATGCCTTCTGCTGGCGGAGCCTCAGCGTTTCCATAAATACAACTCACACCCAAGGCTGTGAAGGTAGCCAGGCTGCCAGCAATCAGGGACTTGCTTGCACGCCGCGCTTCTGTAGAAGACAACCCTTTGGTCCAAGGAGCACATTGTGCTCTGAAAACGGAATCGCATCACCAGCCATCAAAGTTCATCGATTCACCCTCATACACACTGCCAAATTCTCCCTGTTCAGCATAGCTGATGGAGAAGCAATTCACCTTCAGCATCTGTCCTTAAATTAATAGGGTATTGAGAACCACATTCATCAAAGTTTAGAGTGAGTGAGAGGGAAAGATGCCTGCCAATGAAAAGACAATTTTGAAATTTTCAATTCCTGCTCAAGAAAGAAACACTGGACCATGGTGACCGGAAGTATATGTTGCAGTTATTCTGTCACATTCTACTCGGGTCACAGCTTACAGGATCACCACTCCTCAGAGCAGGTCTGAGCACCTAAAGAGGTACCTGTCATTCTGTTGTGCTGTGGGTCTCAAATGGCCACGAACACCTCCTGTGTTCAGAGATGGAGCTTTTGGAAGTGATGAGATAGCAGGGCATTATGCTCATCTGTGGATCCAGTGTGTTCTTAGCAGGTGGGGCCTGGTTGGAGGAGGTGGGCCAATGGGATGGGACCTGGAACTGTGTGTCTCTCTCCCCATTCTCTCTCTTCCCTCTCTGCTTCTTGGCTGCCCTGAGATGAGCGATTTTCCTCCACCAGACCTTTCCACCAGGTCCTTCTGACCTTGGAGCTGACACACTATGGATGGAAACTGTGAGCCAAATCAGACCTCTCCTCCTTTAAGTTGGGGCCCTCAGGTGCTGTGTGTCAGCACGGGGAAGGGAGTAAGGCACTTTCCAACACCACCTTCAGCCTTGCCTGCTGCAAGGTGCTGCTTTCTGTTGGTTTCTAGAGATTTAGACCCACGACAGGGGAGCTCACCGGCTGTTAGGGATCCCAAAGCTTGAGAGCTACCCACAGGCCACCATGCAAGTCTGAGACCCTCAGTGGTGGCTGGTCCACTCCTGCTTTATGGACATGCAGGAGAGTAGAATATTCTCCCAAGCAATGGAAATTCTTGCCATGTCACAAATCTAGGATTATTCTGTAAGAGACACAAACAAGGAGGTGCTTAGAAGAAATGAGAAAAACGGTAGAGAAATGAGGTCATTTCCCAGGGAACCATCTTTCTTAATGGTCCCCCCTTCAGTCTTCCTCCCTGGACCCCATCAGCCAGACATAAAACCCACAGTGTCCTACCACACAGGCTGATTGAGACACCAGGCTCGGGCAGGACCTTCTTCTCTTGTGTTCAGAGATGGGGCCCTTGGAAGCAATTGAATAACAAACTCCTATATTCATCAACGGATTCACTCACTGATGAATTCACAGCTAGATGTGCCGTTAGGAGGGCACGCCATATTGGAAGACGTGGGCCTTGTCAGTGTCCTGGAAAGTGCAGTTTCTGCATGTTTGAGAAGAAATATTTTTTTCTCTCAAATAATGGAATGAACAATATGTGCCTGGATGCAGCTCTGTCACATGTTGGGAAGTGTGAGGCACAGAGATGTTTTCAGATGCCCAGGAGTGTTTCCAACCGTATGTACCAGTCCTGAACCAGGCAGTGACTAAGGTGCAACTCTGCCCTAATGGGGGCACCTCTGGATAGAGAGGGAGACACGAACAGCTAAGTCAGAATAGACTCGCACGTAAGACTCAAGGAAGGGCATCTGACCCGAGAAACAAGTATGGATGTCATTTGGGAAATTGAAAGGGGTCAGACTGTGATGCCTAGGCTGGCTTCTAATTCTTCAATCAAGTGACTACCCTTCTGAGTCTCGGGTTTTTATATGCAGTATCTATCTTTCAGAGGTACTATAGGAATATACACTGAGGGACCAGCTCATACTAAAAGTAGCTAATAAACAACAGCTATTATTAATCAAAAGAATTTAGCAAGATGAAGTCTATGGTGCAAGAAACAGACACTACTAAAATGATAAAAATATAAAATATAGCAGTGAAATCTAGTAATAAGACTACGTCACAGGCTGGGAATATAGCTAAGTGGTAGGTTTGCCCCTTGCCATTACAAAAAAAAAAAAAATTAAGTTGCACATTGATTTTGGAAATAATCATTCTTGGATATCACAGTGGAGGGCTTTTAGTAAGTGCTGCTTTTAGAAGCCAAGCGCTACAGATTAGGAATGAGTGTCCACGGAAGAAGTGGAAATGAGGAGTCCTGAGGGGATGGTGGAGAAAAGAGGGATGCAAGTCAGAAAATTGTGTTTTAAATTGAGGAACATATTGAACATTCTTATGGTTATCAAAAAGAATCAGCGGGGAAGTACAGATAAATTGGAACAGGAATAACTGATAAAGCAAAACTCTGGAATGAATACAATAAGATCAAATCTAGGACCTTGGCAAAGTAAGCTCAGCCAGAAAAGAGATCCATGATCCTTCAAAATTGAACCGGAAGAGATAAAGACTGCTGAAAGTGCTAGCTGGGAAACAGTATGCCTAAGACACCCAGAGATTCAAAATGTTAAAAGTGTGAGGACTCCAGCAAGGTCATAATGGCAAGCACAAACCCAGAAGAATAAAAGGTTACATGCAGTGAATAAAGAGGGGAAAGAAATAATCGCACCATTCTATCAGCGTTGATAACTTCCGTGGTAAGGGAAAGAATCAAAGCTATGAGCAGGGCAAAAAAATAAGTGGAGACTCTGGTTCAACTTTTCCATTCCCTACATCTTTTTGGCAATTAGCGCTTCACACCACCAAATTCTTAAAAGCTAGAAAGCAAATCCAGAAGATATGCTCTCCAGCCTCAGCACCGAGTGTGGCTGTAGAGTTGAAACGATACTGTTCATAAAGAGCTGCTTCTACTAGACAGCCTCTGTCTGCCTCCCAGCTAAAGGACACATCCAGAATATGTACTGATACCAGGACATCGGAAATTATCTTTTCACCTGAGAAAATGTTAGGTGCTTCTGAAAGTATCCAGATCCATTCAGAACAGGGCATGGATAACGTCTATCCAATGCCTCTAGATGTGATACTTTTATTTGAGGGTCTATTTCAAAATGTGCACTTAGCATTTATGGAGCTGTGCTCTAAGCTGTTATGAGTGAAGCAAATGCATTTCAGGGTTGACTTCCAAGCAGCTGAAGTTTAGAATGAAGAGAGAAACGTATACAAGAGAAGGAGCTGAGAGTAGAGCACATGAGCATGAAGTGAAACGCAAGGGGCAAGAAGCCGTGAGACGCGGGATGAAGGTGAAACTTCCCCGAGGCCCGCGTCCTAGTGGAGTAAGATTTGGTGCTCTCAGCAACTCTCACTTAAAGTCCCACCCCCAGGCACAGTTACTCGTTCAAAACTGTGCTGCAACCTCTCTGTCCCTGAGTCCCACCCAAAATGAACATGTGGAGCCCCAGGGATGTCTTAGGTAAAAGTCTTTCACCTCTTTCTTGTTCATCATATTTGATTTTCTCCAAAAGGCTACCGGTGACTAGAAAGGGGTGTTGAGTGGTGCAATTTCCTGAAACCAAGAGGGGAAGAGCACAGGCTCTCTCAGCGTGGACCTGGGCAGGGAGAAGTCCGCAGAACCTAACACAGCCACCTCCTCATCACCTGGATGAGCTCTCAGCGCACCACTGTGGGGAAAATCAGGGCCACACTGTGGCCCATGATTACTGAAATGGGGAAGTCCCAGCGTCGTGTTTGGTACCAAGGGTTCATCTGAAACCTTCAAAAGTAAGCTGTACTGAACTTGCCCCGGGATGAAGCTAGACACTGCCAAAGAGGGACAAAAGCCACATCAATGGCTGCTGCCACACTCAGCAGAAGCGGTGGTGCTGATGCCACCGGGTGTCCCCTCATCATAAGGACCCATCCTGAAGGGAGGATTTGGACTCCGTCTACGGACTCTTGGAACCCCCTGAAGTGTGTGGATCCTGCGTGAAGGTGCAGCATGTGCTGAACCCCAATAAAACAGCAAAACCAAAATCAGCTAACGTATCAGACAGTAAACAGCCTTTACAGCCATTACAGTCATGTTATTCTCATGTGCTCTTCACGATTCAAAGCTGTTAACACCCATAGCAGCCGCACCAGGCCCATCTGTACACAGATTATCCTGCGCTGAGGTTTTCTGTCTTGCAAGTTTTCAGTACAGGAATATCCAAGTAAAATTATCTTTTTTATTGCAACCAAAAATCCAACTGTTGAGAACTGGTTCTTTGCTTTACAGTTTAAACAACTGCAACATCTTCACAGAGTGAAACACAAACAACCTTGCAGGGCCCCAAAGGAAGACACTTGTGGATAAACAATGACTCATTCTGTCTTTTGTGACTAATTGAGCACAGATTTCACAAAGTGGAGCCCCTTAGGCTTTTATGTCCGGGCTGGAATAGAAGGCTTTACGCACCTCCTTTTCCTATCACAGCAGCAGTAACTTTAATACAGAGAATACCTCACAGTCACTAATATTTTAGTCTTCTCCTACCCCTCACCTAAATGGAGCCATTGAAGCAAAACCAAAATAAAAATTATAGAAATGTGTGAACGTATTATTCATCCTCATTGCTACTGGGATTGCTATAAGCTAATAGCAGCATCTGTCAAGTGTAAGATCCGGCCTCTAAGACTCCTCGCTTTCCCCCGACGCCTCCTTTTCTCCTTCATCTCCTCCCCTCCCTCCAGTGCACAGCCCCCTCACTCCGCGGTTACACCCCCCACTGCCCGTGAACAACCCCCACACTGGACACTGCTTCAGCAGGTGACCTGCCCTGCCACCCTGTGCGGGTGATCTCTACTGAGGAGGGTGAATTCCTCTGGCAGTTGGGAAGGGGCTGCAGAGGACACCCGCCTGCTGTTCCTGGGACACCAGGGCCCCGGGTCTTCTCAGGGAAAGATCATTTAAGATATCATGCACCAGGAAGTTGTTTCCTTGCTGGAAGGAAGAGGGACAATTGTGGTCATTCATCTTGGAGGAACAGCTGACGTGTTGGATCCTCCAATGCTAGGCATCCAGAAAGAATTAATGAAGTCTACCCAATTTTTATACTGAATAAATTTCTATGCCAGTCCTCGGGAGTGCTGGGCAAAACACAACAATGAGCAGGACACAGGGCTCCCTGCCAGGAGGAACTTGCAGCATCACCACGGCGACAGGCCTAGGCTGTCTGTCACAGCGATCAGAGCAAACTTCCACTTCTCTTCACTTACCCCCACCCTGGACACCCACGTAGTGATGAATGCAGTCGTGCAATGTGAGTTGAAGTCAGGAAACCAGGTAGATGCTTCCCATTCCGTCCTGTCTGGATTCTGTTCTTCAAGGGTAAGCGTCTGTTTGATGCAGAACTCTTCATTTTTCTTCTCCCAGTTAGGCCAGGACTCCAGCGAGGAGCTGGACAGAGGAGGCAGTGACAGGTGGCTTGGCCCTGGGGACCACCAGGGATGCCTGAGTCCTGAGGACAGGGGTGGCCACTGCCACCAGCCTCCGCTCCGTGTCTCCAGTACACCGCCTTGCACACAGAGACCATGGGCAGGGTGGGTGCCGTGCGGTGTGGAAAGCAGGGGCAAAGGAGATGGGGAGGGAGGCTGCACGTATCGTACAAGTCCAGCACCTGCTGCATACACCGCAGTCAGGCAGGGATGAACAGCCTTCTTACTTGAAGCTGTGAAATCTACTCCTGGATGGGTTCTGGTTTTTAAAGCACTTGAAATGCACATGTAGTTGACAATGGGAAACAAACGAATTGTTAAGTGAAGAGAAAATGTTGCACATCATTTATAATACATGTATCTGTATTATGTGTCTATATAATACAGTATCTAAATTATAGATACATGTCATGTATAATATACTTGTTTATAATATATCATATATATCATATATAAGATATATTCTATGCTATGATATAGTATGATATATACTGTGATATATTATACACTATGTAGTTTATGTGTATATTATATATTATAACTTCATATGTATTTATTTGGCATTACTGAATATAGAGCCCAAGGTCCCCACACCAAGCTACATCCCCAGTCTTTTTTTAACCTTTTATTTTGAGACAGGGTCTTGCTAAGTCTCCAGAGTTCCCAGGAAGGGTTTGAACTTGTGATCTTCCTGCCTCAGCCGAAAATACATATTTTCTGTTTCTTCCTTGCATCCACGTGTGCAGTATACAATGACTGCACTCTGCGTATGGAGGTGGCATGGACACCTAACACATCCTTTTCTCACCCCTTTTCATCCCCTTCCCCTCCTCCTTCTCCCTTCCCTCCATCTCTTGATCCCCTGCCCCTTTGAGAAAGATCTGTCTACTTGCTTCCTGCGATCTACCTTTCATTCTGCTCTTTGTTGATAATTTGGGTTTCTCATACAAGAGAAACCACGTGATATCTTTAAGTTGGAGAGACAGACCTCGAATGGGTTACCTCACCTTGTTCCCAAGCAGAGTTGTCATCACACATCTCATTTCTCCTGTAGATACCAGAGGGCCCGCTGTCCTCTCCACCCCGAGCTCCACGCTTCCCACTCCTGGGCGGAGCACAATTGCCCTCTCCTGTGGGGACCCCTTCTGCGGGTTCTGCTCGATAGGTAGACCCTCTGGGCCTGAGCTCAGCAGAGGACTTGTGACCCAGGCCCCGCACGGGATGACAGCAACCCTCTAGCTGAGGGCCCCTGTCCTGCAGCCTTGGGAAGGGCCCTTCTCCTCTGGGATGGAGGGAGCCAAAGGTGCCGCTTTAGCAGTTGGATTATTTTGAATGAAAGACAGCTGAGAGGAGGCAGATACAAGACAAGCTGTCTGCCCTCTCCCTGTTTGCCTGGAAGCAAGACATGGATTTGTCAGTGAGTCCCTGCTCCCCTCCCTCCAGGAAGGGTAGGGTCAGTGGATGGCAGGAGACAGCTCCAGCCCCTCTCAGGCTGGAGGGCCTCGGGCCTCCTAACAAACCTCGCAGCCCTGGCCTTCCGCCACCTCCTCCTACCCTCATCTTCCCGCTCTGTCCCTAGAAATTCAAAGTGCCTTTTCTGTCTTACTGCCCTAAAATTGTACTGTCCTCTTATTTTTATTTTAATATTTTTATTAGTATATGTTTGCAATTCATGCAGCTTACAGTCATCTCGGGGAGCAGCCACGTGCACACCCCACACCTTGTTTCTCCTTTGATCCCCTCCCCTTCCCTCCCACCTCTCCCTCCTCCTCCAATTCCCTTATCCCAGTTTCCATTCTTGCTGTTATCAGTAATCCTAGCCCAAGTTACGGGATCCGATGTTTACATTAATTAAAGATGCCCTGGAAGCCTAAGTCAATTTCCATCATTTCCCAGATTTTACACATCTCCTTAATCTCGTTTGAACAGAAGCGTTCCTCTGCAGTATTCTCCTCCTCCTCTGCAGATGAGATCTCCATAACCTTTGCTGTTGGGAGATGATCACCCATAGTGCCATGGTGACAGAGATGGAGAGACACCCACAGAGAAAGAGAGAGAGAGAGAGAGAGAGAGAGAGAGAGTCATGTGACATTGGGCATCACACACTACCGTGGTACCTTGGTTCACAAACTTAATTCATTCCTTGATTCCGGAGAAGATGGCCATGGTTGTGTTTATCACTTGATGCAGTTTGTGGATGAAAGCAAAATTATACCAAATGCTTCTGTTTGCAAACCCAGTTGCTCACAAACATAAGAATTCATAAACCAAGTACTATAGTTGTACTGCAAGACATGGCTTGTTTATCAGGCTAAAATTTATTATAAATGTCTGTGCGTCTTGTAGCACACTCATAGCGCAAGTTATTTCCAATCCAAAGTTTTACTGTACATCTCTTAGTGTTAGACGTAACCTGCTCATGCGTAGGCCAACTCCCAATGATTTGTCTTTCTGAAAAGGATATTGAACACCCCATTACTGTGGTCATCCAGTGACCAAAGAAATTAATGTATGGTGGAGTTTAATGTAGCCTGTGCCATTTTATTGTGTTCCTAAGGGAAGCATTCTTCTGTATACATGCTGATATGCCAAATAATGGCCTTGCAGTTCATGACAAACCCAGTGGATGATGGTGGTCCTGTAACTGTAATGGGCTTGAAAAGGTTGCATTGCTTAATGATGTCATAGCTGTCATGACATCATAGCCATTATGACCCCATAGTGCAGCACATTGCTCGTGTTTTTACAGTGGTGCTGCAGTACATACCCAGCTGTGCTGGCAGTCATATAAAGCATAACACATACAATTATGTACAGTGCATAATACTTGATAATGAGAGCAAACAACTGTTTTACTGGGTTATGTATTTGTCCTCCTAAATTCCTTACCATTTTTTTGGAGTGGGCTCTCACTGATTTAAAAAAAGTTTACAGTAAAATAGGGTCCATACCTTGACTGCTTCATTTTCCCCTGTGCTCAATTTAATCTTGTTTTTCTGGGTGCATTGCACTCCTAGGAGCTATAGACCCAACCCTATACCATAATCCATATATCTATGTACCCACAGTACCATGTATCTCTGTACCATACAGGCGAGTTGTAAGAGGCTGTAACACACAGGCTTGTGGAAGCACACACTGTGATGGTGGTACAGCAAAGCTATCAGCTAAGGACACGTTTCTCAGAACACGTGTCCTTTGGTAAGCAACTTGTGACGGTACAGAAACACCAGGAGTGTGGCATGCATAAGATGGCAGGAAACAACCGTGTGCTGCACACACAACACATGGCAACTTGCAAGTGTAGTGATGTTTTGAAAGGGCACCATCTATTGTTCAATAGAAAATTTGGAGTGTTTGATTTATCTATAAATGCTGTTGCAACTGAACTGAGACTTCACAGATTAAGGTCCTAGAGCACTTTTAATCCCATTTGTTTGTTTGATTGATTTTTTGTTTGTTTGTTTGTTTGATTGATTGATTGATTCCTGACTGGTTGGTTGTCATTTGTTTTTGAGTTTGGGTTTTGCTTTTAACTACAGACTAACATACAAGGGGCGGAGAAAAACTAGTATTTGGGAGGTTTACTAAAAAGTAGGCAAGAAGAGGAAGAAATACGCTATTCCTATTAAGCCAGCAGAACGTGATAAAACTTTAAAAAAAAAAAAAAAGCAAGCAAATAAATGTCACTGGCTATTCTCAAGTACTTCATTTCTGAAGCTCCTGGAATTTCTTTCCAACAGCCAAAGTGCCACCTAGCGTCAAGAAAGAGAAGCGCGTCCGCTCTCAAATGTAGACTCTCGTGGACCATTTCTTTCGCCCTTGCTTTCGGTCTTCTGTCAAAGGGCTGCTTACATCGCACCCTCTTTAGCTCCTTTCATGGCAGAAACATTAACCGGAAGTTGCTAGGTACAACTTTCGAGTCATTAGCACTGACAACGTTAAGAACCATGGAGAAACTTAACTCTTTCTTAACAGAGAGACATTGCAGGTTATTTACTTGTCAATTTAGGTTAAGAATGGATTAAAATCACTGATCTAAAAAGACCCAGAAATGTCCTTCAGTGGAATATTGATTAAGTCGTGGCATATTCTGTCAACAAAACTTTATGTTAATCAAAGTTAAAAATATTTAAGCCAGATATGGTAATTCACTCCTATAATCCTAGCACTCCGGATGGTCTAGCAGGAGGCTCACAAGCTTGAGCCCAGCATGGGCATTTTAGCAACTTAACAAGATCCTAGGGGGTGCTGGGGATTTAGCTCAGCGGCACAGTCCCTGCCTGGCAAGGGCAAGGTCGTGAGTTCGATTCCCAGTACCGGAAGGAAAAAAAAAAAAAAAACAAGATCCTAGGGGCTGGGGATTTAGCTCAGCGGCACAGCGCCTGCCTGGCAAGTGCGAGGTCATGAGTTCAATTCCCGGTACCGAAAAAAAAAAAAAAAAAGACAAGATCCAATCTCAAAATAAAAAATAAAAAAGGGCTGTGGATGTAGGTCAATGTGAAGACCCTAGGTTCAATCTCTAGTACTGCAAACAAACAAAATGTTTACTGATAAAGAAGAAAGCACTTATGCCATACTGCTGGTGGGAATAACATCACATGTTCTACAAGCAGCATATAGATGATGTTCTAATTTAATTTAAATAGTTTGGAAATATACATATAGATTTTATTTAAACAATTCAGAAAAGTACACACCTGCACTCAAAACCACAGAAGTTTACAGTAATAGAGTTTCCTTGTGAGCAATACAATTAGAGATTATTTCTTTTTGTGTGTATTATTTTTTCAAGAAAATACAATTTAAATTTTTTAACCAAAGACAAAAGCATGAACAAGAGGGAAGCCTGGAAATGCCATACTGTCATAAATTAGATGAAAAGCACCCTGATATTTACTAAAATTAAGGAGAAAATTATAGAATACTGGATAGGAAGAAACATCCATTCATAAAAATCAAATTCATTAAATATGTCGCATAGTTTCCTGCCCATTTACCCAGCATTCTCCATGACTGGATCTATTAGACCACTCCTCCCTCTCCCTGCTGCAGCTGATTCTGGGGTAGAGTCACTGACTCAAATGTCTTCAGGCCCCAGACCAGCTGAAAATGGGTGAGTGTAATCATGGTGGTAAGCAGAGAAGACGGTGTGTTCTGCAAAGGGATCACTCAGCGGAAGGCATCCAAATTCAAACACTTCTCCTCTACCCTGCATCCAAATGCATTGACTGACACTCAGGCACTAAACGAGGACCTCCCTAAAACAAGCCTTCTCTTTAATTCATTATAACCCTGGTGCTTCCCATCAAAACTTAGAGTTCATGGGCTGGGGATTTAGCTCAGCGGCAAAGCTCCTGCCTGGCAAGCGCAAGGTTGTGAGTTCGATTCCCAGTACCAGAAGAAAAACACAACTTAGAGTTCACCACGTGATAGCTGAGAGAAAATGCTGTCAAATGTCCCTACAGCTCACTGTGCTTAGATATGCTGGGTGATCAGAGTCAACAGCTTGCCTGGACACCTTGACAAGTTCACCACTATGGCCAAGACCTAGCCACGGTGCTGAACTCTCGACACAAACAAGCCCACGCATAAATTCCTGCTCTGCCCCTTGTTAGACCTTTGACCTCCTTAAATCTTAGTTTTCACATCTGTACAATGGGAATAATGATACTGTTTAATGTGGCTATGCTGAGGATTAAACCTCATTATTCTCTGGCAATACTGGCCGTGGCATAAGTCTAGGAGGTGTTATTCATCACCGCGTGGCTGTGCTGCCTGAGTCGGTGGTCACTCTGTCTGGCATCCGACTTCCTACTAAGCAGATGTCAGGCAAATTGCTGGCTGAACACTGGGCCTGTGTTTTCCCAGCTCTACTTCCCTTCCTACTCTTCCTGCAGCCCTTTCCCCATCTCCCTTGACCCGTGTCTCATCCTTTCAAACAGAATGGAACAGTCTGTGGAATGGAACAGCCGAGCACCCAACTTTTCTGGAAGAACCATTTTCTCAGTGGTGGGCCATCAACCAGGGTCTCATACAGGGTCCTGCTACAGAGAGAACATTAGGAGCCTGCTGTAAACACCGTCCCTCGCCCTAATCCTAAACTGCACAACTGTGGATCATAATCCCTTCCATGCCCCGAGCTTCATGGTGTACTGTAATAATGTTGGAGTTTGAGGCTGACCCCTCCAAATGCTCATTATAGACTTGGAGCCTATAATTCCCACAGTCTACATGATGTGTCTTTGAGGGAAGGTTTTTCTTAAAAATTTCACAAGTATCCCAGGTGCACACTAATCATTCTTTACAAAGGGATATTTAGCTGGGCCTGGCAGTGCATGCCTGTAATCCCAGCACTTAGGAGGCTGAAGCGGGAGGATTGCCACAAGTTTAAGGCTAGCTTGGGCTACATAGTTAGTTCAAGGCCAGCCTGGACTATATAATGAGATCCTGTCTCAAAAAAACAAAACAAAACCACAAAGGGATACTTAAAGTCTTCAACCCAACTGATATTCAACATTACACAGGCTTTTTCTATTTTGTTAGGTGGGAAGGGCAGTAATGCATTAAGCTAATCAGAAGTTAATCCAATTATCTGAGTTAATTTTTCAGGGTGAGGTCTAGAAATAGTACAGGGTTGGATTCAGATTATGTGTGTTGTAATTAAGATCTCAAGTGTCCCTCAGTGGTCTTTGTGGCACAGTCCTGGTCTCCAGCATCACACTATTGGGAAGTGGTGAGACCTAAGAGATGGAGCCTAGTGGGAGCTCGTCAGGCCATTGGGGGTTCCCTTCAAGGGGGAGAGTGAGCCCCAGCCCCTTCCTCTTCCTTGTTTTGCATCTTAGCCCTGAAGTGAGTGTTTTTGCTCTGCTACACATTCTCTCCTCAGTGTGCTTCATTGCCAGGGGCCCAGTGGCCATGGACTGAGCCCTCCACAACTATAAGCCAGAATATAAAGTTTTTTCTTTATAAGTTGATCCACTCAAGTATTTGTCACAGTAATGGAAAGCTGACCAGCACAAAGGGCACATGTTGAACACAACTGTCAAAAATATTTGTCCAAACTTTTAAAAGTCAATTTACAAATATTTCATGTTGGATTAAATTATACATCATTAATGATGCTATTTAGCACCAGCAATAAACCAAACTTTAAATAATTTTCAATTTTATTCTTTTACAAAGAAGAGTTCGAAGGGCACACAGAGATTTTTTTTTTTAAATATACAGAGTAATAGACGGTAATTGTTACCACAATGATTTTAAGTACTTTTTTTTTGTCATTTTGAGATAGGGTCTCGCTATGCAGTTCAAGCTGACCTTGAGCTCACTTTGTAACCCAGGCTGGTCTCAAACTCACAACGATCCTCCTGCCTCAGCCTTCCAAGTGCTGGGGTTACAGGCATGTGCCACCACACCCAGCTGATTTTAAGTGTTTAAACCTGAAGAATTATATCATATGGGGCTGCATGTGTGCTTACAGGAGCATCACCGGTAACAGAGGAGGGCAAAGCACATTTTAAAATTCAGAGAATTAAAAATTGGCAGATGTTTCAAGTTTCAAAAATAGTAACTACAGATTGAAATACCTACTATTAATAACTAACATTTTAGAACATGTTACTAAAAACAAGGTTTGTGTATACTATTTTAACAAAGGCAGTTACTGGTAGTAAGCAGGTGTTCTCTAAAAATAGGACATACCAAATATGCATGTATATTTTATTTATATTTATACATTTCTTTTTGGTAAAGGCGTCCACTAACTGTACTAGATCAGAAATCAAGATCCCTAAGTTGTAGACCTGTGGGAGTGAGTAACCTAAACTGTTTTCCAATGAAATAACTAATAACTGAAAAGCTTCAAGATTCTGTGGAAATATAACAGGAAACATCAATCAAACAAAGATCAATAGGGCTTGATACAGAAAACTCAAAGTCCATGGACGCTGTTAGTTACAAGTTGGTCGCTGCACAAATTTTCCCAACCTGATCAGATGAAGAATAATTTTTTTCAAGATATCCTATGGGACTAGAATGCTGCAGACTCTGAGAAATGCCCAAATACCCCTCAGATCTGGCATTTTATGATTATAGACAATTAATTATAAAATACTAAAGTCAATATTGCCACCACTCTTACCGCTGAGTTGCACAGTTTAGATCTGTGTGTTAAAATTTTCACAAAAAGAATACAGAAATGATAAGAGAATGCATCATTTTCTTCAGACTCTGGAACTTTAACTAAGTGACCCAAAACTGAATTTCAAACTACATCTTAAGGCAATGTTAGCTTGAGCTAAGCTGATTTTCTTGTTAGTTTTCATTCCAGGAGCTATTAAAGTATATTTCCAGATGGGCAATAATTCATTGAATTTAAACGTCATGCTAATTCACTTACACAAAGAAGCAGCAGGTCAAGGAATAGGGAATGGAGACAGATCAGCGCCTTTATTATTCAGTTAGCTAATCTTGCATCCTTAATTAGAGGACAAAAACCCTTTTAACTTTATCCCATATTTGAAAGGAGCACTGAGATATATTCCAGATATGGCACAAAAGGAATAGCAAAGAGACAGTATTATTCTGTAACTACAAACATCTTCCAATAAGTTTTTCAATTTCTAATACATACATTCAGGCTTTTTAACCAAGTAAAGCATTAATCAACCACTGCTAAGACAAATTAACATTTGTAATCTAAGTATGTAAATAGATTTTGAAAATATTAACCTCTGTTGTTGTTTTTAAAGTTTTTACTTAGCTAGCATTTCAAAAGCAGTTCTTTCTTTGCCAGACATTTGACAATCACTTGCTCTAAAAGCAGCTGTCTCTTAGTACCTGTGAAGAACCGGGTTCAGGACCCCATAGATAGCAAAACCCACACATTCTACAATCTACAATTAATAACATTCTAAAATGTTATTAATAGTAGGTATTTCAATCTGTAGTTACTATTTTTGAAACTTGAAACATCTGCCAATCTATGTAAAACAAGGTGGCATTGCCTAAAGCATAAATATATCCTCCTGTATATTTTAAACCACTCCATTGGGTGTAAAATACCTCCTACAATGTCATGACTATGAAAATAGTTGGGGGCTGGGGATTTAGCTCAGCGGCACAGCGCCTACCCGCCAAGTGCAAGTTCGTGAGATCGATTCCCGGTACCGGAAAAAGAAACCAAAAAAAAAAAGAAAAAGAAAATAGTTGTTATGGTGCACTGCCCATGGAATAGCCAGGAAAAGAATCTGTACATGTGCAGTAAGAAAGCAAGTTTTTCCCCCAAATATTTTTGGAACACGTTTGGTTAACTCGGCAGATGCTGAGCCTGTAGACATAGAGGTCCAACTGTACTGATTTTATATCTAATACCTGAAAGGTTTTGTCTTACAATACTTCCTAATCTGACCTTCGCAATAACCCGGCAAAAAGACAGGGAGGAGGTTCTCACCAACCTTGCGGCTGGGCATGATGGTTTAAATAGGAAGTGTGCCCCGACCACTCAAGTCTTACAGGCTTGATCCCCAAAGCAGCAACGCTCAGAGACGGGGCCGAGGAAGGCTGTTGGAGTGAGCGTTGGATCGACCCACTGATGACGACACAGCTGGCTGTGCGTTATTAGCGGGTGGGAAGAAATTAGAGAAAATAGGTCACTAGCGATGCCTTTGGAGAGTATGTCTTGCCCCCAACCCGTTCCTCTCTCCCTGGCTCTTCCTCACTCACTCTGCTTCCTTGCTGCCGTGGTGAGCAGCGTCCTCCAAATACTCTGCCCACCCACGTCTCTGCCTTGGAGCCAGCCAACCGCGTGCTGAAACCTCCGGACTTGTGAACCAAAATAAACTTCTCCTCAAGTCGGGAGCGTCACGTACTTTTCCCCACTAATCCATGGGGGATGTCAGATAATCAGTAAAGGGAGAAATTAGGATCCCACCTTCTGTCCTCTTCCAACTCCATACCTGGCCTCACCACCAAGCTTGGGGTCACAAATTGCACACAGAAGAGTGTTTTTCCTTAGGGCCTGGAATCACTGTTTAATAAAGGGATGGCTTGAGGAAAATCACTTACACATCTCACTCTCCAAAACTATGAAATAAGCACACTGCTACACACTTTACAAAAAATTAAGCATTAAGTTCATTAGTATGTGAGAGAAACTAACTATGGGCTTTGGTAGGTAATAAATGTGAAGGAATGAATGGTTCCATTAATCATTCATCTATTCTTCAAACAAATACATACTGAGCACTCACTCTGGGCCAGGTGAGAGAGTCGTGATCACAACTCACATGGTTTCCTCAGCTAATTACTGTAGTTTACATAAGCGCTTGACCCGTGCAGAGAAAAGAAAGAGGAAGACTAAACACCAAGCCGGAAGCAGAAGCAGGAGCCAATGGTAGAAAGCAGGGTGGAAGATACCTAGAGATGCCAAAGTAGTTTAAAACACCAGGAATAGGGCCGGGACATAGCTCAGTGGCACAGTGCCTTCCTGGCAAACACAAGATCCTCAGTTCAATTCCCAGTACCAAAATAAAATACCAGCAATAAATCAGATAAATTCAGCTTATTCTGCTTCAGTAACAATATTATGCCTTCCACTTCCAAACCTTCAAATCGTCTCTCCAAACTAGTTTCTTGGGAGTGGAATTTCTGTGCTGCACTCTAGGTTAGAGAGTACATTACTTAAAGCATATCTTAACTCTGAAGTACATAGCAGAGAAAACCTTCAAGGGACATACCACAGCTTGGAACATCCTTGGACATCATAAGGAGTCTTTACATACTGGATGTTTCAGACATAGTTTTTCTGAAGGAGTCAACAAACCAATTTTAATGTAGCCTGTGGTTGGTTTCTAGCCTGAGAGGTCTGATTCAAGTCACATCTTTTCCTCTCCCTCCTGGGACCTAAACTTCTGCTCAGCAGTCACGTTCATCCCTTGGGCTGGCAGTGTTTTCTGTCCATGGAGGGGAGTCTGGATGGCAGCAGAGGATAGGGTTCCACAAACACTAGTAGGGACAGGCATGACTAGAGGTGACACAAACCAAACAAGACCCAGAGAGCTCTCTACACAGGAGTAGCTTCACTCTCAACAATAAGAATACATAAAATACACATGTGCAGGTATGATTGCACACATACTAACATTGGGCCTGAAGTTCTTTGACGTCTTGACTTGAGGCATGGGTTACTATTGAATACCTTTGATATAAAAGGAATTCCTGTCTTTAAAAAGCATAAGTCATAGTCCACACACACCTCTGAGTGTTTGCATTATAAGTAAAAGTTATAAATTCCCTCTTATTTCATTACCCAAGCAAAATAAAGACCAGGCCAAGAGGGACCTACTGCCTTCACCTTCATCTGTGCCTCACCCCGAAAATGCAGCCCAGCCCAGCATGTGCACAGGAAAGTTTACAAGTTCAACTCAACCCCACACTGGGTGCGTGTAGACCAGGTCCAAGGCGCTGTGCTCTATCAGGTGGATGCGCTAGTGAATCCAGCCAGATACCTCTCCCAGAAGGACACACAGCCTATCCAGGAAGGCAAACTCAACAATGGAAATTTTAAGCACACTTGAAAGACAGTAGGAGGAGCTTTTAAAGACACACAGAAGACTCTGAAAATCAATCTACCAGGAAGTGGTTGAATAAATGAAAATGTAGAGAGGTCTGAAATACCTGCAAGAGGATGGGAAACCCAAGCTGACTCTGCGAAGTAAATGGAGCTTTCTGAGATAAAGGAGGCTGGGAAAGTCTTGCAGGCAGAGGGGACTGTGCGCTCACAGACACAAGGGTGAGGAGTGCCAGAGAAACTACGAGTATTTAAGGCTGCGAGAGAAGGGTGCCGGCAAAAGTGGGGGGCGATGTGGCTGAGCTAGGTTTGTGAAGAATTTGGAACAGCTGGAAAATGCATTTTTGCAACACAAGTTAAAGACAATAATTTCAAAAGCCTATTTAAAACAGTAGCTTTCCTTCCATTTTGCTCTGTTTCTCTAGTTGCTAAATAATCCATTGCAATATTCATTTCCCTTTGTGGGACCATTTCTGTTCTCCTTTGCAGTTTTGCATCTTATTAATCCTGTCAGTTTCTCCATTACATGCATTTACATAAGTAGCACTTTAACACACCTCCCTTTCCTACACTCTAAGTCTGTCTTGAAAACAAGGGTTTGTACACAGTGCCTGGTATCTCAGGTTCTCAAAGGGATGGATTTGTATGGAATCCTCTACCCTAAGTACATTCACCCCCGCCTGCAAGCGCTAATCAAAACATGATTTATATGTAAATATTTTTTTAAATTATTGCAGTAGAAGACACACTGCCATGAATTCACCTCAAAATGCTTCCTCTGGCTTCCAATACCCTTACCCATCATTCTTGCTACTTTCTGGAGCACTTCTGGAATCCTCTTTCCTGACTGTCTTTGCAAGGTGGGATCAAAAATGAGGTGAATGCCGCTGTTGAGTGCCGTCCAACAGAAAGGCAGGCTCATAAAAACATGACAGTGTGTCCTCATCCACCTTATTCAACGGGTCTGGCACCATGTGACTGCTAGCTTTTGTCTAAAGTCAAAATGACTATGAAAGGAAAATGTTTTGAGTAGATTTGGGTCATTAAGTCAGTCACACAGCACAGCTAAAGACAGTCATGAAAGAGGATCCCAGAGCTGCTTCAGAAAGTGGCAAGAACAGTGGGATAAGTACGCTCCAACTGAGGAGGAGGATTTTGAGGGGGATTACTGGCAATGTATCATTTTCTGTAGTAAAGTTTAATATATATGTGTATATATATATATTAAAAATGTCTAATTCACTATATTTTTATCACACTGGGTATTTCCAGGATTGAATTCCCTCAGTCAGTGAATGGCACACTTTTTCCCTACAGGGCATCATCTTCTTCTGAGTCGTCTTCTCTCTCCACAGACTTTGCCTTACAGGCTTCCTCCTGTGGAGCAAGAGCATGAGGCCGTCCTCAGAGATCTGTAAATTCAACCAAAGGATGTGGCTTTTGAGAAATGAGGGATAGCTTTCACGGGAAGAAGTTCTGAAAGAACTGGATTGGGTGAGATAATCGCATTTCCTTGGCATTCATCTCTGCCTGGGGTCAATCTTTTGATGGTGCGTGAGAACTTGCCTAGGTTTAGCTCTGTCGTCCAAAGGCTGAAACAATGAAAAGGGTAGCTGGCTCCTCATAACCTTCGTGCTGCGTGGAGAAATGGCCTGGCACAGCCGTTGGGCCGGTAGTGAGGATGAATCGCAGTGGCCTTGCGTCCGTTCCATGCCTGGGACTCCACGGGGCCTGATTTCATGATACCAGCCCTCCTATATCAGTCACATCCCACGGCGATGAATAACAAGCGAAACGGGGCTGCTGATCCTCTTTCTCTGAAATTATGAAACAGGCCCCATAAAGGTAAACGCCCTTGCTTAAGGTCACAAACCTAATTAGTTTTAAGCAAATGTCAGCATCTGCTAATTTACAACGGTTTAGTAATTATTTTATTTCAACATGAACTCTAACCTTTAATAAACTTCTAATTCAGTAAAAATAAAATTATTGAAAACAAGTCAGGATATCAAGCTTGATCCGAAGAGAAAACCAGTTTATAAAAACAATCGTGAATATTTTTCTTTGCGTGGATTTCTGTTTGATTTTGTTTTCTGAAACAATAGCAAGTTTCTGACTTTAAGACTCAATTCAGAAGAATTCTCTGTTGAAATTACCAGGAAGTCATAGTCTTATCTCTAAACTGGATCTCCCTTACTTAGCACCACGGAGCTCCCACCTCTGAAGAAGGGCGAAAGCAAGCACTTACTTTTTATTTTTTCTGTAATTACTTCTGTTTAACAACTACATGAATTATTGAAAACTAGGTCTACTTTTCACTTAGAACCAAGACCAAAAAACTGACTTCATTTTATCTTGAACATATGCATTTGGACTTCGGAAACCCTACCACAGGCAAACACGCATGTGCACACAGACACGCACATATATGCACATTGTTGTACCACACATAAAACTTACTCCTCTCCACACTCGCTTACATGTCTGTCTCTCTTCCTCTTCTTTCTTCGTCTTTTTGCCTTTCGTAGCTGGACCTGAATTGCTGAGGGTCCCGGAGGAGGCAGAAGCATGGTGGAGGCAGGAGAGACACTGTCAGAGAAGGAACAGGGAAAGGTGTGCAGAAAGCTGGATGAAAAGGGTGAGAGGCAAAGAAAAGTGTAACCCGTTAACTCTGGGTTCCTTTACCGCCCGTTGTAAACACAATTGTAAGTGACTTTGATCCTGACAAAACATCCTCATTGTAGAACACTTTATGTCAGAAACAAAATCAATAGAATAAGCAGTTACTCAAACCTGTCTCCAGTGTTACTCCGGGAGACAAATCAAAGGGAAAATTGAGATTCAGTTCTCATACTTGATCCCAGTGTCATAAATACGATCTGTAACAGTCAACTACCACTGGTATGTCTGAGTGATAGAATCAGAGGATTTCTGCCTCTGAAAAAGAAGTAGCCTAAGGTTCCTACTGCAGAAACTACCTCCCAAAAAAGTAGATTACAGAAAAAAAGAACAAAGTGCACTCAATAGAAGCTGGGTGAATTAGAACACAGATAGGGTGGTTCTTCCACATCACTGATTTCTTATGAAGAAGGGAGAAGTCATCTTGGTTGATTCTTGGTGAAGACCTCAGGAAAATAAGATCAAAAAAGGCAGTCAGACGAACTGAAAGAAAACACGAAATGCCCAGAAGGAACCCAGTTTTCCCTCAAAATACTTTTGCTGACCTGTGAGACTTTGAAAGTCATATTGAAATTCTCCAGAATCTCATGACGCTTAGGGAGAAAATTATCTGTAGAAGGAAGGGGTCAGCTGTAAACATACCAGTCAAGTGGAATTCTTATATAGTATGAATAACAGAATAAATTAGTATCGCCACATGGAAACCTCTTCAGCAGAACCTAGTAAATTGAATATATATGCACTATGATCCTGAGATTCGGCTTCTGTATATTTACCAAAAAAAGATGGTATATACCTTTTCAAAGAAATGTACAAAAATATTTAAAGGGGCTTCATTGGTGATAGCCAAAATAAGAAGGAGCTCTAATATTCAATGGTAGACTGGATAAATAAGTAGCACTATATTTATATAATCAAAAACACAGCAAATAAAAAGAACACATTATCCCTAAGCATAATGAAATCTCTCAGATGATATTCAGAGAGGAACAAAAAAAAGAGAATACACATGATTACACTTACACATGATTCCATTTATATGAAGTTCAAAAGTAAGCAAAGCTAACCTATTATTATGTAGCCCATAATATTATTCAGCTTTGGGGTATTAACAATGGTAGGAACATCGGAAACTTGTTGGGTAATAAAAATGTGGTGCTTCCCTCACTATACTCATATAGTATAATTAATCAAGGCAGTGTGGTGGTACACTCCTGTAATCCCAGCACTATGGGAGGCTGAGGCAGGAGGATTACAAATTTGAGCCCAGCCTGGGCAATTTGGTGACTCAGCTAAAACACTGTCTCAACAAAATCAACTGCACACTTAAATAAAAAGTCAAAAAACAGTACAAAACACACAGAATCATTTACTTTGAGAACAGGAAAGAAACTTAGTGATTACCTCCACCACCTTGTACTTCACAGATGGAGAAACTGATGTTCCAAAGCAGCAGGAAGCTTGTTAATACCACACAGATAATGCATGCATTGATTCTACCAGCAATTGCCAAGTGCTTACCCACCACTGAAGCTGTGTGAGGATGCAGGTTGAATAAGGGAGACATTACTTGTTTTTACAAAACCTATAGTCTGTTGTGGAAATAGAAATTAAACTATGAAAAACTGGAGATGCAATTCCACATTGTGATCAGCGTTGCAAAAGATTAGCACAGCCATTTTCTGTGCTCTACCTGGAGCTGCAACCAAGGTCATTGGCTCTGCGCTTTGTCTTGAATCCGACAGCAGTGCCTTTTTTGGTAAACTGTGAAGTTCTTAAAAGCCAGGAGCAAATTATACACCTATAAGGATTGATCTTTCCAGATTTCAAAGGGCAACCTTTAATTTTAAAGTATAATCAAAATCATAAATAAATATAAAGGAAAGGCTCTATCCCGAAGCTTGCCCAAAATACCATTTTGGCAGGCAAGGCACTGTATCGGGCTTGAAATGTGTTTCCTGTGATCAAGTCTTAGCTCTTTGGATTCATAGGTTGCATGTCCTGGAAATACCTTCTCTTTCACTGTCCCCTGAGACTGGCAGCCCCCTGAGCCTGTTTGGTATTTATGTGGATGAGGGCTCTAAATCAGCTATCTTAGAAAACAGAACTGAGGTAAATTAATCTCAAGACTGCCAAGATATCTGTAATAAAATTCAAATGCACCACACATCTGATTTCCTAACCCACTTACACTCTATCACTTTGTTTGGAAAGACACCAGCTACGGCTCGGATCTGGCTGGGGTGGACTGATTGTGCAGAGAGGTGGTTCCATTTCCCTGCCACAAGACACAGGTATCAGCAACTTCAATTTACTGTGACAGGAAGCTCCAAAACACCACTGTCTTAAATCTTGTTCCCTTAGAGGATCCTGAGACAAGAACTGGAGCAGGTGAGGTCCACCCAGGGACTCGTCCTAAAAAACACAAAAGGGAAGTTTAGAATGAGAAGAGTCCACTTCAGAGACACTGTAGGGTGTGCCTGGGAGCCGGTCCACCTGGGGTGCAGGAGCTGGGGTGTTTACGCCCCGGCTCCCATCCGGAGTTGTCTGAGGGCTCTCCTGTGGCTTTCACCCCCAGGTACTTCCAGCTGGTCTCTTCTGCAGGTTGAACGCTCAGATATAGGTAGGAAAGGCCTAGAGGCAGAAAGGCAAGCTATTTGCAGTAATAAGCCATCTGTCCTAGGGGAACAGTGAACACTGAGGACACGCAGATGGACTGGAAACCAAGAGGAAACATTCGTGCAAGACTGTGCACCAGCCTTGGCCTTAGACACAAGCATCAGGTGTCCTGATTAGTCGCTTCAGCAAAATCAGCAGATGCACTCCCCTGCACACTAGTGGCTTGCCCTAAAAACAGAGAAGCACTATAGCAATAAATCATCCTGTTCTTCTCTTAACACTTAGACTGTGGATCCACAGTGGCCAATGATTAATGGCCAAAAGAATTACTTTTGGGGGGGGTGGGAAAATCACCTTAGGTTTTAACATGCAACAAGAATCTTCCTGGTCAGCTTGAGCAGAAAAATGAGGAAGTAAAGAGTTACACACAGCCTCAAGGAATTATTCCTACACAAAAGCACACGGGAACAATACACATACACTCAAGTCCTCCTGAATTCAATGAAAGGAAAAGAAACTAAGCAGAAACTAAAGAACTTGCTCAAATGTAAATAACTTTTTCTTTATTGTACTATTTTCTAGTATATTCCACTAAGGTTGAGAAAGGGATTTATAAACTCTAACAAGAGGCTGCATTCTTGAAGTTTATTAATCAGACTGCTCAGCTGGATGTCATATAATTTTTCTTTTCTTTAACTGATGCATTCATTAGCATGATGTCATTCTCTTGCCTATGTCCAGATTTTTGTTGGTTATATTTCCATGTTGTCAAGATACAACAACCTGCATTCTTTTTTGGGTTATAATTTTCACAATTGTGTTGTATCTATGTTACATTTAAGAAAAGACCCTGCTTTTTACCAATACTAACAGAGATTCCTAAAGTACTTATTTGCTTTTTAATTGGCTCCAGTTCATGGACAAGCAGTTTTCTCACAAAGGGCTTTTGAGTACTCATAACCCTTGAGATGTTTTTATACTTGCTTCTTTTGTGTGAGGAAGTACCAGGACACGCTTGCCTTTATTGTGAAAGTGATATCGTGGCTGGGAATAAAATCATTGCTTCCCACTTTGCTTCCTTCACAGCTCCTTTACCACCCTTCTCCCTTATGTTAGGGTCCTGACGTAGGCTACAGCCTGAAATGTCCTTTCAGGGATAGCCTGCTTTCAGTCTGGAAGTTTTTTCCTTTATTCTAGCAATATTGCTTTTAAGCATTGTGTGCACATTTTTCTAGAATACTGTGTATATGTACGCAGTATGCATGTGTGTGCCTATGAATATCCCTTCCCTCCCTTGCCTTTTACATTTCCGTAAGCTAAGGCCGTCACTTTCCTCACTTCACCTACTTCTCCCTGGTGCCCATGTCTGGTACACGACAACCAGAAGACAAGAGCTGGCCTCCAGCTTTGTTCCTCTTTCCTCACACCTGGTCAGGAATGTGTGCCCGCAGCCATATGGTTTCTGAGGGCACAGCTGAACGACCTCCCACGCTCTGCTGTGATGTTCTGCTGTGTTCCCTGGGGCCATTGCTCTTCCTTTCCTTAACCCCTGCTTGGGTGGGAACAAGTGTCCCCCATAGGACCTGTGTTGAAGGCTAGGTCCCAAGGGCAATGCTACTGGCAGGTGACCTTGTGAAGGTCTCAGGTCATGGGAGTGCACCCTGGATGGGTTTGTGGGACCCAAGTCTCTTGACCCTGCTGCGCTTCTTGGTTCATGATGTCAGTGGTTTGTCCCACCACGTGTTCCTGCTGGGTTGTGCTGCTCTCATCAGGGTCTTGTTATGGTTTCAGTCTAGAATGTCCCCCAAAACCTCCTGTGTTCAGAGGCAGGGCTTTTGGAAGATGATTAGATCATGGAGCACTATCCTTATCTGTGGATTCATCCACTGATGAGCCCCAAACTGAGTATACTGTTAGGAGGTGGGCCTGGCTGGAAGAGGGGGTCACTGGGGGGGTCACTGGCTGGAAGAGGGGGTCACTTTCTCTATCAGTCTTTCATGAAGACTTTAAAGTAGCCTTGAAGGCAACCAGGTACTTATTCCTAAAAGGCATAAATCTGATGATTACTTTTAAATATCTGATTCATCTACTTGTATCCTGAAATCTAAACTGAAGTCTCATCCTGAAATCTCTACTTGTATGCAAAATCTCCCTCTGTGGCTCCTCCCCTCTCTCTCCACTCCCCAGCCAGCGTGAGGTGAGCAACTTTTCCTGGCCTGCCCCTCTGCGATCCTGTTTGTACTTTAGAGTCAACCAACCATGGACTGAAACCGTGAGCCAAAATAGCCCTCTCCCAAGTTGTGGGTGTCAGGTATTTTGTCCTAGCAAAGGGAATGTGACTAGGACAGGCCCAAAGCCACAGAACCACCCAGTCTTGGCAGAAAACTCTTCTCTCTTTTAGAATTGCCTCAGATATTTTGCTATAATAATGTGGCGCTCACTAATATAGCTACCTTTTTTTGAGTTTAATGGTATTGAATTTTGTCTATTGAGGAATAATTGTGATGACACTTTGCTATTTAAATTTCTTTATGCAGAAAAGTATTCAGTTAAGCAGCTTTATTACTCCATCTCAAAATATATATTCCTAAAATTCATACTCTTCAGTTCTTGAGCTGATTGATACACTAGCAAAGTTTGGGGTCTGGCATTCTTGTATCTGGTGCTACTCATTTTTTTTCTAGTTGGTTGTATTTCTCTTCTTTGAGACTCAGTACAACCTTATCTGAAAAGGAAGAATGCAATTTTCTCCAGCTACTCCTTACTGTGAGCTTGTGGCAATGAAATATATGAGGCAATGTGTGCTCAAATATTTCAGAAAATTTTCCCGCACTGGAAAGACAAGACATTATTGCATTTCTACTCTCTCCTCACATGAACTGAGGAAGGTGCTCAAGTGTCTGATCTTCGTATCTGGCTGAGGCTACAGATATGAAATGAGCTACACTTTGTCAGGGATTGCATTCTGTGCTGCATCTTACTAGGATGTCTCCACAGTGCATTAAGCAGAAGGCCCCTCTTTTCTCTATCGTTCTTTCATGGAGACTTTAAAATAGCCTTGAAGGCAATCAGGTACTTCTTCCTAAAGGGCATAAGTCCGATGATGACTTCTAAATATCTGATTCATCTCCTTGTATCCTGAAACCTCACCATAAGGGAAGACTGAGAAGCTAATTATTTTTTAAAGAAACTGAGGAAAATAACAGAAATGAAGCCCAGGTGTCAGGAAATTGTTCTGTATTTGTTCACAGTACTACACTGCCTGCACGGGCTAGATGATTACAGAAAAGCAAGGACCATAAGAGGGTTTCTTTTCATTCTACCCCAGGGACAGGCAAAGCAAAAGATGAACAGCTGAACTCACAGAGCTGGATGATTCCTTACAGCAAATCAGGGAGGGAAAGGACACTCAATAAACATTCCCACAAATTCCAAATATTAAAAGCTGTATGCTGACGGTAACACCCAGCAGACACCCGCCATCATCCTATGCCAAACGAAGTTCTGTGGCCCCTTGTGAAGCCCATTACCTCCACCTTTGTGGCGAGAGGCTTGTATTTTTATGACTGTGTTTTCTTAGGATTCAGTCAATACGGCACCTGCCTATTGAGTGCTGGGGGTGCTTAACCTCCTCCTATGCTCTCAGGAAATTATCAATACCTCTGGCCCTTGCTATTGACTTTGCGTCTCTGAAAGATCTTAATAGATACTTGAGCTTCCACATCCACTTACCGTCCTTGCTGATACCAAAAGGCCACTGCTTAGTACATGTCTACTTCCATTCAGACCTCAGGAAGCAGCATCCTCAGACGGCCATGGTGCCAATGCACAGAAGCAGCCCTTGCCCTGCTCCTGACATCCACGGCTCCAAGGCCAGACCTCTCTGCGAAGCTCTGTGGTGGCATACGCTGGAAGAGCCACACCCACAATGAGCCAAGGGGCAGGCTGCAGAAACCTTACTTAAAACAACATGTTTCAAAGCAGGATATATTTTATTTATAAATAATATGTAGATACAGACATTAATAAGATGTTCCCAAGGATCCCCAGTTTACTAACGCAGCACACCAGCAAGGAAAGAGCATGTTTACAGGTTTCTGCCACCTGACAGCAAAACCAAGGCTGTTTATACTCAGATCACTGGCAAGCTATGAGCGTTGGGTTTGTTTCTTTGTTACATTTGTTTATTTTTAATTAGTACATGTGTCCAGTACACAGAGTTTGCATTCACCTCAAGGAGCAAGTGCATGTACTTAGCATGTCTTAACTCTTTTTATTCCCCTTCTAATTGGTGGGCACGCCTGAGTAACTTCCCTACACACCTTCATCTGCACTGTGTACTGTGCAACTATATCCCGTCCATTATATGACTTTAGGTCAACTTAAATTCATCCTCTTGCTGTCACAAGGTCGCTAAGAATGTGTTTGGATAAATAATAGTTTGACTTTGGTCCCTTTGGCTTCCTCCTCCACCCATCTTCCCGCTGAATGCATTTATTCCTTCTGTGCACTGTGGAGGACAGTCTAACACGGTTGATGAGAAGTCTTTCTCATTCATCTGAGGATAGCCATTCTGGAAACCATAACACACTGGAATTTTAGACATGTGTCTCATATTGGCCATATTGTATATGCCACTACTTCGCTTTAAAAAATAAAAGAACTATTAACTGCAGATATTGATACTCTGAAGCCTGCAGGTAAATAACAAAGGTTAGATTCTCCTGTCCCCAGTGGCACCAACTCAATAACTTCCATGAAGCACAGGAAATGAAATTCTAAAAGACTCCAGGAAGCTGTGGACTGGAGTGGAGTAGGAAGTCATCTTGCTTTTACACACGTGTGCCCATCTGTTCCTGCGCATACACACACCTCTGTAAATGCCTTCACAGTGCTGTCACTTTATGATTTCCATTGATTTTCATGTTTCAGGGAGCTGAAAAACTGGTGTCCCCATTTTACACATTATTCCTGACCTGTATGATTTTTATACAATGGCAAAACAAAAATTCTAATTTTGTGCATGGGCAAAGGCAAGTTCCTGTTAGGAAGGTATTAACACAGGCCCGGAGCCTAGTGATGACACAGCACATTACAAGGCCCCAGAGTTCCTTCCAAGGATGTTTCAAGCCAAGGTCAGACCCAAGGGTGAGTATGTCCAGGACCATGACAGGCAGCAGTTTAGGGTTGTAGAATTTTAGTTGTTCTCTATGGGGTTGCTGAAGAATTGCATGACTAGTCAGCAACTCATGCTTCTACATGCACTTGCTTTATTTTATTTAACCTTGAGACAGAAAAAAGAAATCCATACTATTCCCAGTGGATCTCTGCACAGAAGGTAAACATGAACTATGAAATCACTCAGAGAATCTAGATGAAAAGATTGCAAAGAGAGGATTAAAAGCCCACACTGCTCTAAATAATACAAATATAAGCTGGAGACATCAGGGAGCTGGGTCTTAGAATTTGTCTGCTTAATTTGACATTGGGCCTGGACCAGTTCATAAAAGCCTTCAGTTCTATATTTCAAAGGGGCTAAAACTCCATTTCTTCACCTCTTCAGCATCTTTTTAAAATATTTATAAAGAACACAGAACTACACTCCGTATTTCAGAAAACAAGAAAAGAAAGGCAAAACCTGCTGGCTGAGTTCACAGAAAGAGTACATAACAGGCGAGGTAAATAAACAAGACTTAGAATTCTCTTTTAAAAGAAAACCTCTAAAATTGTGCTGCAAAACTCCTTTCGCGGTGCCGAGGTCACATTCGGCCCCGCCGTCTGAGGCACCGCATGGCTGTGAACAGAAGCATCGTCTAATGCACTTTTGAGAAACAGTGCTTCTCGGTCAAGGGCGAGCGTGAGCTTATCCTGCAGCTGGGTGTCCAGGACACTTCGGTTTCCTCTACTGGCAACATTTGGCGGCGTGTCTTATACTAACAGGCAGGCTGGGGACCGCATAGCGCAAGAGCCGCATCCACTCTGCTACTTCACGTCGCGCTTCTTGGGGAGCTCCCGCACGCCCAGCTGGCAGCGCCCCCGGCTGTCACTGGCTCTGTCGTCCCCCCGCCGGCTCTCCCTGGAGACCTGCTGCACAGCCTGTAGGATGGCTGTCTGCACAATCTGCCTGCTGGCATTCTGCAGCTTCACCTCCTCCGGCTCACTGCCAGCTTTCTCACCTAGCCAAACACACGAAAGAGAGGGGCGGAGAAGAGGAATTAATGCCAGAAACTGTGACGGGGATGGGGGAGGGAGAGAGGGGTGGAAGGAGGGTGAGCATGGGAAGGGGCTGCAAGGACCCGGGTAGCTTCCAGGAGCCGGGGGTTATAGATATCAACTGCCGCCATCTCCCTTTCCTTATTTCCTGCAGAATCTCCCAGACCATAATCCCACCTTTCCAGGATCCTCAGCCACTAGCAGTGGTTATAGCACAGTCCTGGCCACTGATAACCTGTGAAAAGGCTTTTAGAAAGGGACAGTTGCATGTTTCTTTGACCCATTGCACCTCTGTCTCCCTCCTGCATGGAAGGCAGACGCAGGACTTCGGACTGATGCAGGACTGAGCCATTTTTCACCGGAAGCTGGGATCTGGGCATGAACATTCCAGGCACTGTAAGGAAGAAAGCAAGCTCAGGTTCAAAGACATCGTTGAGCATCAGTACCGGCCCTGGACCACGTGTGTGCTGAAAATAAGCACCTTTTTGCTCCGTCCATCCTTGATCAGATTTTATTCTCAGCCAAGCACATGCCTGACACACGTGTAACCCATGCAGATAGTTGGTCCCCGAGTCCCTGTCAAGCTCAGCTCTCCCCTGTCACGAGTCACGGGGTCTGAGGCCACTCACTGGAAGCTGTCTCCTGAGGTCAGAACAGGATTGGCAAAATTCACCCCTAGAGGACCGGGGAGTAGATAGAGGAGGCCGGTGGGCCAGCCAGTGCGCGGAGTGACCATTCAGCTCTGCCAGCGTCACACGAGGTCAGCCACAGACATGGTGTGAATGAGTGTGCATGGCTTGTTGCAATCAAAACGTACTTATAAAAAAGTACAGATATTGGGCCCACGGGCGGTAATGTGTCAATAACTCCTCGAGGATGGTAGGGCTTTTGTCTTTAGAAGGCAAGACAGTCTCCTCAGCATTACTTAGCACTTCCTATTTTTCCTAATTTGGAGCAAAATCCTAATTTCATTTGAGCAACTACATAACTAGGTACTGTTACGTTCTGACCATTCGTTGGAAGGGGAAGTTTATTAGTGAGATCTGGAAAGGGCTTTCAAAGGGGGCAGGCAGACAGAGCCTCTCCTCTCTCCGTGTGTACTGCCTGCAACTGAGACCTGCTGGCTGTCCTTGTGGGGCACTTGCATCCTAAGAGAACCTGAGAGTAGAAGCCAATTTCAAAGATGCTGGAGGAAAAGTTAGGAAAAGCCTGGGATCTCGGTGACCAAGAGGTCACCAGGTTGGTCTCCAGCTGCCCACTTTCGGGATTCTGTCATGTTAGCAACACAACGTTGTCAAGTGCAACTGCTGTTTTAAGGAGTTTCTTTTCTTTTTTTCTTTTTTTGTTTTCTTTTTGAGACAAGTTCAGGCTGGCCTTGAGATCACTTTGTAGCCCAGGCTGGTCTCGAACTTGCAATGATCCTCCTGCCTCAGCTTCCCGAGTGCTGATATTACAGGGCTGCGCCACCACGCCCAGCTTGATCACCGTTTATTATGCAGCAAACTTGACCTAACTCATACCTGGCAGAATGCTCTAACATTGAGGAAAGTTCAATCTTGTAAAACTTGTATTCTACCTGTTTACACTTAGGGTGATGAACAGAATGAGCAATGATTGCTCCCCGTTCAGATCCTGTTTTAGTTTCCTTGCTTTGCTTACATTCCTAACAAGACCATGAATGCAAAATGGGGGAGGGGTGTTTCATCGGGACTGATTCATTAACAACTGAATTTATAAGCCCAAGAGAAAAGCATCATGGGCGAGAATATTGAGTCATTCTGGAAGACCAGACAACTCCTATCCCTTTAGACTTTTAATTGTCATTGTTTTGCATTTCTGTGCATTCCCTGAGCAAGTTACTATCTAGGAACAATGCAAGATTGTCTTACTCAGAACAAAACACAGTCCAGAAAAGGAGATAAATCGAGACAAGCAGAGAGGACGTCCAGACTGCAACCCCAAGGTGGCCGGGAAGAACACTTTGAACGTTCTCTGTAGAAAAATGTGAACAGCAATGGACAGGAATACACAGAGCCACTGGAGGCAGGGATTAGGAGTGTGTATTTGGACACACCTGGAAGCTGGGGGGGGGGGTTCCTCCCATGGGTGCCCTTGGACAAGGCATCTCACTCTCTAAGCCAGGTTCCAATCTGTGAAATGGGCAAGCAGTACCTATTTAAGGAGGTTGCCAGAGAACTAAGGGGCAGAGACCCATTCATGCTCTATGGTTCCTGCCATACTGGGAGCACTGAGAAAGCGTTCACCCTTGGGTAGCAGGGCGTAGACAAAGCCATTGTAACAGAGAAGCTCTCCCAGGGAGCACTATCACTCTCCTCGGCGACAGCCTAGAAGTTCTACAGTGTGGGGGTGACCTCACTGTCCTGCCATTTTCTACGATATGACCCTCATCTGCCTGAGCAAAGCAGGCTGACCGGTATCCACACTGGAGCTGGAAGGAGGCAAAAGAGAAAACAAAGGCCACAATTCCCTATCAAGCCCTTGTCACAGATGCTGCGAACGTCATTGTTCACATTCCGTGCAGGAGACTTTTCCACGTGGCCACCCCAGCCACAAGGGAGGCTGGGAAATATTGCCGGAAGCTGGGCAGCCAGATGCCCCACTAAAACTCAGCAAGCTTCTAGCGCTGAAATGAAGGATAATTATGTTTTTTTTTTTTTTTAAAAATAATGATTCTCCTACAAAGGCCAGGGATACGATGCAAAAGGGCAGCAGGGTGGATCTAGTACTGAGCAAGCACGGTCTGCCCCTCCCCCCGGTGTAAGTGGGCAGATAGACAATGCACTGAAGGTGCTGTTGGTCCAGGAAAGAGCACCTCCGTCTAACTGCATGTGTGCCAACCCCAAATATCCCTGCCGTGTAGATATTTTGCTGTGATCAGACACAGGAAGGATGAGCCTGGGCAGTAAGTAGACTCTTCAATAATAGAAAAAGAAACCCTATTCTAAGTTTAACTTCGACCTGATGTTGGAATGAAATGATCACGTCCTCACCCAACCATTTGAATATAAATGGATTTAACAGCCCAAGGCAGCAGGTGCCAAGCTGCGCCTGGAGGACCCCAGGGCAACTGGAAAGTTGGTTTCACCCGCCCTCGCTGTTCTCTTTGCCAGCCTGTCCCAGGTCGTGAATATCCACCTGCTGAGGAAGACGTAGGACAGAGTGACAGGTGGCAGTCACTGAGGAAGAGAGCAATACAGGCGAAGAAGAAGCCACGCGGAGCACTTGACAGACAGGAAAAGCAAAACAAGAAGTTATACAGCCCACAGGAGAGGGTGACCCTCTCTTCCACAACAGAATGGAGGGGACAGTGACAACAGGGCTGTGGGTGTCATTGCCGACTCTAGCTGATCTTCACGGTACCATTCAGGAGCCGCAGGGATGGGGCACAGCAGTGGCCACCGTCCCACCTCAGAGAACCTCTACTGTGAGACGATCTTGCGCGGCTCTCCACCTGCTGCCACCGAGCAGCACCTCCAGCTGGGAAGCCTCGCACCCCACGGCACTGGCTGGCATTTGTCCTGCTGGCTCCTGACCTGTCGTCCTCTGATTCTCCACCCTCCTGCTCTGAGAGGGCACCCGGCCTGGGTGCTGCTTGTGCTCCTGGACCCTTACCGTACCTTCTAGGTCCCTGCCCCTGCACAACCCCATCACCTCCAGCCGGCGGTTCTCATGTGCCGGCACGCCGTGGGGAGCAGAACCCCTGTGGGAGTCCTCCCTTCCAGTGGGCTGTGGCTCCCAACGGAGAACCCAGTGCCGCAGGAGGAGGGCCTGCCTAGCCTGCTGCAGAACAGGCACCCACGAGCTCACCATAGAACACCAGTGGGTGCGCAGGGCACCCACTGAGAGGGCCCCGTATCTGAGAAAATCCCAGGAGAGGAGGCCTGAGCCTGAGCCCGGAGTGCAGAGTCAGCCGGACATCCGGGCCTCCGCTGTTCACTTCCAGGCCTATAGCTCACCTCAGCGCCTTGACTTCCCTGCCATTCGAGGCAGCCTACTGACTACCTAGTTTTAAGTGATACAAATGTCCTCCAGCCTAATTAGGGTTTACAGCACGGCTTTCGTATTGTATAAAAGAGGACAAATCCGCTGAATTAGCCTTACGCTCTGTCTTGGTTACTTTTCTCTCGTTGCTGGGACAAAATACTTGATGCCCAAAATGAAGGAAGGAAAGGTTTATTTCACTTATAGTTTGTGGAGGTTTCAGTCCATACTTGGCAGGTTACAAGGCAGAGTGGCACACGGCAGAGGGCTACAGCTCATGGCGGCAGAACACAGCAAAAGCAACAAGCACAAAAGGGAGGAATGGCGGCAAGCAGCCTCTTCCTCTCTCTTACATATGCACACTATCTACCCCAGGGCGGTTGTAGCTCTCATACCCATAATCAATCAAACTCTAAGGGGCTGGGGATTTAGCTCAGCGGCACAGTACCTGCCCAGCAAGCGCAAGGTCGTGAGTTCGATCTCTGGTACTGCGGGGGAAAAAAAAAAAACAGTCAAACTCTAAAAGCCTGCCCCATCACCGCATGAGGCTTTGGGGGGACACCCAGACACAAACCACAACGCGCTCTAAGTGCCCACTGTATGTACATCAAAATTCAAGAACTTGACAGAACTAAATCTGCCCTCAGTGTCTCCCCTCTTGGAATTGCTACCTGCCTCCCTTGGCGGCCTGGCTCACGAGGACCTTGCTCCCCATCGCTGCCCAGCCATGCCATGGGTGCAGCCTTTTGTCGACCTCCCTGTTCCCCATCCCGTTTGTACCTGTCCCAAGGACATGTGCACCGTGGTTAGTAACGGATTTTCCATGTGCGGCCCTTACAGTTGTGCTTCTGCCGGCCTTTGGGAGCTCCTTTCGGTGGAAATAGACTTCAACTTCTCCTCCCCTGCAAGAATCTATGTGCCGTTTACTGCTCTCACATTGATCCTGCTATACCCCCCGGGGAGGGTTTGGGGAAGGGCCAGTGTTCTCATCTGGAGGCGGAAGCTGGACAGTGATTGTCCTGATCACACAGATGAGGCAGAAGAGGCACTTAGTGTCTGTGTCACAGAAGCTAAATATGGCAACTAGAGTCACCACTGGCCAGGAGAAGGACCACTGCCCGCTGACTGATGGGAGCAGAGACACTCTGTCCCCTCCGGCAGCCTGGAACCTCAAGGACAGCCCTGTTCTCCTCAGCCACCAGCCGCCAGCACAAGCAGCACAGAGAGCAGGGCCTGATTCTGGTCCCTGTCACAGTGGAGTGGCGTTGGGAATTTTCACGAAGGACCAGATGTGCACTCTCACCCGCCTGTGCCAGTGGTGAACACAGCCGTCCCAGCTGCCCTAGGTTGGCATGAAAAGGCTGAGGTTCCAGCCCTGGGTTTGCGGCGTGCTGCCAACTCCACTGACCCACGCTGTTCCCCACGACCACAGCCAAATCAGAAGCAGCGCTGTATCCAGAGCAGATTCGAGCTGGAAAAGGCAGCACGGCATCAGCAGGGGCAGAAGGTGTCTAAGTCACGTCTGCGTGATGCCCGTCATCACCCACCACACCTCCCCGATCACACGCAGGGCACCAAGGTGCACCCTGACTCTGTCCACTGCAGCCGGGCAGAATCCATCATTCCAGACACCAGCAAGCTGCTCTCATTGACCACACCAGCTTCCTTCCTAAGCTCTCCTATAGAACAGGACGAGATGAACCAGAAATACTGTTGGAGCACCTATCCGCATGAAACCATAAAGTATAACACCAAGCCAACATGTTTTATTTATTCATGCATTCATTCAAAAGATTACAGAGCTGTATGTGGTGGCACACATATGTCACTCCCGTTACTCAGGAGGCTGAAGCAGGAGGATTGAAAGTTCAAGGCCAGCCTAGGCAGCACAGTGAGCCTCACCTCAAAAAAAAAAAAAAAATTACAGAGCGCTCGGTGTAAGATTAGGTGTGAGAGAGTCACATGTCGTGCAGAACAGTCACGGGGCCGGCCCAGTTTGAGCTCACAGCTGAGCAACCGGTCAGAGGTTAATTGCACAATCAACAGTTTTGACATTTGGAGCAGTGCCTCGTGCCAGGGTAGGCCACAAGGAACATACTAGGAGGAGTGACCCAGGTTGGGGTCAGAGGAAGATGCCCAGATGCTGCACTTGTGGATGGACAGGGCCCAGCAAAGCTGGTGGGAGCACGAAGGAGGAACACGCCAGGTCCGAAGGTCCCACCCGAGGACCAAGGGGTGAGGCTGCCTAGCCCCTGGGGTCCTGTCAGGGTGGGGAGTTGGGACAAGAGACCCATGACCAGGGAACGAAAGACAAATCACACTAAGCTCCAGCTGGGGCAGGTCCTGGGAGGTGGGAGCAGTGATTTGGCCTTCCTGAGCGTGAGGCAGCTGTGCACCACTCAACCCCTGCCACAAGCGTAGCACAGAAAGGCCAGGGAGGGCTACACAACCCCGGCTGGAATGTGGGAGACTGGGAGAAACAGAATTCAGAAAAGCCAAGGGGAAAAGAAGAGGAATCCTTTCTCCAGCCTCGGAGGGCAGGGCAGACAGGCGGCTTACTCCTAACAGAGCCTTAGAGAGCTTTGCCCAACCGAGCTGTTGGGTTATTTTAGAACATAATTCAATGTGCCTGGTACCCTTGGCTTGGAACTTAGGTACCCAGGGAAGCCATAGGAATGGTGCCAGCAGAACCTGAAAACAGAAGGACAATTTAATCTGTGCATCAACTTTGAATCTTTTGGCCAAGGAAAGTAAGAATAATGTTGAAAAAAGAATAATGAATAGGAAGGACTTAATGTAGTAGCTGTTAGTACCAGCACTATTAAGAAGGGGCGGTAATTATGTAGAGGTAGAAAAAATTTCCAGTAAAGGAGAGACCAGAAACAACCCAACACATACATGGACACCTGATTTACGAAAAGCAGACTTTATGATGTTGTCACACAGCAGGGAAAAGGACTTATTTCCAATCCATGGAGCCGGGTTGTTGTGCGTGTGTCCCAACACAGATAGCGCGCGCCACCAAAAGCGAGCCCTCCCAAGCACTATTGCCTGGGTGTGCAGGGCTGCAGGCTGTAACAGCTTTCCCAGTGTCGGAAGTGCTGGCTATGGGGAGGCTGTGCAAGTATGGGGACAGAAGGCAAGTGGGAAACTGCAGGGCTTTTCTGTCAGTTTTGCTGTGAACCTAACATGGGTCTAAAATAATATTTAAAAAATAAAGCGTAAAGCTGGGCATAGTGGTACATGCTGGGGAGGCTGAGGCAGGTGGGTCACAAGTGATTACTCAGAAGAACAGCACTGGGTTCAATCCCCACTGTAGTGTGTGTGTGTGTGTGTGTGTGTGTGTGTGTGTGTGCACGCACGCACTGGGGGAAGAGGAACCTACATTCTGGAAGCAGCCTATATGTCCATCAACAGATAAATGGATATAAAAGGTGGTATTTTGTGCTTATATTGTTTGATCAATTTTTCATGCCTAGATCTTGTGATCTGAGCAACTACTTTGAAGATAATAATACTATGCAGTGTATTAACCATTGTTACTCTCCTACTATCTTGTTTTGAATTTTTGTAACATTGTTTTTATTTGTTTTTCCCCTTTTAAAAAAAGGGTGGTATTTACACAACTTGGAGTACTACTCTGCCATTTTTTTTTTTCTGCCATAAAGAAAGATAAGCTTCAGTCATCTGTAGGAATATGGATTCACCTTGGGGCTACAATGTTAAGTGAAATAAATTAGACACACAAGTTTAACCATCATATGGTGTGTCCTATGTAAGAAACCCAGAATATAAATAAAGAGAAATAAAAAGTACAGGGATAGATCTTTCTCAAAGGACAGGGGATCAAGAGATGCAGGGAGGAGGGTTGCTTTGGTTACTTTTCTTTTGTTGCTGAGAAAAAATACCTGTTGCCCAAAATTAAGGAAGTAATGGTTTATTTCACAGTTTGTGGCAGTTTCAGTCTGTAATTAATTGGCTCCAAGTCAGGGTGACACATAGCAGAGGGTCAACAGTTCATGACATCAGAAGACAGCAAAAGCAACAAGAGCAGATAGAGGGGGAGCAAGCCTCTTTTCCTCCCTTATATTGTAAACAGACTACCTGCCCTAGGGTGGGTCTCTGCACCCTAAGATGTAGAGCTGCTGAGTCACTTAGTTAAGCTTCTGAACTTCTCAAGTTGACACAATGTATCAACCATTACAGGAAGGAAGGGGAGGGGAAGGGGATGAAGGAAGGAATTAAGATGTGGTATGTACATGTACCAACGGCTCCATACAAGCAATGTAAACGTGTACTGCAAACATGAGTAATTAAGAACTCTTAAAAAGGACTGGGAATATAGCTCCATGTGAAGGTCCTGTGTCCCATTCCTAGTACCAAAAAGTGGGTGAGGGGGTGTGAAGGAAACCAGTGACAAGGGCAAGTTTTTATTTATCTCACTTAAAGTCAGAACGGCAAGAACAGTACTTTCTAACCTCAAACACTGTTGCTAGTTGGGTGTGGTGGTGCACACTATAATCTCAGCACTCAGGAGGCTGAGGCAGGAGGATTGCCACAAGTTCAAGACCAGCCTGAGCTACATAAGAAGTCCAGGCAACCTAAACAACATGGAAAGACCTTGTCTCAAAAAACTGAAAAATTAAAAAAAAAAAAACACTTTTCCTAGTTCAGTTATACATTCATCCTCCCAGGAGTTCTAAAGGGGCTAGAAATACAGTCAAGGGGTTTCCTCCCTGAGTTAAAAAATCACCTGACCGCACTAGCAGATCTCTTACATATCTAACACAGGGTTCCAAACTCCCAAGCAAAATCCAGACACTCATTGTCCCTTCTCACCCACCATGGGAGGGAAGGAATGAAGAGAAGGAAGAGAGATGGAAGAGAAGAAGAGAGGGAGCGGAGGATGGAGACAGACAATAGAGAAAAGTGCCCCATCCTGGGAGCCTCCTAAAACCAAGTACACAGTCCTCACAATCACCATGTTCTGCCAGAGAAGGATCCGCAGACTGAGTCATCTCCTGAAGTCATCTGGAGTTCCTCTGGGAAGTGAGTACACAGCAAGAATCTCCAGCATCTGCCCGGAGGAGGACGTCAGTCAAATCTTTTCCACTCTCTTTGGAAGCAGGCTCTGCCTTTGAAGGTCTCCTTTGTAACGTCAGAATATTTCACACATCCCTTCTGGCACAATGGCGAGGCGAGGCTGTGACTTCAGCAGTGCGCCTGTGATTTGAGCAGCCTTAGTCTCCACAGGCTCTACTGCAGGCGTGGTGAGACTGTACACCCTCCTGCAGAAGGCTGAGGGTGAAACTGTGCAGTCCACCCCATAAAACTGCATGGCCCGAGGTCTTCTTACTCCCCAAAGACTAAAGGCTTTCAGCTCAGCAAAGGAAAGCAGGAGGTGGTGTAAGATAACTCCCAACAAGGGATTTGCAAAACCATATTGAGGATAGGATCAGGGCATGGTGTGAGCTCTTCTCAATTTCTAGTGTCCCTGAAATAGTCTTTCATGAAACTTTTATTAAATGTCCAACTCTGCCAGGTTTGTACATGGCAGGCCGAGTTCACCATCAGAAAAAGATTTCTCACAGCTTTTAAGTATCAAGAAATATTTTAAGATCTGAGAAGATTAATGGAAATAATATATTTTCTCCACTTTCCATTTCTTTCTCTGGCCTAATTGTAAGAGTGGTGAGAGAGGACACCTTTGTCTTGTTCCTGGTCTTGGAGGAAATGCTCTTAACCCAGGCATACTAGGTATGTATAATATTCGCTGTGGTCCTGTCACATAGGTCCTTATTATGTTGAGGTAAAATGCTTTATCTTTCATTCTGCTGATATGGGGTGTAGTATATTTGTGTCTGGGTTGAAGCCAACTTGACCATGATGAAGACCTTTCAGATGTGCTCTTGAATTCAATTTTCTAACCTTTTTATTGAGACTTTTTTGTGTCTATACACATCATGGACATGGGTCTATGGCTTTCCTCTTTCGTGTTGTGTCCATGTTTGGTTCTGATACTGGGGTTAATGCTGGGCTCTAAGCATGAGTTTGGAGGTATTACTTCTCTCAGTTTTGTGGAATAGTTGGCAAAAATTGGCACTAATTCTTTAAAAGTTTTGTAAAATTCACCAGAGAGGTCATCCAGTGAAAAAAGAGGGAGCACAGAATATTTTTTGGAGCCACTTGCTTGGGGTCCTCTGTGGTGTAGGACTGGGACCAGAACTGCATGCTCCAGACCCACAGCTGGGTTCCTCAGAGAGACCCCTGCAGCTGCTGGCTGGCCTGCAGGATACGGAAGAACCACAGGGAGCCCAGAGACTGCTTCTCTCTCACCCAAAATGAAAAACATTAACATCTCCTATTCTACTTCAGGGTTTGTCCTCTATCAAATCATTGTCTTCTATAATACAATGACCACTGTTAATTTCCTACAACTTTGTCTGTAACTCTGTTTTGCTTGTATTGTTCTTATGCTATTTTGTAAATGGATGTCTGTTTGTTAATATGTTTTCCTTCTTTTATTTCTTAAAATAAAAAAAAAAATCATGTCTTCTTTTTGCACCTTCTCTTTGTCCTGCTTGCTACCCTGTCTCCAACTGCGGGCAGAGTGAACTGCTTAAAATGTACATCCAATGTGTTATTCACCTGCTCAAAACTTTTCACAGCCTCTCCATGCACTGGAAAAGCACCCCGGCCTACCACAGCCTTCAGGGCCTGCATGGCTAGCTCCTGTCTCCTGAAGAACCTCACGTCCTCACCCCTTCTCGCACTCAGCAATGTGGACAATCCCGTGATTTGGGCTTTAACTCATCATAGATGAAACCTGGGTTCAAATGTAGGCATAGCCAGGGCCTACTGGCTGTGAGACCCTGGCAGGCCAGTTTCCTTGCCTATAACACGGCCACCGTAACAGTGGGCTCTTATGGAGCGACCCTGGCCTGTGGTTATCTCCCATCTCCCTGCAGCAGAACCCCTGTTCTGGAGGAGACAGCCCTCTCGCCTTGCTCACCATGGTCCCTGGTGTCTAATGTCCCTGTAGACACTCACTGAAGTACTCCAGAATAGCTAACCAGAGCAGTAGCTTTCTGACTTCAGGTCTGTTCTGCCCCCTCCCCAGCTCCCATTCATTTTCTGCTCCTGGCTCCTTTGCTGTGTTTTCTGCTTTGCTGCAGTGACTGCACATGCAGGAGGAGACAGTAAAGCAGGACACATGCCTCAGGTACCAGCTCGGGCTCTCTGGGTGAAACACAGAGCAGACAGCATGCTGCAGTGAGACTGTGGAGACGATGGCTCGGATTTCCGGGCCACCTATCCCCAGGCTGATCCAAGTTTTGAGATTTTGCACCAAGGACCCAAAGCTCAGCCTCAGGTCTCTCTGTGGTTCCAAGACTCTGCAGGGCAAGCCAGAGCAAGAACAAACTTCCTCCAGTTGGATCCAGTGGTGAATGTTTCTAGGTGACTTTATTTTTTTCTGGTCCACCCACATTGGTCTATAATGAATCCAGCCCTGCCAAATTAAGGCTTGGTAGCCAACAGCTATGCTGAGAATCCCTTGGCCAGGGGGCACGGAGTCTGAATCCCAATTCTGGGTCTTTCTGCAACGTCCTCCTCATAAACCGCGGGTTCCTCAGCGTTATCTAAACCTCCGGTTTCTCTCCGAAGCAGAGGAATGAAAGACAAGTCACCCTTGCTTTATTTACAAGTTGGCCAAAGAGAATTTAAAAAATACTTGCACCAGACATGAGTTTCCCCTGGGCAAAATTTTAGTCTACATGACTTTTTTAGTGTACCTTTTTCTCTAACCATGAGAATCTTGGCTCTTCTTCCCATGTTGGGGTTAATTAGAAAATGAAAACAGGTGGCTGGAAATAGAAAATGATGCAAAGAACAAGATCAGATGTTCTGTTCCCCACCCCGCCAGTGATATTTCAGAAGGAAAAGGAAGTAAAAGAAAAATACACCCAGACTTTAGAAGTATTTGTTAGAGCTAATGTTTTTGACTCTGTGTCTCAGGAAGCCTTGGCTACTGGAGTTGGAAACCCCAAGTCAAATTTGTTGAGTTTCTGGTCTGAGTGTTGCAGGCAGCTGAGTTAGATAGAAATATTACAGGCAGTCAGATAGGGCCGTGCCCTCATGCCCACCTGTGGAAGTGTGTGAACCATTCAAACATGGAGAAACCCCTAGGAATACGTGCCATAGAACGGGCCACACTTGCTCCTGCCATTGAGAACCAGAAAGGTCCAGAGCCAGCGGAGGAGCAGCTGCTGAAGAAGGACTTGGAGAACGTGAGAATGCAGACTAAGCCCGCGGAGTCAGAGGTCTTGTGGACGGGGGTCATGAGAGCCACTTAGAAGCTGTAAACTAGGAGGACCTTGCACAATACCTG
>NW_004955402.1:5814860-5850549 GCF_000276665.1 Chinchilla lanigera | reverse complement strand
CTCAAAGGAGCCAGTATGGAAGACAAGATACCTTGCAACTGCAGGAGAGGCAGACACTTCTGCTGTGGGCCAGACCTCAAGACAAAAGATTAAACAAATGTGTACACATACCTCCCTAGGGATGGACATGAGAGATTGACATTCTAAATAGGTACCAATCACCTTGAAAAAGCCAGGAAGAGTCACTAACCAACCCCTAAAGGAAAGCCCCCTGTTCTGTATTCATGTCCGCTTCCTATGTGACTCACGTCCCCATTTGATCCTGATGTAATCAATTTTACCTGAACAATTGTACTCATAATCTTACTGGCTGGCCATAGTTTCATCCCCCCTCATGCCCACCTAGCGAGTTCGCATGTTTCCCATCTTGGACCTGCCTCACCTCGTGGTTTTGCTCTATAAAAATCCCCAGAAAAGGCAGATTCCTTGGAAACCCACTTGGGCCCCCTTCTATCCCTCTCAGACAGCAGCTTTCTTTGTCTCAATAAATATATTCTGCTCTTAACCTCCATTGTTCCTAAAATTCATTCTTCCATGTTAGAGGACATGAGTTCATCCCACATCTTTCTGGTTGGGAATTTCTTCCCTACATCATGAGGACCCGACATGGCAAAAAGAAGGAAGGAAGGGAGAGAGAGAAGGAAACAGGGAGGAAAGAGAAACAATATCTCTCAAGATGCCAATTAGCTACCCTCAAACAAAATCAAATTAGCTGTATCTATTGCAACTGCAGACAGTACTTTACGAGTTTCTAGCCAGGAGACAATGAGTCATTTATGCTTTATCAGTGAAAATAACATACAGTATTCACATTTTGTGTCACTTTTTCATAAATATCCTGCTTCTCCACCACAAGTTCTTTATGATAACCTGTCAGTTCATTGGTTTGTTTAACCACCACTCAATGTAAGAACCTGACATTGGCCAAACCTTAGAAGCCACCTGAGTGTCCCATCATAATCATATGCTGCCACTAAAGGTAAACAAGCTTCTAAAGTTTCTCCTACTTCCTTGTTTTTCTTTAATATTTAGCCACAAATTTATACTGTTGCCGATGTGTAGCTTTATCATTTTTGCTGCTATGTAGTGTCTCTGTGGATGAACAGCTCAGAATGTTTAAGTGATTCTACTATGAATAGAATTGGGTGTGGTTCCAGATGTACCAATTTGGACAGATTCTGCTGCAAATATTCCTCCAGCCTTCCCTATTCTCATGAAGCAATTTCCACATCTAGAAGTCAGAGAAGACTTCTGGTTTGTAGAGAACATGCTTATTCAAATCAACAAATATTTCCAATTTGCTATCCAAAGGAGGTGTACAAGTTTACACTCTCAATGGCATTTTTGCTGCCCAAAGTCCTACTAAATTCCTCACAATATTATAGATAGCTATGTTATTTAGAAATAGTATGGGCAGTCAGATAGGGCTGGGCCTTTGAGAGGTCATTGCAGAAGACAACTATGGCTGGAGACACATTCATCCAAGGTCAGGTCTCAGGACAAGGAGGAATAACTACATCCACATACTTCCCCTAGGAATGAACAGCAGCAATTGATAAATAGGCATCACTTACTTTTGGTGGGGAACCAAATCTCCTTACTCCACCCCCTCCAGGAAAGTCCTTGTTCAGCCCTTGTGCACTGGTCATGTGACTCTGTTTGATCCCCATTTAATCGATAGTACCCAAGCAACTATGCTTGTGATTTATTAGTTGACCACAGTTTTTTCCCACCTTGAATCCATCTCCTTGTGGCATTGCTCAATAAAACATCCTTTCCAGGCCCCCTCTGTCCCTCTTAGACAAAAGCTTTCATTGTCTCAATAAATTCTTCCTACTCTTAATTTTTCATTGTTTCTAGAATTCATCCCTTGATTTTAGAGAACACAAACCCAGCATTTCAGACATCTAGAGGTTGGGAGTTATATTTCCCTTATATTATTTGCAGACCCTATATCATCTGTCCTACATTATCATATCATCCCTATATCATATGCCCCATATCAGTATGGGTTATATTTTTTTTAAATGTCCAATCTCATATTGGAATCTATATTTCCAATCTTATATCCAATCTGAATTTCATGGGTTTAATTTACATTAACTAATATGACTGAACATCTTTTGGAAATTTATTTCCTGTTACAGTTTCCCCTTTTATGCAACACTTGCTTATGTTCCTTGTCACTCTTGCGTTGAACTGTACTCCTTTTCCTTATTGCTTTGTGTGTGTTATGGAACCACCACTTGGTCATGTATAGGCACAGGTAATATCTTTGTGGTTAAAAAAATAAATCTGCAGCTCTCTGTGTACCGAAGTTGTTCATTTTAATTCAGTGAAAGTTATTCATTTCCAGTTAGTGTTTTGTGATGATCTTGAACTCTCCAGCCTAAGCTGAAGTTACTTTCCTCTGGTGTCTTTTGAAAACTTCACAGTTTTGCTTTTAAGATTAGGAGTTCAAGTCACTTTAGTTTTTGTGTGCAGTGTGAGGTAAGCACATAACTTCATAGATTTCCATGAGGATAGCAAGTGGCCATGGAATTATGCTATGAAAATTCTGCTCCTTCATGACATCTTTGCTAAATCAACTCTCCACATATGATCTCCACATGTGATCCAATTGTACTATCTGGCTTTCAGCTATTCCTCCATCTTTCATACTATTGCTTTATAAATCTTATCTTATAGAACAGCAGTTCTATCCATCACATTCTTTTCACTAGCCAGTCTTAACCCTTGAAATTCCAGTGTAAATTTGAGAATCCAAAACTCAAGTTTAAAAAAAGGAAACAAAACCTGTTACGATTTTGTTTGGAACTGACTTCAGAGATCCACTTGGGAAGAATTAGAGCTTTACATATCTTATTCTTCAGTTTTATGCCCACGGTGTCTCTCTCCATTTATTTAAGTTTCTTTTAACCTTGAAAAAAGTTGTACTAGTCTAAAAATGTAGCTGGGCATGGGGGCCCACATCTGTAATCCTATCACTCAGGAGGTGGAGGCAGGAGGATCACTATGAGTTTGAGGTCAGCTTGGGCTATGTAGCAAACTCAGGGCCAGCCTGAACTACACCATGAGACCCTGTCTCAAAATAAAAATGTATTGTACATCTTTAAATAAATATATTCTGAGATACTTCATTTCACAGCTAATGAAATTTTTCCTTAAATTTTATTTTCTAAATGTTTGCTGTTTGTGTACAGAAATGAATAATCTTTTAATGTTAAATATTGATTTTAATTTCAGAAAAATCACTCTTTCTCTTAGTGATTCTAATAATCTATTGGATCTTGCAAACACCATGATGCACTTTCCAAAATGACAGTCTGTCTTCTTTTCAAATCTTACCTTTATTTATTCATTTATTTACTTTTATTTATTTATTTACTTACTTACTTACTTTTCTATACCGGTTAAAGACACATAAAAGGCTAAGAAAAAGTGGTGATTCCCATATTGTTTCCCATTTCAAGGGAGAACGTTGCTATTCCAACATTAGGTCGCTATTTTTGGAGTTTTGTAGGTCCCGTTGACCACAGACTTGTTATTTAATCTCATTGAACTTTCTAGTGTTCCAGAGCACACTGGCCACCTTCCCATCGGTAACCAGCCCTCCATTTTTTGTATGAACCTATGCAGCTGTTATTCCTACATTTTTAACACATTGCTTGGTTTGTATGGTTATATTTTGCTTAGAATTTTGCGCCTGCGATGACTTCTTCCTCACCCCCTGCCTCTTTTCTAGCAGTTTTCCTTCTATTTTCACATTATTTCCCTACTAGAATATTAATATTAAAAAAAAAACGAGATACTTGTCTTTCTAAATCTGGCCTATTTAATCTGGCCTATTTAATCTCCAGTTCCATTCATTTTCCTGCATGGATTGAATTCATTCTTCTTATGCCTGAGCAATAAATGCCGCACTGCGTGTATGTACAGCACACTTCCTTTATCCACTCGCCCGCGGACAGACACCAAGGCTCACTCTGTCCCCTGCTGTTGTGGGTTGTGCTGCAGCAAACACAGGTCTGACGAGATCTTCCTAGCATGCTGAGCTTGTTCCCTCGGGTACATACCAGGAGAACAGTTGATCAAATGATAGGTCCATTTTTAGTTTTTGAGGAAGAGCCATACTGATTTCCACACTGGCTGTACTAATTTAAAGCTCCACCCACACTGTGTAAGTGTGCCCTTCTCCCCACCTCTCCCCAGCATTGACTGCGTTTTGTTACTTTGTGGTGGTCGTTCTGACTGGGGTGAGGAATTTCAATGTTGCATTGACGTGCCTTTTCTTGATGGCTAAAAGGTGCTGAACACGTTTCATATAATCATTTCTATTTGGCCTTTCTGTAGGAGTTAGTAATCTTATTTGTTCCTTGAATACTTAAAAGAACTCACTTGTGCATCCCTAGAACATTGAGTGTGCTCTTCATTGATGTAAATTTTGAAGAGTTTTACCATAAAATTCTCCACAGTGTTCTTTCTAGTTGTTGGTTTTGGAGTTTGTTTATTTTTGTTTGTTTGTTTTTTCTTTTTTGAGACTTGAACTCACTGTATAGCCCAGGCTGGTCTTGAACTTGTGGGGATCCTCCTGCAACACCACACCCAGGTGCTTATTTCGAATTTCTGAAACATCTTCAATTAGGTAACTTTTAATTTTTGATGTAATAGGCTTTCTCTTTTCTCTTTTATCAATTTTATTTATCCACAAATCAAACTTGTGTCTCTGTTGATCTTCTTTAAGTTTGATGCTTTTATTTTGCAAATTTCTGCCTCCACTTTACTATTTATTTCCTTCTTTGTACATTCTTGGGACTAATTTTTATCTCTTTTTCTTAGCTTCTGAATATGGATACTGATCTTATTCAAGTTTCTTCCCTTGAACATTTGCAGCTGTATATTTTCCTCTAAATACTATTTTATCTGTGGTTCTTCAGTTTTGAAATATGGGATTTTTAAAATATATTTTCTTAAGATTTATCTTTGACTTATAGTTTACTTAGAAAGGTTCTTCTTAGTTTTCAGTATATGGTGAAAACTAAGTTTATGTTTTGTTTTAATTTTTACTTGTATTTATTTGCAAAAGAGATATACATGACATGTGGTTTTAAGGCTTTGAAATATTCTAGGGTCTATATGGTCAGTTTTTTAAATATTTTATATGTGCCTGTAAATAATTTGTGTTCAGAAATTCTTTAGTACCTAATTTTAGATAAGTCCATTTGGTTAAATAACTCCATGTTTTCAGTATTCTGAATCCTTATTAATTGTACCTGTTTTAGTGACCCCTCTGGGGTTTTGGAAATAAATTCATTATGGATGGAAGGAAATTAACTGCTGAACCTGATTTGTAGAATCACCATGAGGCTCAAATGAAAAATAAACACTCAGACAAATTAATATATCAACTGTCACAACACAGGGCCCAATACATACTAAAAAGTCAACGGACTTTAATCAAACTTATTCTTTCAGTAATAAATAAGAGCAATTAATTACTGTGGACCTGGTTCGCAGAATCTGGAATATCACGCATGCACTGACTTTGTTGAGATGAGGGCCGTAGCGTAGAAAAGCCCGGGAAACGGAGTGCCAAATGCTGTATTTGAAGCCCTCACTGCTGAAGGGCTGTGAAGCCCAAGAAAAGCACAGACTGGGGAAAAAGATGTTCTGAGTGTTCAGAAAAAAGTTGCGTATAAAAGGGCTGATGTGAGACCATGCCCAGCAAGGAGATCATGGAGATTCAGGACAAAGTCAGTGGGCACAACAAATAATGCGCCCTGCTGGCCACACTACCTCACCGACCTGTTTGCTGAAATCGTCTCTTAGGAAGAAGCTCAGGACATCAGGAACCCAGCCCTGGGGAAGGTGGGGCCCTCTCCTGGACATGGCTCCAGTGCATGCCCGCTAACTCCCCAGCCTGACTGGACTCATCTTTCCAATCACAGTGGAAATGCCCACCCAGGTGAGTTTCAACTGGTGCATGGAAGGATACAACTGTGCAATCAATGCTCAGGTCTATGAAGGTTGACTGTGATGTTATGCCCAGCAAATATAACAGTTGGCCTTCTTTCAAAACCTACCAGGAGTTCAAAATTCTCATTTTGCAGATTTCTGTTTACAAAGACCAAAAATAAACATTACCTAGTGCGTAAAGAGGGAAGTGCTGGTCAGGCCCTGGCACTGACAGTGGAAAGCAGAGGACAAAGGAAAAAGTGGAAGAGGTGGCCAGGTGCAGGACAGGTGTGGTCCAAGGAACAGCCTCAGGCAGGAGGTGGAGGGTCTGGTTGTCTTTTAGTTCTCAAAATCTGGTATCGGGCCGGAGATTTAGCTCAGTGGCACAGCACCTGCCTGGCAAGCAAGGTCACCAGTTCAATTCCAGGTACTAAAAAAAAAAAAAAAATCTATGCAAATCTGGTATGGGTAAGAGTCCCTAGGGTTGATAGTTATGGTGAAGAGGCTCCAGCTCCATCCACAGGTTCTGACTCTGCCTACTAGGAGACAGCACAGGATTTACATATTCAGCCAGACGGCAGGAGCCTCTGGTACCGGTGGTAGGGGGCACCCTGCTCTCTAATGCTCAGTTTTGGTCCACGGTCACAGGGCATGAGAGAGGAAAGTAGATACGTGACCATTTCACAGTTTATCTAATTAACGGGGACAACGCAGCCAGTGATTCAAGCCCTGAGGCACAAAGTTGCCTTTTCCATTTATTTAATCAGCCAGTTGCTGAATCTGTACTACACTTTGAGAAACACAAATCGATGATTAATCTCAGGCAGGATTTAAACCATTAGTTTCAGATCTGTAGCTACGCTGTCTCCAGGTCTCAGGCCAGGCTGGGCTGTGGCTACCAGGGTCATTTCCAGGGTTGTCCTCTTCTACTGTAGTTACATTTGTCAGAGCCATTAGACTCACAAACGGTATGAGAAGCAGGGTTTTGTTGAGAGGAAAGGGAAATGCTTCTGTGAAAATTTTTGGATCACTGAGCAATAGAAATAAATCAAATGGAAGATATTCAAATTTCACTTTGTCGTGGAGCCAAAGGCATTACTGGCCACAAATACCCTCAAATTAGAAGCTCTTACCTGTAGAAAAATTTGCTCTCGTCTATATGCTTAGGATTCTTTGTATGTCACGTGAAAAGCACCTTGTCTTCTTGGCAGCCTTCAAGTGATTCATTTCAATACTTGATTGGAGATCACAGGAATGAGTGAAAATGACCTCCAAGCAGTAAGAAAATTATAAGACACTCTTAAAAATCTCATGAAGCACTAACGCACTAACAGGTGAATCAACATAGAACATTTGCAAATGAAGAAAAAGAACTGCTGGCAGATAGTGTGATCAGTGTGTGTGCTCAGAAGGCTGAACAATGTGACTCAGTGTCTTTCGGATCCATCTGCTACACTCATGTGAATCACATAGTGTACTGGACAGTCTATTTTAAAAATCTAATAGTACAACAATTATGCCTTTTTAGACAAGGAGGGGGTAGGGTATAATTCTAACTATCAGACAAACAGGAAAGATTTTGATATATATTATAGGCCAATATTGCACCTGTAATTGGGACATATTCTTAACCTTGTGCAGAAAATCTAGAGCAAGATGAACAGATATAGTGGGGGAAACAATGTCTACATAAATGTAGGAGGTATACAGAAACAATTTTGTGTAAAATCATGTCACCCCAAGAGATAGGTAAATTAATTCATAACAAACTGATAAAGAATGAATATACTCATTACTGCTTACACTTATTATCAAGTTATTTTGCCTTAACAGGCCAGAATAGAAGAAAATAGAGGGGTGATTCATTTATTGCAATTTGAGGCTAGGTTACGACAATTTCGAGCCACAGTTGGGTTGTACTATATACAATTTTGTATTTATTTTAAGAGTAGAATTTTTCTCTCCCTGAAAAAAAAACTATCTCCAGGAAAGCAAGTAAAAATGTGTTATTTAACATCTATTTCATTATCTCTAACCCAATTAACTCAGCTGTTTTCTAGGGCAACAAAGGACAGGGTCACGCCATCGTCAGAATGAGCCAGAAAACTGCATCCCTTCCAGGAATACTCGCGGCAGTTCTGCTGTCTTCAGGGGTCCCCACTGGTCACGGGGGAGAGGATCATGGAAAGGCAGAGATTATCAAAATCACAGCATTTGAGAACATACAGCACCTGCCATGCAAGAAGTACTTAGTATGTTTGTGTCATTCTCTTACAAAGGGCAGCTCAAGAATCTATGCATGCACATAGAGTATGAAAATAAAATCAGGACAGACAATGTATTCCCAAGGATGATGGATCAGGGAAATCGTCACATTCCCAATCTGTCTGCACCAGTATTGGGAGTACAAGCCATCAATTTTTATCTAATTATATCTAAAGATAACCAAACATATAAGTAACACTATCGTCTATGAACTGAATTCATTTCAACATTTCCAGCTCATTGACTGAATAATTTTCAACAACAGTTTCATTTCCTGCTTTATGCAATTAGTGTGTCTCTTCTAAGTTTATGACAATCTACCAGCCAGCAGAATAGTTATAAAGCATAAAAACTAACTAAGGAGATATGGATCTGCACAGAGCTCACTGAAAGAGAAAGGTAGACCGAGAAAAGCCCATGTGTTCTACTGATCAGGAGGAAATGTCCTGTAAGACTTTAACTGGTCACCAGATGAAATGGTCCCCAGCTTCTGGCCCCATCCCATGCTCCACTGGCTCTTCCCCGGAGAATGGCGAGGCCTGCCTGGCAGGTGTCCGTCCCAGCTCCAGGGGAGGCAAGAAATAACAAGTAAGGATTAAGCAAGAGCAGTACCGGGTACCTCAGCACTTCCTGGTACTCATTTCATTTCTATAATTATAATATGAACACAAGCCCCTAAAAATCAGCATGAGAATAATGGTGCTCTGGTACCACACCCAGTGCTCAGGTAAAGCACACTGGTGAAGGTTTTCAAAGACAGGATGCCAAGGGTTGTAATCTGAGCTCTTGTGCTACCTTCCTGTCCTGTCCTAAATTCGGGAAATGTGGAGCTTCATTCACACATCCAGTAAGGCTTAACTGCAGTCCTTCAGAAGCAAGCTAAGGACGCCTACAAACTGGTGTTCTGAGATAAAGAAAGGTGTAGGACTGGACTGGCAGACACAGGCGTCGTGCGCTGCCACTCCCCTTCTGAAGGATGCACTGCCAACCCGGCACAGAGCTTGCTTAAAAGGGGCTGGCCCGGGCCCTCAGGATCCTTCTTCATGCAATGCCCACTGATCCCGGGGGAAAGCCATTCACTTTCCACCACTGTCAGAACCTACACCGGGCTAAGATGAAAGGTCTGAACTTGCAACCAGCTCCCCTGTGGACCCACTAAGTGACTTCAATAATTCATTCAACACGTCCAAGTCCAAGCGTCCTTTCCTAGAAAGGAAAATCCCTCTGCTACTTGCTGCTTGAAAACATGCTACACAATGATTGTGAAAGGTTATATTATTTTCATGACTTTTAAGCCACCTGATTTCCAGCAAATTAAAATGTAGACAAAATCCAGAAAGACTGTAAGCATATTATTAGTGAGGAAATTCCCTGCACTAAATACCACATTACCTGAGACCTTGTGTATGGATAAGCTTCTCTCCGACTCATTATTATATTACTGGTTATTGGTAGGAATTAAGATGCTAGGGTCTTATAGTGAAGCATTCGGATTTTGCTTTGCAACAACAAAATGCTGGTTTATGTTTCCCTGAATTAGCAATGTTGTCTCCTCAGGCACCAAACTTTCCCTCCCACTTAGCCCTAAAAGGCACAAGACGCATCTCTGAATGCTCACTCTCCCCTCCTTTCTTCTCCCACGTCAAGAGAACAGAAGCACCATTCCAGGGCTATTCCAAAGAACAAGGCACCACTTTGCATCCGAAGCAGAAAATCGGCTTCGCAGAGCCGCCATGACACCTCCACATCCTTCCCTGGAATAAGAACTGTATTCAAACCACAGCTCAGCAGCACCCAGGCAAAAAGACGGAATTTGTTGATAAACACCACTTTCCAGCACGACAGTCTGTTCAACATCGAGGAAAAGAAGGTCAGAACCTGATTTAGTTCTGAGTTCACTGTTGCCCAAAATGGCAACTGTTTGAAATTATTTCCTGAGACACCCGCAGAGCATGATTTAAGGTTGCAAGAACATTAATCACAGAAGCATCTTCAGTAACCCAAACCAGAGTTCACAAACTCCTGGGCATCTGCTTCCTTTTGAGTGAGCGGTAAGTCCTTCTTTTAATCACACTTCTACCCCCAAAGTCACATCTTCCATAATGTTGTCAAAATGTTGCATGGGGTTGGCTCAGGTGAGCATCACCAGTGATGTGTTATGCTCACACACAGAGGCGTGCTAATTATTAAAGAATGATCTGCTTTCTCTGCCATGTTAGAAAAGAGAAAAGAGATTAAATGACCCATAAAGGACACTACATGTGATAGTTTGCTCCCCGTACTAAAATGATTTTATATGTAATAATTAAAGCATAATAATGCCAGCACCAAACAGACAGATGGTTCAGTACAGCAGGCTTAAGTCTGTTTGAAAGTCATAATGTGTAGTAAAGACGGCAATTCAAACGAGCAGGAAACAGAAATGAAAAATCAAGCCAATGTGCGCATGCGCTCCTTTGAGTGTTGAATCTCTAACTCGAGAAGCGGATGTGGAGTGAAAGGTGAAGCTACCCCCACTACACAGGCACCCCGACCGGCAGGCTCCCCTTATATCTCCCTCACGTGGCCACCCCGACCCCACCCCCTGGCAAGGGGAATGGAGCCGTCATTACAACCCAGACTGCTGAGAGCACCTACCTGGGCCACACGGGCAGAAAGTAGACACGAGAGCACAAGCAGGACGTCTGCTACCACTTCTGCCCACTGCGCAAAAAGTCAGGCAACCCCCTCCCTTCCAGAGTTTAAAACAATTGGGTTCATAGCAGAGGTGGTGTTTGATGGGCAGAGTCTCACAGTCATTATCAAACAGAGGCGATGGCACCACAGAGTGGTGCCTTGGGTTTTAGCCCACTACCCTGACCACACCTGTTTTATTTTTTAGTTATTCTCAATTTACCCTTTCTTCTCCAGTCCAGTTGACACCAACATACACATCATGTGTACTTCCCACTGAGCTTTTCTGTGCGTTTTCACTTCAACCTTTGCGCTCAAATTCCCCCTCCCGCTGCTGTGTTACCACCCTACTGGGTACCGTGGCCTCACCACGCTGATCCATCCAATTAAGCATCACACAGGGCTGGTGACAGCCACAGCAAGGGCAACAGGGACACAACAGCCAGGTGCAGCCACCCTCTGCCCAAGTCCCTGCAACAGCACCCAGGGGCCAGGGCCACCCCGATGAGCTCCACGCAGCTTCTCACGAAGCTGGGCCCGCCCAGATGCACGGTGAAATCCCAGGCATCCAAGGGGAGCCAGACTGCAGCATCAATACTGCGGGTCCCCTCCACACGGCCACCATCACCAACTTGCCAACGCCAGTCCCCTCTGAGGTCGCTCTAACTCTCTCTGGATTATTTTCTGAGATCCAGATAAACTAATAATAGAAAAATACTTTCTCCCTTCTAAATACCTCTGAACAAAACAATAGAGTATTTGGGGGAGCTACAAGGACTGAACCCCTTGGCCTTGGTTCTGAGCTACAACCCCTGCTCTTTTTTGTTTTTCTATTTTGAGACAGGATCTCACTAAGTTTCTGGGGTGGAGCTTGCCATCTTCCTGCTTCAGCCTCCAGAGTGCTAGGACTGCAAGCATGTGTCACCACACCTGGCTCAGTAAGGATTTACAGTAAGCTACAGTACATTCATCAGTCTCTAGGGAAGAAATGAGCTACAGTACGTTCATCAGTCTCTAGGAAAGAAATGAGCATCGCCTTATGTTTACATTCACAGTCCACCACTACAGCCAGTGCGTGGCAGTGACCTTACTCTTCGTCCCCAGCCTTTCAGTCCCGTGCTGGTTCACCACTGTAAAAGCTACAAACACAGGAAGTTGCACACTCAGTACAATTATACCAGTCAGCAAGACTCACACGTTGTCCATATCATTAACTCACATGTTTGAGATATTCAAAAGTATTTTTATATCTAACAAAAATGCTACCTATTAGACAAAACTTATAGTACTAATAATTTTGGCAGAAAGTTGCCTCATCTTAACATTCAGAAAACAGAGACAAGGTACCAGTTTTGCAATTTAATATAAATATATTCCAAGTTAAAGAAGAGACCTACTTTTATACTCAGGTTTGTCTTCAAGTCATTTTCCAAGGGTTTCTGGAGATAGAACAGCCGTTCCTTGCTCTGTCTGTTTAGTGATGGCCAGCTTGGTGCAGTTCCGGTCTCCCCAGCCTGACCTGTGCCAGCATTCACAGCTTTGGCCTCGCAGCTCCAGTTCCTTCCCCAGATGGCGGAACAAGTTAAACTCAGATCCTCATTTTCATTGTATTGAAATGATGGAGTCTGAACTGGCAAGTCTATATTCTGAGTCTCTGCTCATCAAAGATTTTATATGGTTTTTGTTTTTGTTTACTATTAATAGCACGCTCATATGCACTGCTTAACTGTGTGTTAAACATTCTAAATATGTATTGGCTCATTTAATTCTCAAGAATGGCTCATTTAATTCTCAGGAAAACTCTCTGAAGCAGAAAAAAATATATTTTCTAAAAATGACCACAGCAATATCCCTGAGCCCTCCTATATTCTTTAGAACCTGGCCATCTCTCATGACAGCTCGAGTCTCCTGCCCTTTCCCGTGAGCTCGCCTCAGTTAGAATATAGTAGAAGGACATGGCAGGTCTTTCAAGGATAGGACATAAAACGATGAGATCCAGCGTTTCCCCCTGGGATCCTCACCGTGCTTCCCCGCCCCCACTACGCTGGAAGGAGATCCAGGCCACGTGGGGAGGCCACATAGAGCTGTTCCGAACAACGGCACCTAGCTAAGATCTTGGCTGATGGGCAGCACTGGCCATCCGTCATGGGCTGAAGGAGCTTTCATGGGAAGTGGCTGTCATGTGACTTCTAGAACTGAAGTCACCCAGCTCCTGCCAAATGGAGCAGAGTCAAGCTGTCTCTGAAAGTTCACCTCCACATCCAAGGTTTGTGACCAAGACGGATGGCTTTAGGTTAGGAAGCCACTAAGTTTCGTGGTGGTCTACTACACAGTAATGGTAACTGGAACAAGGTTTTTCATATTTTATCCTCATTTAAGCCTGAGATCTAAATGCTATGTTGCACTTTCAGTTCATAAGTAATGGCTGAAATAATGATTAGTTCATTGATGCATAACCATACTTATATCACAGGGCATCTTTCTAACCAAGTTATCTAATATATTATATTATAATTGACATAATTTTTATTGAAGCACATGTGGTTTGATTTCTTGTCCCAAAGAAATCAAGTTACCAAAGTCTAAGATAATTTATAACATTTTTAGTAAAGGAGAAAAAGCAGCCCCATATCAGAAAACGAAGCTAGGCGTGGTGGCACACGCCTGTAATCCCAGCAATTGGGAGACTGAGGCAGGAGGATCATTGCAAGTTCACGGCTAGCCTTGGCTACATAAGTGAGTTCAAGGCCAGCCTGAACTGCATAGTGAGACCCTGTCTCAAAAGAAAGAAAGAAAACAAAACAGAAGAAAAGTGCTTCTTGGCCTTTTCTACTTATGCTTATCAAGAATGTAAGAAAGTAAAATCCTGCCTCTGGGAGAAACAATTTCTAAGAAGCCTAACTCAATTCTAGCTATAAAATCCTCTTTCTGGAACATATCAAGACTGAGGACAAGGTCTTGCCAATAAGGAAAACAATAACAATGGAAGAAAAGAAAGAGGTATCTAAGTTACATGCCTTTGTTTTAAAGTTTGTGACACAATTTGGTGCAAGACAAATGATTGGATGCAAAAGTCTCTAACAGTGTCGAAGCTGCAGTGTGTGAGAAATGCATCCTTCCACAACTAATCAAAGGTTATGTAATCATCAAAATCCCACCAGTTGATGTTCTAGTGAGCAAAATAAAGAGCTTAATGGGTCATTAACCACTCATGACTATGAAAATGCTCAGAGCCTCTATCAGAAAAGCGGCTGCTTTTGTGACCCCAGCAAGGCCTCACCATGCATACACATTTCCTTGGGACTAAACGAACATAATTGCGGAAACAGTTTTTGTAGCATTAAGCAAAACTTTTAAAATATCAAATCACAGGCCATTATTGGCATTTTTTATGTATGTTGGGTTGTGCTTTGTAGTTTTCCAAATTTCTGTACATATGTATATATTTTTTTCCCCAAAATCACTGATGCAAGAAGCTGACATTTTCCCCCACATGCAGAAGGGTCCTTAACTTGCAAACCCAACACAGGCAGCTAGTACTCTATCGAGAGCCAGGGCAGAAGGCAGGGCTTGAGTGTGTGACCTTCTCGCTGGACTGAAGCAGGGAGATTTGCTCTGGGTGAGAAGCCATGGCCAAGACAACTGGCAGGGCATTGTTTTCCTTGGCTTCATGCCTCAGCACACACAAGGCCCTTGTCTGTTGGGCACTAGTCCAGGTCTGGCACTAAATAATTAGTTAATATGAACCAAGATCTGTGTCAGATGCTTGGAATGCAGCACTAAGGGTCAAAGGACAATCCTCACCTCCAAGGATGCAGATGTGTCGTGGGGTCAGCGGTCACAACACACTTCATGACACCAATCAACAGCATTCTGCCCTTGTCCCTCCTGAGTCCTCTTTGGCCTGATCCTTCCCTTGGCCAGCTGCTGTATGTGCTTAGAGACCTAGAAATGGGATTTCAGCCCAAGATACAGGGTGGGAATTTATTTTGAGAGAAGGTATCAATAAGTCACTAAACTGTCCAGCCAGGGTTTGAACTTGTGATTCTCCTGCCTCAGCCTCCCAAAGTGCTATACAGGCACGGGCCACAATGCCCGGAGTCTGTCTGTGCTCTTTGCTCTCTCACCTGCAGCACACTTTCTGGTCCTTGAAGACAAAAGTGCAAGGAAGAGCCCCAAGCACTTGTCCCACACCCACTTTCCACACCCACCCCCCCTTTCAGGTTTTCTGCTACCGTGGCCAGCTTTTGTCCCATGAAGTGTGGGGTTCTTTAGGTTGCAGGCACATTGCAGAAGTGCTGGGGACTGTGATGTGGGACATGATTCAGCCTCAACTGAACAGCCCCAAGGAGATCACAGCCCTTGAGAACCTCTGCTCCCTGTCCCGTTGTGTTGGAGAATCCGCGCTCGTGAGCAATTCTGAGGGTGCAGTGCCAAAAGAGGCCCTGAGCCCCGGTTGCCGTAGCCAGGAGCCATCAAGGACCACACTGCAGAGCTGGGTCACCTGTCTATCCTTATCAGCAAACAGACAGCAGTGGGCAGTGGGCAAAGGTGAAGCATCAGCGGCCCAGCCTTCCAGAGCAGACGGCAGTGCTGGGTATGTCTGGTGGAGGAGCAATGGCTTTGTGAACACCAAGCAGACTTCATAGAGACAGGTACCGTGTATCTCTGCCAGGGAGGGCTGCTGTCTGATGCCCCCAGCGACAGACCATGCGCCTGGATATGGGGGCTGTCCTGTGTGCCGTAGGAAGCTTGCCAGCACCCCTCACCTCTCCGCCGGATGCCAGGAGCCAGGGCCAACTTTAAAAGCAGATGGCCAGTGTAGTCACCCCGGGCCCTACACTCAGAGGTCCTCTCTGCTTGGTTTAACATTCTTCTGTCACCATCTTGAAATTCTTAATACTCTTATCTTGACCTTGTGTTTCGTAGGTGGGATTTGAGTGGACAGTGCAGATGGCCTTCAGAATGCCACGTTAGCACAGGACCCTGACGGCCTGTAGAGAGCCACAAGTGAGATCCGACCAGCCACAGAGAGAAGATACCTGAAAGATCTGTCTGTGCGAATCATATGCAGTCTTTCATTCTTGTCACTAGTCCCCAAACAACACAGCATCACTTTTGCATAGCATTTACAGTACACTGGATGTTGAGTAACCAGGTGATGATTTATGCAACAGAATATGCATAGGTTATATGCAAATATCATGCCATCTTATAAAGAGACAGGGTGTCTGCAGCTTCAAGTATATACTGGGGTCCTGGAGCCAATCTCCATAGAAAACCAAGGTACACAGGCTGAGGGGAGGCCGTACATGCTGTTGGAACCATAACTTGTTAGAACGCTGAGAAAAGACAATGGTATCCTAAGAAATATAAGTGACCAGCAACCCCGTCCTGGTCTTCCTTGCTCTCGTTGCTTCCCTGTGTTTGCCAACTGCTTTTGCTGAAAACTGGCCCGAGAGGAAGGGAAAGAAAAGGTCTCCCACCGTTCCTTTTCCTCCCAGTCTTTCCTGACTCATCGGCAAGCTGAGGGTTCAGCGTGTTGGCAGAGCATGTGCAAACCAAGGAATGAAACATGCAGCCACTCTGGAGGCTGAGGCAGGAAAATTCCAGGTTTGAGTCCCAGCTGCCAATTTAGCAAGACCCTGTTTCAACATAAAATTAAATGGGCGGGGTATGCAGCTCAGTGGTAGAGGGCTTGGGCTCAATTCCTAGTAGCAAAAGAGGGGAAGAGGACAGAGGGTGAAAGGGAGAGGGAGAAGGAAAAAGAGGAAGAGGAAGAGGAGGAGAAGAAGTGAAATAAAATCAGCAAGTTTGTGCAGCTTTCCCACGCTCTGGTAGAATTATGTGGTGTGTACAAGCTGTGGAACTCAAATTCTGCAATTATTTCATCCGGCATAGGAGTTACGTTTGCATTTAAAACCAGTACTGTGCAGTATGAAAGTGAATGATAAAATTCAGATTTCCATTTGAAAATTATAGTTCTTCCTTACCTAAAACAGCAATTTCTGTGTTTCATTTTGTTTTTTGAGACTGGTCTCAGCATGTACTTCAGGCTGGCCTTCAACTCACACAGTCCTCCTGCCTCAGCCTCCATAGTGCTGGGACTGCAAGCATGAGCCACTATTCCTGGCTTTTAAGTAGCTTATTGAAAACACCATCATAAGTCAAAACAGAGAGACCAACAAAAGAGAAAAAAAAATCTTATAATCCAGATCTTAATGACATTTTGTCTTGCTTTTTGAACCTATTTCTGTTTTCTGTGAAATGTGTGGCTCTCCCGATAGTACCCCTTAGATGTGGCAAGTTAAGTGCCTCCGGGTTTTGCCGAATGTCTCCTGGAGAAGAGACAGGGCAGAAGAGAGTGGCTGGGAATCAGTCCTTAGCAGTGTGAAAGTGATCGCAACCTTGGAAGGCAAAATGCCAGCAAAGCAAGTGGCTTAACCCTGTCGACTGTCAGGTCCGAAGATCCTGTCCTGGGGGTTTGGCATCTCCTCTTCAAGATGACGTACAGTTAGGGAAAGGTACCGTGTATCTCTTTCTTTTGTGAAAAGAGAGAAAGGAATTACAAAGAGTGACTAGCCAGACAAACCACAGTGGTTTCTCAAGCAGATTGACTTTTAAAATACATACATTTACAATAAGAGTGGAGAAAGTAACGTCCTTCAAACTCTCACCCATATGCCCCTGGCAAAGTCTTCCTGGGGTACAGAGAGTTCAGTTCACACAGCCTGTGGTTTTGGGTGTGCAGGTCTCAGAGATGCCTGTAAGGCAGCAATTCCAAAGGTGAATGAATTCCAAAGGTGAATGATAAAATTCATACGACTAACAGAAAATTATAGTCCCTTGCATGGGGCCCCATTCCCAGCTACCCTGGGGCAGATCTGGGCTCAAAACAGGGCTGAAAAGATGCCTAAGACTATCATGGGATGTTTCCCTGATAAATTCATGCAAGCTAAATTCTTCAATTAAAGTTAAACAAATGTAAATTATAACACAAACTGTTACAAGACATAACACACGCAGTTAAGCACATTTCACAGTAAGGTTCTCTTTGAATCACAATTGCAACTCTTTATGACTAGAGAGATTATTATTATTGTTATTCTATAATTAGATAAAGTGAGGTTCAGAAAGATTGAGTTATGTTCCTCAAATAAAATGGTAACTAGAAAAGCTTTGCATGAAATCTAAGCTTTGATTCCAAGCCATAGTTCATATATTGACTTTGAAATGTACATTTTTTTTAAATGAAGACTTTGTGGGGAATGCCAGGAATCAAATTCAGGACCAGGCAGGCTTTGCACCACTGAACTAAATCCGTGGCCCCGAGAGAAGAATTTTTATGTATGTAGCTGATATACACATACATTCAAGATCGCCTTCCACAGCAGTACAGTAAACCTTGGGGCAATTCAAATGAACTGATGTACTTAGCATATTAAATAACATTAACAAAAATAAAAAATAAATACCATTAAATATTCATTCTCAGACAATGCCCCACATAAATACTCCATAAAAAATAAATACGCTGTTTTTATTTTACCAAATATAAATTCTTTCTAAGTCAAGTCACATAATTTTTTTTTAAAAAGCCTTGACCATAAAGGAAAACAGATTCAGTAATATGCTCCAGTTCTCCCACTCTGTGTTTGAAATTTGTAAATGCCATTCTGAAATGTGGAGCCAAGACAATTGTCCTCATTTCTCCAAGTGACCCATATTGTTGTGTGAGGGATCAGAAAACACTCCTTAGAATGTCACTGGAGAAGATTCCGGAGGGTGTGCGTTGTCGGTTCTACCTCGTTTCTTCTTTAGCTCTGACCCCTGGCACTAAGGATCATGCTGGTGAGAAGATAGCCAGGTGAGACGATATTGCTGCTCAGCTCTCAGGGCACATCCGTGCTGGTGTCCCTCCAGCTGGTCTGTGCTCAGCCTTCAGCCCCTGTAATGGAGGAGTCTGAAAGCTTAGGGCTGCCCCCAGCCTAACCAGCACCTTGGGTCTCGTCTGCCTAATTCATCTGCGATTTTGATGGTCTGAGTGCCATGGTCATCCAATGATGTAGATAGCATCATGAAGAAGAGGGACAAGACCATACCTAGTGTCTAAAGAGTGACTTCTGCAGAGGTGTCAGTGGCCAGAACAGATATGCTCCTCCAACCAAGGCATGACCTGGTATAGTACAAGGGGTGCATGTGGGCAGCGGAGTAAGAATGGTCTCTTGGTTTTTACTTTAATAGAAGGATGATGAGGCAAAAACAAAGATGAGAATGGGTTCACCCACTCATACATGCAATGTGTGGCAAGACATGTAGGTTCCCAGAGAAGAGACAAGGGGCAGGAACTAAGAACCAGAGGTGCTCTCCGTGGTGCTGCTTTGAAGTTGGATGAGTGCTTCTCAACCCAGCTTCACGTTCACCCTCCTGGAAAGCTTTTAAAAACTACTTCCACCTAGGATACACCACAGAGGTTTGCATTTTACCATCCTGCACTGGACAAAGAGCTGCCCAGATGGCTTCATGGGTGGCTGGTACCAAAATTCCCTGAGCCAAAGCCCAGGAATTAATAGGTGATCCAGAACATCTATCATCAGGTCAAAATTCTGAGCCCTTTAAGATATTTGTATGCTATTTTCTTTGGGTTTTCCCCTAGTGTTTATTGAAAAGCCACCTCAGCTAGGCTGAGACTCTAAGAAAAACATGTCCACACCAGACTTGAGGCAACTCTTAAAGGGAGTCTTGCATGCCCCTGTTCTGTCCCAGTGGTGGCAGTGGTCACTAAAGGGAGATGACCTCAGGAGTTAGGGTCCAGATCCAATGCACCTGGTCCCATCAGACAGCCTCTTCTCAGGTCTTCATGCCCCTTCTTTTCAGACATTATTAGGGCCTAAAGTAAGAGAGACTATTTTTTTGCTAAGTACATTTATATACCTAAAAGGACAAGACCAAACAGACTTTTTTTCCTCCCTCAGTAGTTCCTAAGTTCCCATCCCAACTCCAGCACTTACAAATCAGTGATTCAATATAGCCCCCTGGTGCTTAGGCACTGACTGGAAGAGGGTTTCTCTGCAGGAGCACAGCTGTATCCATCCCCTAGCACTAACTCCCCAAAAGCATAAGACCCAGGGTGCCCCCACCTCAACAGAAGTGACCCAGGCCTCCTCCGTATTGCCCTACAATCACAGCACTCTATTCCTTTAAAACTTTCTTTATGTTAAAATCCTAGGACCCAGGACCAGGGATATAGCTCAGCACTACAGCACTTGCCTGGCAAGTGCAAAGTCCCAAGTTCAGTTTCTGGCACACACACAAAAAAACCCTAAGGCCCAGAACTTAGAAGAATATAGGATTCACAGAACACAATGAAGGTTTGCTGAATGAGTGAAATTCTCTAAAGCATCCTCCATGTACCTCCATGTGCCACTCATCCTCCATGTGCCTTGCCTGACATTCCCAGCTTCACTGTCACCCAGGCACTTGTTCCTTCTTTCCCCAGGCCAGGTGTGTTGTCTTAGTCAATTTCTTCATTACTGGGACACAATAGCTGACACCAGCAATTTAAAGGAGGAGAGGTTTATTTAGCTCACAGTGTGAAGAGGTTTCAGTCCATAGCCAGCTGGCTCCAGGGCAGGGGGGTGTGGCAGAAGAGACTGGCAGGGGAGAGCTGCTCACAGCATGGCAGACAGGAAGCAGACAGAGTACAGTGGAGGAGTTAGGGAGGGAGATGCACCCTTCCAGGCCATGCCCCCTGTGACTTCCCTTTTTCTGACACCACCTTCAAATAACAAGTTGGCTATAATGTCCCATAATTAAATCAACATCCAAAGGTCTTACCTATGACTGCATGAGGTACTTAGAGAACATCTAGACACAAAATGTAACTTTCCATTGTTGGTCCCCAAAAGACTCATGTTCATCTCTTAATGCAAATTGCATTTAGTCCATCTCTAAGAGCTGCCAAAGTGCTAACAGTTTCAACATTGCTAAAAAAAATCCAAGTCCAAAGTCTCCTCTGAGACATAAGGCAAACTCTTAGGTGTGAGCCACTATGAAAATCAAAATAAAACTTAATGCTCAGATACAGTGGCCCAGAGTAAGTATTCCCACTCCAAAAGGGAGAAATAGGGGAATAAAAACAAATGAGGTCAAAGCAAGACCAAAATCCAGCAAGACAAACATCAAATCCCACAGTTGCATGTCCAACACCCACAGCAAGATGTGGTGAAATTTGAATTCCAAATAGCCCCATCCCTATAGTTTTGCTGGTAGTCATAGCATGTATGACTTCTCTTGGGCCAGCTTTGCTCACTGCTTGTAGTTTTCCTCAGCTCTTCCACATCCCTGGCTTTTCCAACATCCTGGGTTCTCCACTGCACTTTCAGCTTCACTCTCACAACATCATGCACTGCCCCCTCAGGTGCCCTCTGCCTGGCCTCCAAGGCCTTTTCTGAAATCTTGGCGGGAACTTCCACAACCCTATAACTCTTGAATTCTGCATACCCATAAAACCAGCACCCAGCGAATGACCCCTTTCCTCTCAGGCAAGAGCCAGGCCCTTTTGCACTGTCACTGCAGGGGCCTCTGAGTGCCTGGATGGCTGAATACTGAATGGAATCCCAGGAAGCCCATTTCCTAAATGGCCTTTATCAAACAGGGTGTCTGGGCTCTCTTCTCAAAGCAAAATCTTTCATGTTTGGAATTTTTGAGCCTATGAAGAATGTGATTCTTCACATGACCTTAAGCCATTTTTCTTACTGTCCTGATCCAAAGTACTGTACTTGGCTTCTTTTTAATGCCAATCCTTTCAACAACCAAGCTCTCCTCTGCTACATCTATTTAGGCCCCAACATTACAAGAGCTTCCTTTCCAGAGAAACTCAAAACTTTTAAAACCACTCAGCTGTGACATTTTGTTCTTGATTTTCCATGTGCAGCAGGCTAAAAGCCCCCAACAGTATCCATAATACAGCCTCAAGTTTAAGCTACCTTGAAATTTCCTCTGCCAAATTAGTCAGCCACCCTAAATCTCAGTCTTCCACAAAGCCAGGACATGAGCAAAATGTGGAGAAATTTTCCACCAGAGAACAGTACACATGGCCTAGAGTCCAGCTGCCAGTGGAGTCCTTCCCAACTGAAACCTGTTGAACCTGGTCTTTACTGACTGCATTAGTGTTAGCAATCTGGTCTTCTGAGCTCTGACGAAAATCTTCTAGAAAGCTTGAATAATAGTCATTTAGGGCTGCTTCTCCAACTGGTTTTGCAAAACCTTTCCAAACTCCTCCCTCAATTCAGTTCCAAAGGCTTCGGCACCATATGGTCAGGTAGCATCACAGAAACAACCCCACTCCTGGTACTCAAATCTGTCTCGCTTAGTCTCTTTCTCATCACTGACACACAATGCTTGACACCCACAGCTTTAAAAAAATGGGAGGTTTATTTTGTCTTGCAGTTTTTGGAGGCTTCAGTCAGTAGTTTGTGGTGGGTCCAAGGCAGGACAGCACGGTACAGGGTCATGGTAGAGGAGATTTGCTCACTGCCTGGTGGACAGCATGAAGACAGAGCTCAGTGGAGGAGCTAGAGAGGGAGATGAGCCCCGGTCACTCCCAAGTGACTCCTCTCTTCTGACGAGATCCTACCTCCTAACAGTAAATCAGCACTAAGACCCCATAATCCAATCACACTCCAAAGGTCTTTCCTAGGATCACATGAAGCTTTAGAGGGACATCTAGATATAAACCATACCATGTGTGTGACCTTCACTGAGAGGCCTCTAAGGCCTCTAAGTCCCAGCCTCTAAGTTGGGTGGAGGAGTGGTCATATTTGTCATTTTTGCTGAGTTCCATTCTAATCACCAACAGCTTCCCACAGCTAGCACTGGGCTGTAAGCACAAGAAAGAATGGCAAGCCGGGCATGGTGGTGCACGCCTGTAATCTCAGCATGTGGGAGGCTGAGGCAGGAGGATCACTGTGAGTTCAAGACCAGCCTGGGTTACAAAGTGAGTTCAAGACCAGTCTGAACTGCATAGTGAGGCCTTGTCTCAAAAAGACAGAACAAAGAAAAAGGAAAAACTAGCAAGACAAGTGAAGCTTGAGAGATTGTTCTTGGCCTAAGTTATTTTGGAGTTAAATAACTATTATTTATTGACTTGTATAGCATGGCCTGATCATGTGGTGAAATAATATATTCTGAAGTATGAGTCAGATTGCAATTAAGGCTATAGGGAATTTCAGTTTACACTCCCTGGTTAGGGATGTTTAAAATCCCGTCTAGAGCACTACAATAAACACATAATTTCCTTTTTTATTTCCTCAAAAATGCAAAAATAAAGCAGAAGGGCAAAAACAAATTTACAAAAATGTTAGAAATAAATTCCATGGAGATAAAAATTAGCAATTAGATTCCACAGAGGCCTTCAGTCTAAAATCCCAACCGACCCATGTGCCTTTTCCAGAACAGATAGTCAGAGTTTGAATGCATTTCCTGAATACCATAAAAACTACTTCCTTAAGTTTGAAAAGAAAATACTTTAAGAGAATAACCAAAGGCTTTTACAGGGAAGTAGTTTCAGCAAATAGATCAGCTGTGACTTATTAAGAATATGGAACTACATTTTGGCCACAAATTAAGGAGAGAGTTTTAGTTTGGCATTTATTTTGGTCAAGTTGTTCATCACTGGAAAAATATACATGTGATGTTTCTGGAATACAGCAGGTCTTGTGTAAATACAAGCTCCTTTACCTTATCTTATATCTATCTCCTCTTCTGTTTATCTCCATGATAAAAGTCTTTACTGAGAACTGGGTTCTAAACCTCCATGGCTGCTGCACCTGCTCATTTAGAGCATGACTGGAAAAAAAGAGCTGCTTTATCCTATTCAAAGTCACAACACCAAGTCCATGTTTGTGAAAGTGAACTCCGTCTCCTCTCCTAATCCCTAGCTGGTAAATCTGCGGAGGTTTGACCAACAAACTTTGTGGCTTTCTTCTTAAAACCATTCACATTGGGCCAAAGATGACATTCAAAGAACAGTATTGAACAATGTGTAAGTGACTGTGGCATAAGACCCCCCAAAAACATGAATGTGAAACAATATCTAAAGTAAAAATGTACCCTGACTAAATATTTTAATATTAAAAACATAATGCTCTGACAATGAAAGCTCCACTCATTGGAGCTGGATGTTCCTGTACGTTGAATCTCATACCTAAACGTATTCAGTTTTTAAATTTAGACGAGATCAGAATTATTCAGATCAGCAAGATAGCCATCTGCTTTCCAGCGTGCAGCTGCTAGCCTTGAAACAGCAACTTTCCGTGATTCATAACTTATTCATCCCAGGGTACATGCAGACATCTGCTTGATCATCAGTTCAGCTCATCATAGCAGTTTGCTTTACCATTTCATAGCCTCTGCCTAGGTAACACAGTGAGCCAGGAAGCCAGCCTTCTTCCACACAGAGACCCTCTGAGCATCTCAGGACTCATGGCCCATCTGGAGAGCACACAGGTGCATATGTATGTACAGCATGCATTATCAGACACCCCATTTTCAAACAACAGGAATGTCCATAGCGGCTACCACTTCGCTCGCTCAGGGCCAGGCACTGTCTTTCTCCCCTTAACTTTATTCCTTTAGTTTTTTCATTGACAGGTATTCATTGCACATAGTGATTGGGTTCAGTGTGATACTTCAGTGCATATATATAGAACAGACTGATCAAATGGGGGCAATTAGCATTCCCCTCTCCTTATCATTGCTTTTATATTTGGAAGCTTCTAGCACCTCTCTTCTAGATCGTCATAAAATCTACAATAGGTTATTGTAAACTATAGTCATCACACTGTGCTGCAGAACACCCCTCCTTCTATGTAGCTGTGTTTTGACATCTGTTCTCCACCTTCCCCTTAACCCCTATGACCACCACTCCCTACACACACACGTCCCAGCCTCTAGGAAGCACTAGTCCACATTCAGGTAGACTTGTTACAGCTTCCACACATGACAGAGAACATATGGCATTTACCTTTCTGTGCCTGCCTTATGCCACTTCACACAACACCTTCCAGTTCCATCCATTCTGCGGCAAATTACCATATTTCAACTGGCCTTTCTGCTAAATAATATTCTATTGTGTTTAATATTCTATTGATTCTATTGTGTATCTATTCAACCCTAGGAAACTGATGGTTGATTTCATATCTCTGCTTGTGTGAATGCTAGGCATTTCACCTTTATTCTCATTACAACTCTGGAAAATACCTATTATGATCTTCATTTTGAAAATTTTATTTTGCATGAGCAAATCAGCAAGATTGAATAATTTACCCAGTGCCGCTACAAGTGGAAATGGTGTAAGTTATCTGAGCACAGACATATGCGTTCTCAAACCCAATTTTTTTCAACCATTAATTAAGCTTCACATTTGAATTGTTATTGAATAACTGAAATATTCTCATCACATCTATAGAGCACAAGAGGCAGCACCCGACCTGTGCCTTTCATTCTCAATCTAGACAACTTTTTGGAAATTATAAAGCACTGGGTGCACTGATTGACTCTTTTCACAGGGACAACTTTAGGGAAGCTGGGCTACCCATTCTTTTACTTTCCGTCACTGATGGTAACAGCCTGAGGCCAATGAAGAATTCAGAAGAACACACTTTTCTGGGATCTGAGTGAAAACACTTTGTCTACACTAACTTGGAAGAAGTACTTACAGAAGATACAGAAGATTCTTTCTAAAGGAGACCAACTTTATCAAATGCATAAACATGTCTAGATAGATAGACAGACAGATAGACAAAAAATAGTTACACAGACATAGATGGGGTGGAGCGTGCTGAAGATGGAACCCAGTGCCTCACACGTGGTAGGCAAGCACTGTGCCACTGATCCACATCCCCAGCCCTGCTTATTGGAGGCCTGCATCAAAATTTTTTGTGCAATTTGTTTGTTGCTCTCTATTTATTTACTAACTAGGTTGTGTATATGAAATAAGAGAACTAATTTCAAGTATTGATTCTGTGACCTAAACTTGGTTAGGATCTTGAGTCTCACTTTTATCATCTGGAGGGGGAAAAAGGAAATAACAACACCTTTGTTCTGTCTTTTTAAAACAATAATACTAGAGAACAACTTGAATGGCATAAAAAAAAAGACCATAAAATACAAGTATAAACAACTGTCAAAAATCATATTCAGGTATACAATATGTGTCAGGATCACCTCTTGTTTAAAAAGGGAAATATATGTTGGTCTCAAACTTTCAATAATCCTCCTGCCTCAGCCTCCCAAGTGCTGGGATTACAGGCATGCACCGCCACACCCAGTTTATTTTCTCCTTTCTGATTAGTTATGTTGGCTAAAATTCCCAAAATTATAACAACCCATACCTTCATCTGATGAAATATAATCTAATTTTAAGTAATAATGAAAAACTATAAAACACAGTAAGTTTAGAAGGCAGACATCTAAACACTTGGTAGCCAGTTTAAACCACCTTCAAAATTCTATGCCATTAAAAAGCAGGATTCATTTATAGGCTGTCTATAAGAAATCTACATTAAATGCAATGGTAGAACCTGGTATGGTGGCACATGCCTATAATCCCAGCACTTGGGAGGCTGAGGCAGGAGGATTGTTGCAAGTTCGAGACCAGCCTGAGCTACAAAATGAGCTCACAGCCAGCCTGAACTGCATAGTGAGACCCTGTCTCAAAAAAGACAAAATAAATAAGTAAATGAATAGATGCAATGGTACAGGGAACTTAAAGTAATGGAAGAGAAAATGGTTCATAGTGGAATCTCATTTTCACAATAGTTAGCTTTGAACAGTTTCTGCAAACAATGAGCAGCCCTGGCTCTTTAAGGTTGTGTCATGTGAGCCTCTATCACAACACTTTGACAACCTCTTAACACATAACCTTATCCTAGGTGTGTTTCTCTTCAAAGCCAACTCGTTCAAGACGTTATTTCTTCTTTAACATTGAGCGCCCAGCCGACAGCACAGAACTCGGTCTTGAGATTCTCTAACACGCGTATGTCCTCCCTGAGGCACATCACGGCCCTGTTGTGCTTGGGAGCACAGGACCACACACCAGCACCATGTTACGGGCACTTTAAACAGTCCAATCACCAACAAAGAGCACAAAACGTACAAAATGACATTCACAGAGCCCTGAAAGCACGCCTGGCTAAAGTGTAAGAGCCAAAGCAGGAAGGGAAAGCCTTCAGTCTCCGCTGGGAGAATGTGTGTCATGCCATTCAAATTTTTTGTCACACTGTACTTATCCAAGAGTGACAGTGAAAGGAGTGCGTTACTTTGGGGTTAAAAAATATTTCAGTGAGTACAAAAATTCAAAATATGGAATCCATTAATAAAGAAAATCTACTGTATTATATAAACATTAATCAAAAGGAATCTGGAATTCCTTTCAGTCAAAACAGACTGCAGAACAAAGTTGCAGGGATAGAGGGATGCTGCCTAAGAAAAAAGGGTCAACTCACCAGGAAGAAACCATAAAACAAAAGGGTTTAAATACATGAAACTGAAAGTGATAAAAGAAAGGAAAAATGGAAATATCCACAATTTTAACCACAATTTTTAACCTCTAGCACTCCTCTCTTAGTAATTAATAGATCAAGTAGAATGAATATTAGCTAGGATATAGAATCTTTATATATATATTTTGGTACCAGGAATTGAACTCAGGACCTCATGCTTGCCAGGCAGGCACTGTGCCACTAAGTTATACCCCTGGCCTAGGATGTAGAAAATATGAACAATTTCAAGTGAAACAAAATATTTTACAACAATCCACCCCCCCAAAAAAAGCAAAATACACATTTTTTTGAAGACATGTGAAACATTCACAAAAATTGACCACACAATGGCTCATAAAGATATTTTAATTTATAATAATTGAAGTCATAGAAGGTTTACTAGCTTTAATTCTATGATGAAAATGCTAATGGCATTTTTTTACAAAGCTATAAAAATCATTTCTGAAAGGTATGCAAAACCAAAAAGACAAGAACTAGCCAAAGCAGTTCTTAACAAACAGAAAAGCTATCTCAATACTTCACTTCAAAACATACTACAAAGGTATTGTAACTGAAACAGCATGGTTCTGGCATAAAAATCAACATATAGGCCAATGAAACATAACAAAGACCTCAGAAATAAATCCATATATTTTCAGGTAATTGATTGTTGACAAAGACACTAAGAGCATACACTGGCAAAAGGACAACTTTTGTAATAAATGGTGCTGGGAAAACTAGATTCCATGTGCCTTCCCCCATCAAAAGAAAAAGAAAGATTCTAAACTCTTATCTCTCGCCCAGAAAAAAGTAAAGTGAAAATGGATTAAAGACTTACATATAAGACTCAAAACTATGAAGCTATTAGAACATATAGCAACAATGCTTCAGTGCATTAGTCTGGACAAAGAATTTCTGGATGTAACCCCAAAACTACAAGCAACAAAAGGAAGGCTTAACAGATGAGATTCTGCCTAGCAAAGAAAACTCTTCCTGAGTGAAAAGACTGCCTACAGAACAAGAGGAAATATTTGCAAATGATTCATCTGGCAAAGAAGCAATAATGAGACTATAAGGAGCCCCAAATCTCAGCAACAAAAGTAAATAATGCAACTTTAAAAGTGAGCAAATGATCTGAATAAACACTTCTCAAAAGAAGAAACACAAGTACCCAACAAATACATGAAAAAAAAATGCTTAATATCGTTACCCATCAGGGAAACACAAATCAAAAACACAATGAGATAATATCTCACCCTCATTAAAATCACTGCTACCTCAAAAAGACAAAACTAACAAAAGCTATCAAGCATGGCAGAGAAAAGGGAAGTCTTATACCTTTGAGAAGAAAGTAAATTAGTACAGCCACCAAAGAGAGCAGCACAGAGGTTCTGCAAAACTCTAAAAGTAGATCTACCACGCGACCCAGCTATCCCAGTTCTAGCTGTGTAGTCAGTGGAAATGAAACCCACACATCAAAGAGACTGGGACGCTTACATGTTCACAGCGGCACCGCTCACCTTGGCCAAGATAGGCGGCCCGCTCCGTGGTTGGACAGCTAAAGAAAATGTGCTATATATGTGGAGATTACTTTATTCGCCCATAAGAAATAATGAAATCCTGTTGTTAGCAGCAAAATGGATGAAACTGGAGGACACTGTGCTAAGTGAAACAAGCTAGACACAAAAGAAAAATACTGCACTCACACCCTCACCCGCGGGAGCCTGAGAGCAGTCCATCTCAATGCGGACTCTGATTACTGAAGGCTGGGAAAGGGGCAGAGGAAGGAGACCGAGGCAGGTGAGACAAAGAAGACCAAAGCACGTGAGATAAGGCGGCAGAATAAGTATTAACGTTCAGCAGTTCAGTGGGGGAATGACTGCAGTTCACATTAACCTATTATATGTTTTATGATGCATTGAAATACAAAGTTCTAAAGCTGCAAACATAAAAAAAATAAAAATAAAGCTGCAAACATAAACAAGGAGACAAAATGCTAATTATTTAATTATTAGTGCATACCATACAGATGCTTTGAAGTGCCACACTTCTCCCATAGCTATGTATAATTATTACAGTGTTAATTACAAAAGTAAACAATTTGGGGGCTGGGGTGGCCCAGTGGCAGAGTCCTTGCCTAGCATGTGTAAGGCCCCGGATTCAATCCCCAGCACCACAATACATAAAAATAAATAAATAAATAAACATTTTTAATATCAATGCCCAAATCCTTCATAGATCTATAAAGTCATAAAACCTTAGAAAGATATAGCTCAGCGACACAAGTGCCTGCGCGGCAAGTGCAAGGTCCTGAGTTTGATTCCTGGTGCCAAAAAAAAAAACCCTTAGAAGCAAATATGTGAGAAAAATTTCTAGGAGTTAGGCAAGAGATCTCAGATAAGACATTAAAAGTACAATCTATTTAGAAATAATGCCAGACTTCATCAAAATTAAAAAGTGTTACTCTGGGAAAAGAAGTGATCCGATTAAGGAATGAAAACTCCAGCAACACACTGGGAGGAAACATTTGTAAATTATAAATTTAACAACAGAATATTTTCAGAATATGTAAAGAACTCCTAAAATTCAACATTAAGAAACAACAGTCTCAAAAAAAAAAAAAAAGAAAAAAAGAAACAACAGTCTCCCCCCTCAAAAATAATATACAGACAATTTGAACCTATGCTTCATCAAAGAAAACAGGAATGTGGCAAATAAGCTCCTGAAGACAAGGTCCAAAATCATCCATCATTAGGGAAATGCAAATTACAGCCACAGTGAATACCTTGATGCAGCTAACCCAATGACAAGTGCACAGAACAAGCAGGAGTCAGGCGGTGGGATAAAAATGGCACCACTTTCCAGAGAGCAACAATGTTTGGCCTTGTAAGAACCAGTAGTCCCACGCCTAAGTATTTATCCTAGACTAATAAAAACCCTGACAGACACACACACACACACACACACACACACACACACAGAGGAGTAATTAACACAGCCTTATTCATAACCACCAAAACTAGAAACAACCTAAATGTCTTTCAAAGGGAGAAGGAATAAGAAACTTTGGATACATTCACACAGAGGAGTCCTACTCAACAATAAAAAGCAACGACCTCTGAACACAGGCCACACTGAGAAACAGAAGCTAGTCACAGAAGGTTACATGCTGTATGCCATAGTCCAAGTGACTATCACCCTCCCATTTACATATTGAAAACCTAACTCTAAGGTGATGGTGTTAGGAGGTAAAGACCTCTGGGAAGTGATTTTATCAGTGGACAGCATCTTCATGCAAGGGATTAATGCTCTTATGAAAGAGACCTGAGAGAGAGAGAGAGAGAGAGAGAGAGAGAGAGAGAGAAAGAGTGCTCTACTCTTTCACCATGTGAGGTTAAGGTTATAAGCCCCCGAGTCTATAATATTTTGGCAGCAGCACCAGTAGATTAAGACCCTCTACAATCCCATTCACATGACATTCTTGGAAAAGGAAATCTTTAGAAAACAGATCAATGGTAACCAGATGTTAGGGGTGGGGTAAGGATTTGACTACAAAGGGTAACACAAGAAAAAAACTTAGTGTACTGAAATTGTACTATGGTCATTACATGAATCTATGTATTTGTTAAAACTCTTAGAACTATATGCTAAAAAGTCAACTTTGCTTCATATAAAAAAATTATTTTCCAGTACAGGTTTTAAGCATGCTAGGCAAGTGTTCTACCACTGAGCTACATCCTCAGCCCTACGCATGTAAGCTTTTTGGAGTTAAAAAAGAAAAATAAACTTTTAAAAAAAAAAACTATGGTGAAATTGGGTATGGTGGTGCATGCCTGTAATCCCAGCACTCTGGAGGCTAAGGCAGGAAGATTGCCACAAGTGCAAAGCCAGCCTGGGCTACATAACAAGACCTTGTCTCCAAAAATAATAAATAAATAAATAAATTTATTCTAACAGAATAAAATGTATTAAGTTGGCAGAGCATAAAGCTTACAGGCCTTCTTGCCATATAATTCATTTGTCAGTCTCTCAGGAATTGGTAGGAGATTTATATAAATGAATAAAAGCTATAAATATTTTCTTAAACATCTTTAATAGCTTTCCCTGGAAATATAGACGCTAAATGCTTTTTAAGCCAAGATTAGCTATTAGGAACTGGGTACCTAATTATTGACAGCTACACTATTTTTATATCCTCATGAAACCCTTGTTATTATACCTCACCCAATTTATATAAAAGAGAAAAAGATTTCTGTTGACAAGGCATCTGATTTGAAACATATTCAAACAAGTCAAATATATATTATTTGTAAGAGCAGTACATCAACCCCTAAAATATATACTAACTACTCGGGGAAGGGAATGTCCATCCACACTTTTATTTCTTTCTCTCTTCTTTATTAGCCTTGCCTCAGACCAGGAGTAACTAATCTGCCTGTTCAGAATCTGAAGTCCTTTGGGTGAAACTATGTCACTGAGATGGCCTCAGGTAAGGACAGGGAATACCCTGACATTCTCTTCCATACGTTGTCAAATTTAATACCATTGCCCAGTGGTCTCTCTTCCTTCTTCCACTTGGACTTTGTTATAAAAAGGTCAGAATGCCTCGATGTGCCCCCCATACACACCACACACTCACACACACACACAACCAACAGCACCACATGGGAAGGCCATGCCCCTCTTGTCATTACTTCCTTGGCCTCTGCATGGAGACTCTTTCCCTGACCACAGACTAAGTACTCCGGGTCAGTTTAGAATTATGAGTGGAACCAAGAGTGGTGGCGCACGCCTGTAATCACAGCACTCGGGAGGCTGAGGTAGGAGGATCCTTGTGAGTTCAAGACCAGCCTGGGCTACAAAGTGAGCTCAAGGCCAGCCTGAACAACATAGTAGAGACCTTATCTCAAAAAGACCAAAGAGAATAATAATTATGCGTGAAGACAAAAGCACTTGTCCGCACTGGCCCTGTCACCTTCCAGCCTTCGGCGCTGGTCCTGTGCTTGTCAGTCTTCTCCCATTTCTTCTATGAAGCTTTCCCTGTCCCTCTGGGCAGATGCAGCAGGAGAAATAAAGAAGCACAGGAAAAGGTAGCCAGGGGCCTCACTTTAATCTCTAGTCTATGCCTTGTGCCCCAACCTGGCTGAACCTTCTGTCCAGGCCTGGGCCTCTATTTCAGTCCTTACAGAGAAATCCACAGGCTTTATTCTTCATTTAATTCATTAATTTCACATAACTCCCATAGGTGCAGGAAGTAAGTGATAGGTTCCACCTATCTAGATCCTTAAAAAATTAATAGTCATGACCCTTACCTTGAAGGAGTTTAAAAAGCAGTTTGCATAAAATTAAAATCCTCCTAAATTACAATGTCTGATAATGAGAGAGGAACAGCACAGAACTGAAGTGCCTGCCCTATACGGAGAAGCCCCCAGAGATCTTCTCCAACTTGAGCCCCATTCCCTATACTCCCAAGACTAACTGCAACAAGAGACTGCGAGTATATTTTGTAGGTGTGGTAAAAGAGAATTCCAACTATACATACAAAGTCTCAGCCCACTTCCTCCTCATGGCCTTGGATTTCCGCACTGTGATGTGCATTATGAATCTCTATCACCGTCATCACCATCCACTTTTGCTTTTAAGTGAGCAAAGAATGATTCAAAGCCAGGTCAATTAGCTGCGGCAGGGCCAGAACTATACCTCAGGCCTCTGGGTTACTTTTGTTACAAAAGCTACAATGTGATGGGAAGGGCACAGTGACCATTGACCCAATTTATGAATAGCCCATTGCTAACATTGTTATTTGAAGCCGTTTGTTAGTTTCGGAGCGATCTTAGCATATAGTTTGTTCCCTCCCTTCTTGAGCGTGCCATTAGCGTAGAGGAAAGTGGTGGGAAAGTTTTTCTCTTAACTGTCTGAATTGCCCGATACAGAGACTTAGAAGAGCAATATGCTAAAAATGCGAATGTAATGTTAAAAATCTAGCGGAGTTTAAAAAAATCCTTCACCCAAGTTTCTTTCAGAACAGTACTACAGTGTTATTAGAAACATCCAAGCAGGGCCGGAGAAATAGCTGAGTGGCGCAGAACCTGCCTGGCAAGCGTGAGGTTGTAGTTGAATTCCTGGTACAAAAAAAAAAAAAAGAACTTACACATGAGAAAAGAAAATATCCAAGCAATTCACAGGGAGGTAAATTGACATAATATTTTTAACATCCTGTTCTTATTGCTCCCAAAATGCTTGTAATTTTTCAAGAAAACCTCAAAATTGAAGAAACAATTCAAAAAAATTTTCACAGGTTTCTTTACCTATCCCACGCTGGCCAGTGTATGCCAGCTTCGGTAGTTATGAATCGTGTTTACTCTCCCACGCCGAGACAAACCCTAGTACCAAACTTGGGGGTGAAATAAGAAAAGCAAAGCGCTGTCCACATGGCTGTATAAACAGCCCCATCCAGAAATTCACCGCCTGTTCGCTACACCGCTCTGCACCCAGGGTCGCACTTGTGGAAATGCCAGATAACAGCCCCGTCACCCTAACATGGACACCGCTCTCTCCTCCCAGGAGAATTGCCTCTGGCTGCATCCGACCTCCAACCAAGAAGCAGCTACCCCTAAATTCAGTGAGGCTGGTGAAGGACATTTTAGGCAGGAGGTGAGGTCAGACAAGTCCAGCTCATCCCAGAAAGACTATCTGGAATCAGCCTCCTGGGGGTGAAAATAGGGTCTGCAGTTCTCATTTCCCAAGGTAAAGGGAAGATCAAATGAGAGAGCAGTATGGGGGTGTCAAGTGCTTTATAAATGCAACAAAGACCAGGGGTGTTTGTTTGTTTAGTTTGTTTGTTCTCCTAAACGCACTGATCCTGCGTGGTTGGGTGTCCTGCGGTGCCTAGACCGCCCTCTTCCTACCCCTTGAGTTATCTGGGACGGTCAGGGGGACTTTGCACTTTCCCTCTAGCTCCTCCAAATGTCACTACCTGTGGTAAGCCTCACAGCAGACAGAAACTCAATCCTTTTTGGTCAGGCAGCATCTGGAGCAGACGGGGAGAGAGCTGACTTCCTCTTCTCTAGTTTTGCTAATCGAATTTTTTGAAACCAGATTCAATTTTTTCTTTCAAAAAAAAAAAAAGAAGTGGATTATACTCTTTCTTCCAGGCTGTTTGTGACCACGGCAAGTGCAAAGCAGCCTTTCAGGTCTAAGACCTGCACCAAAGCTAGAGTTCTAGCCCCTCACTCTTTCCCATTCCCCGTTTTCCACAGCAGACTTTCATGGAGGGAGAGACAGACAGATAGGCAGGCAGACAGACAGTCACACAGAGAAAGAGACAGAGAGAGACAGAGAGACAGAGAGAAACCGAGAGACAGAGAGAGACCGAGAGACACAGCGACAGACACAGACAGAAACCGAGACACTTTCCAACGTCCAGACAGAGCCCTGGTTAACCCCGACCACGCCTCCCCTGCTCCAGACCCAGCCTCCGGCCGACGCACACCCAGGTTCTGCACCCAGGGGCGCGCACCCGGACGCGCACGCACGCACCCGCCGCCCAGTGGGTCAACAGCGGGCGAATCTGACTCTTTGCCAACTTGTAGTCACGGACAGCAGCAAAGGGGCCGAAGACCTTCGCCGCCGGTTCCAAAAACAACACTGCAAGCGCCCGCGGCGCCGCAGTAGCAGCCTCTGCTGCAGCCTGGGTCGGAGTTTCGGACCCGCCTGCTAAAGCAGGATCTTTCCTCTGCCCTTCGCCCCGTCCCCCGGCTGCGCCCACTTAGCCTCCTCGTCCTCGGGAGGCCACGAGGAACAGGGTCACTTAGCCACTTCTGCGGAGGGGGACGAGAAGCGAAAGAGGTTCCCACGAAGCAGCCGGAGGCACGCTCCCTTCCGCCCGCCGAGCTGCCCTGCTCCTGGCGAAGGTCCCGGTCCCCAAGGTCCCTGGGCTCCGCCGGGGCGGGACGGGGCCGAGCAGGGGCTGAAGGGTGTTGGAGGACAGATGGGGCGGGACTGGGGAGAGGGCGAAGGAGACGCGCCGAGGCTCTGCGGGCCCCGGAGCCCCGGCTGAAACTCCAGAACGCGGAGAGGGTCCGAGGCAAAGGCCTCGCTCCTCCTCCCGTCCCCCGCCTCCCCACTCCCGCCTGGACACCTGGTGAAAAGCGAGGTGCGGGGCTACCTGGAGCGAACACCATGACGCCTGCTGCCGCTGCGCCCCGGGTCCGAGCGCGGGTGCCGGGGCGCGGTGGGCGCGGCGCGAGCGC
>NW_004955402.1:5778166-5814760 GCF_000276665.1 Chinchilla lanigera | reverse complement strand
GCCAGCGCGCAGGGGGAGGCGGCCGAGCCGCGCGCCGCCCTCCGAAGGGAGAGCGCGGGAAGCGCCCGGCCTCCCTGCAGGGGACGCCTAATTGCTTCTAATTACCTGCTGTCCCTCGCTCGCGCGGATGCTGGACTGACATTTAAGATGAGTTTGCCTTTTCTTCTTTTTCTTTTCAAGTCGAAGAGCTTTACTCTAGAGGCCCACTCGGAGTTCTCCGAGTTGGCTTGGCTCCGAACGGAGGGGCGGGGCGGCCGGGTCAGTGGGTCCTTGGGGTCCACGACTCCTCTAGCCCAGGTCCGATCCTACGCAAGCGTCACAGTGACGATGCACTGCGGGAGGCCCGCACCCCTAGCAGGCCCTGAGCCCAGGTGGCAGACTGGCTCGGAGAAGCAGGGTCAGCCGGGGCAGAAGACTGCCCTTCACCAACAGAGGCGCTCACTGTTATAGTTTGGGGTTTTGCAAGGGGAATAATATAATACAGGACCCATATTTTATAAGATTATTTAAAGAGTTATATACGGAGTTATATACAGAGAGAGAGAGTTACATACAGAGAGAGTGCAGGAGATCTGTCCACACACTAAAGACCAAAGAATCCAGCCAAGGGCCTGGATCCCACACCAATGTCCTGCATGTGTGCAGCTGAAGAGCTGGAGCCCATAACAATGTCTCATGCAGGCCCATTTCAAGGATCTGCCCTGAGAAGGCCCAAAGGTCAGTGGTGGAAGCTAGAAAGTCTGTGCCAGCGGGATGAAGGATCTGTGCTAGCAGATTGAGGGATCTGAACCGGAACCAGGAAGCGAAGCTCAGCGTAAGAACCTGAGCTCCCTGAAGAGTATCGCAGCCATCCTCAGTGACAGTGAGGTCCCAAGCTCCTCCGATGGTGAGGACAGCTGAGTTCCCTTCAGGAAAGCCAACACAACAAGCTTCTCCAGGAGACTGGCAGTGCACCACCTTCCTCTTTGGAGCCAGGAAGCGATGCTCAAAGTGAGGACCAGAGCTCCCCCAAAGTGAACCGAAGCTATTCTCAGAGACGACCAGGTCCCGAGCTCCTCCTCTGATGAAAACAGCCAAGTTCATCAGGAAAGCCAACATGACAGGGTCCTCCAGCACAAGAGCCCAAGAGAACCAGCAGCTCCCTAACAGCTTCCCAACAGCTCCTATCAACTCCCCACAGCCTCTCTAGTTCTTCCTCTCCAGTTCTGCCTCTTAGACTGTTGGCAGCAATTGTCAGGAAGGCCTCCCACACCAAGCACCACCACGCTGGCTCAGTTCAGCTGGGTGTTACAACTTGACCACCAGTGGTCAATCCACCACATGCCCCCTGCAATAGGATGAACCAACAGGGGCTCCTTCAAGTGTGAGAACATCCCTGAAAACTACAAGAAAATGCCTCAGTGCTTCCCCCTTCCTCTTACAACTGGAACCTGTGCTCCCTGACACCCCGGTATGCCCTAAAGATGCTGGGGTGCCCCAATCCTCATTTCATGCTCCTAACCAGTTGCTCCTTTGAAGATCCTCTTCTCTGATAATGTGTACAAACCACATTAGATGTCACCAGACTTGTGACTGGAGTTACAACCCCAGAGCTAGAAACACACAGGATCCTCCAACCAAAGTGTCAGTTGCTGTGGGTTTCCTCTCCCATTTGTGCAGCTGAAGAGGGTTTTCCAAGAACAAAGGTGATTGGGGTCATCTCCAGTGTTCTATGGAATTTCTTCACCTGCACCTCTCCCTGGAAAAGATAGCTACTCTGAAAATAGTATTTCTTAATAATTTGATTGGAGGGCATAAGTTCTACCCTCTTTTGGCAAATATAAAGCATTCAAATAGCCTGTTGGCACTGGTTTTATTCAAAGCCATCTGATAGATTGCAAATGCAAATAGTTTTACAGCTCTGGAACTACAGTTTGCATGGAGGCATGCAGGCAGCTCGGTGTAACACAAACAGTACTCAGCACCTGGCACTGCGCAGGCCTGGGCAGATGGGGCCTGCCTCAGCAGCAGCAAAATGCCAGTCGGCTGGTGGGCAGGGTAAGGCATTGCAGGAGAGGACAGCATCCTCTTAAGTTCCAAGTTTTACCAAAGCCGGACGCCAAGGATGCTCTACACATTCTTTGCTTTATCACACGGGAAGTGTGAGCACCATTGGAAATAACCCTTGAATGGTCTTTTTATGGCTTGTGTCTAAATGTCCCCCCAAAGCCTCATGTAGTTATTGGTGGGACTTTTTCAGAGGTGGCTGAATCTAGAGTGTGTGACACAGGGATTGATTTGTGGTGCAATGCTAAGATTAAGGGTGGATGATTACTAAATCAGTCTGCTGATTAATTTGGCACCACTGTAATCTCAGCAGCCTACATACAACACAAAAGGGGCAGGAAGATATTCCTAAGGTCCCTTGTTGCTTTGCTACCTTCTGCCCACCATGAATGTTTCTCTTTTGTGAGGCCTGTTTACCAAGCCACCCTGCCTTGGAGCCAGCCGATTTTGAACTGACCCTCTACAAACTGTGAGCCAAATAAACTTTTCCCCCTTTAACTTTGAGTGTTGCGTATTTTGTCTCAGCAACAAGAAAAGTAAGACAGGTCTCTTTCTTTTAATACATTTAAAAGGGCTCTCTTTTACAACCCTTATTTTTACATGGGCTTTATTCTTCTATTGCATAAACAACTACCTACATGTAAGTTCAAGAAAAAGTTGTATAGTGTAAAAAAGAAAAAGAACGTGGAAATCAGTCAGAGCCAGATGCACGTGCATGTCTCCACCAATTCCTACATGCACAACCTTGGGTAAGTAAGTTAACCCATCCTGTCTCATCTGCAATATAAAGATGAAGGTATTCTGAGGTTTGTCCTGAGGATTAGTTTTGGTGTGGATGAATGGATTAATGAAGTGGCAGCCCAAAATCAAACTCATTCCAGGAAACCACTGCCACCTTAGGAATAGGTGATACCCTATGAAAAGGCAAAATCCATATCGTGCTTCAGTAGATTAAGGTAGGTGCTCAGGTTCTGCATTTCTAACCACCTCCCACGGTGTAGACACAGCTGGGCCTGTGCTGATCCCCAAACAGTGAGGTAACAGGTGTATCTGCATCTTAAAAAGAAAGTGCACAGACGGCCCAGCCTCACAGCTTTTCTTGTTAGGTGTTGAACAAAGAAGGAACCTGGTGGATTCTCATACACAGCCTGCCAAGCTAGAGTGTGTCGAGAAGAGAGTAGAAGCAAAGAATGCTTGAGAATGGCCCCGGAGCTCCTCTGGCTATTTCACCAACCTGTGGTGACAGCAAGAGGAGACATGGTCTTAGAGAAACCAGAGCAGCAAGTCAAGGACAAAAGAAAAAGCTGTCAGACCATCCTCTTGTCTTCTCTTCCCTTCATCCTCCATCCACTCATTTGCTCTACACAATAGCACTGGTACATCGCCAGAGGACAGTAATTCCCAATCCAGTATATATAAAATACATATGTTATATAATGCAATTAGTACATATAATAAATTATTGTTTATAAATATGATTTATAATATGAAGTATGCATAGTATATTACATAAATATATGCAGTATAAATACATCATACTGTTATATAATATGTATGGTTAATACATTATGCATAATATGCATATTTTATAAACTATTACATATTATATGTATTGTATATTGTGTATTATATTGTACATAATGTTATGTTCCTATTATATATAATGGTATATATAATAAGATTATGCATAATAGGCAATATGTTATGCATAATACATATATAATATGCTAGAGACAATCCACATAATATATGCCATATATAATATGTATATTGTATATAATGTATATTATATAATCATGCCATATATCAATTATACCATAAAATTATGTTTTCATATTTTTTATTTTATGTATATTTTTGTAGGGTGCTAGGGAATGAACCCAGGGCCTCACACACTAGGCAAGAACTACACCATGAGATAGACACCCCAATCCTGCATATATTTTAGTCTAAGCAATTAATTTTATTCCCAATAAAACCAAATCACTTTAGTGACATGTTTTACAGCTTATTTTAGTATTTCACCAGTAAATTTTACACTCAGCAATAATACCTCCAATATTTACTATTATTAAAGTTATTCTGTTGATTTTATTTATATATCCTTATAACTCTACTAGACTTTAGTATCTTTACATCCAAATATAAATGATCCACTTCATAACTGAATGCCTAATAGGAAAATGAAGTTCCTTTCCATTCCAGCACGAAACGAGCTAGGTCTTTGATAGAATTCCACCACATCTGAGGCTCACGTTTTCAGTGCAGTTTCGCTGTCTCTGTTTAAGGACCTCCTCTCAGGTGACTCACTGTCTGCACTAAGCCCATTGCATTTGAACACAGCCATCTATCGGTGAGGCAGCCTCACCTCCATCTGCTCCATTTTAGCATGGTCTCTCCTGCTCAGCAGTGGGAATAATGATAAGATGCAAGATAGCTAACAAGCTAGAAGAGATGCCCGAACTTCTGACTCTGGAGCTGAGCTTGTCAAGTCCAACACTGCTACTTTTAGGAGCATGTAACACCTTGCTGAGTGAGACAGGATAACGGAGGAGCACCGCCTAATCAAACCGGTGGGTTCACCTGGAGATCTGGGAGAATTTTTACACAAAAATGAACATGGGGACATTATGCAGTAGAAGGCAAAACTCACGCAGCATATAAACATTAAATTAGTGATGCCAAAGAAGTTTCCATGGCCAAAAGAAGCTTTGTGCTATAACTTCAAATTTCCTCTCACCTCTACCCACTCACTCCCATATTCTTTACACCACTCTGTCTTTAGATCTTTAGCGAACAGGAAATTCTGAAAGCCCAGTCTGAAATATTCCCACTCCCTCAATTATTTGCAGGATACCTTGGCTCCAGATGAACACTGATTCTTCCCACTCCATACTCATTCTGCATACATTATTGGATCAACCATATTTTAAGATACTTTCAGCATCTCTGGAGACAATTGGAATAGATTAAGAAGAGGAATTTTTATTATGAAGAACTAAACAATAATTCTTCCCAAAGTGTCTTAGCTTCTAGGTTTTGAGTGATTGCAGAAATAAAAGGTTGGAGAAGAATTCTTCCTCATCTAAAAGCTCCTTGAAGAACACAGAGAAAAAGTAAAGCAGAACTAAGAAAAGGAGCAAGAGAGTGTGGTACGGAGAGGCACAGGCATGGAACACTGATTGAGGATGAAGATGCTGAACATTAATGCCTGTGCCATCCAGTCTTTAGGTCTACAAAGGGGGTGAGGGAGAAATACACAGAGAGAAAACTGACATCAGTGAAAAATGAAAAGAAGACAGACTGACCAAAGGAAGAGGAGGGATGAAAATGATGACTGTTCCATGTTAAAAAGAATGAAGTAGAGGAAATTTTAAAATGTGGCAGGCTTAAAGAGCACAGGAAAATGTCTCTGTAGGCTCGCATTTTATGAAGCAGTTTGTGAGTCCTGCAGGATTCTTTCAAAAGGAGTATGAAATAGCTACATTTTCTAAAAGAAAAATATCCACAAAATTTTCTGTTGGAAAAAGCACTTTAGAAAAGCTTAAATTTTATATTGCTTACAGAAAATGAGTACTTTGCTGAAAAAGTTTAACTCTGTTTGGAGAGCTTTTTTTTCCTCTATCGAAGAGCTATATAGCCATGTTCATTTTTGTAGAAACAGTTCTCCAAAATTATCAAATAAAATTACTGATTCTACCAATAATAGAAGATGGAAAATCAATAGAGGACAATATTTAAATTAAAACTAACTTGGTTAGTTTTTAAGGAGCTCCATAAAGCATTCAACTCACTCAGCACTCAATTCACCTTCAAAGTTATGATTAGACATTTTAATACCTTATTCAATATATTCCAGTATGTTAATCTGTTATGTATAGGTTTCACACTAAGTCAATTTTGGAAGAGAATGACTGGGAAAATAATTCAAGAGGAAAAAATGAGAAGAGGAAAAGAAAAAAGACAAAAAGAGACAAAAGGGAGTAAGGAAAAGAAAAGCAGGAAATAGAAGAAAAGCATATATAAGGGAAAAAGGCACAAAAGACAGAAGAAAGGGGAATATTGAAATACTTAGAAAAACTTTAAAAACAGAAGGAAAGATCAGGCACAGTGGTACATACCTGGAATCCCTACTACTTAGGAGGCTGAGGCAAGAAGATCACAAGTTCAAGGCTAGCCTGAGCCACTTCAGGTTCTGTCTAAAGATTTTTAAAAAGTTAAAAAGGTCTAAGCATATAGCTCAGTAGCCCTAGTTTAAACACCAGTGTTACAAAAAAAGAGAAAGAAAAAGAATAACTTTATCATTTTGTTTTATATAGCTTAGATCTGAAATTATCCCCCAGAAATGTCAGGTCTTAGAGGTGGGACATTTGGAAGGTATTTGGATCATGAGGGTACTATACTCACCAGTGGATTAATCCATTAATAAATCTTTAACTGAAAGGGCTATTAGAAGGTACAGTCTGGTTGGAGGCAGGTCACGAGAAGCAAGCCCTGGGCGTACTCTTGTCTCCAGTTCCGCCCTTCTCTGTTCTCTGGCTGCCATGGGTTGTGCAGCTTGCCTACACCATGCTTTCTGCCTTGCAGTCAACCAAATGGGAGCCGAACCTTGTAAAACCGTGAGCCAAATTAAACTTCTCCTTTAAATTCTGGTGGTCAGCACTGTCCCAGTGATATCTGACAGAGGAGACTCTACATACAGACCACACTGAGAAGCTGGATGCTCTTCTCCTCTCCTGTCCAGTTGGGCTGTATGTTTAAGAATAAATTTAATCACTACCTTTGCAAACACTACTTTGTAAGCAATTGTTCAATGCTTTTTATCTCAAGCCTCAATTCAGAATCAGGAATCACTACAGAGGAATTTAGGTACTGGAAAAGAGTTGTTCTTTAGACTATGATACCTAAAATCAGAGCAGTAGTGATTCATTGATTACTTTTTAGCTTAAGAATTAGCTCAAAACCAGAGAACTTCTTTACAATTTTAGTGAAAGTAAAAATTTCCAAGGTATGACATAAAAAGCACAAGGAAAATAATAGCCAAATTGAGCTGCATCAAAATTTAAAACTTCTACTGAAAAAACCCGATTAAAAAAATGCAAAGGTAAACTACAGAGTAAAAGAATATATTCCCCAATATGTACATGTAGGATATGTATTCATAACCCTTGCAGATGGATAAAACAACAACCCAAACAAAACTTGCCAAAATGTTTAAACATTTTGCAAGAGGAATACAATGCTAATGGCCTAGAAGCCCTTGAAGATGTGTCAAGATCATTAGTCATCAGAGAAATACACAAATTAACACCAAAGTCAGGTATCAGTTAGTTCTATTCTTTTTGTTTGTTTGTTTGTTTTCCGGAACCTGGACTCGAACTCAGGACCTTGTGCTTGCCAGGCAGGCACTGTGCTACTGAGCTAAATTCCCAGCCCCCAGGTATCAGTTAGTACATATCCAGCAAAAACTAAGACTGACAAGGCCAAGTACTGAAAAGTGGAGCAACTAGAACTCTCACGTACGCTGGGAGAATGTAAAATGTTACAACCACTTTGATAGTTTCCTGTACCAGTAAACATACACTCATCACAAGACTCATAGATTCCAGTCCTGGGAAGTTACTCAAAAGGAAGGAAACGATGACCACCAAGTTTTCAAGCATGGTGACAGGAGTTGTATTCATCAAAACGTGAAAACAACCCACAAGCCTATCAACTTGTGTAAAGCTACATAGATTGTTGTCTTAGTTATTTTTCTCACTGCTGGGTCAAAATGACTAACACACAAAGTTAAAGGTGGAAAGGTTTACTTAGAGTACAGTTTGCAGAAGTTTTAGTCCATGATCGGTACAACATGGCTTCACAGAGGATAGAAATTCATGACGGGCAGAAGACAGCAAAAGCAACAAGAAAGAGAATAGACAAAACTCTTTCTGTCCCTTCCATTGGATCCAGTCTCCTGGGATTAGGGTGGTGCCAGTCCAATCAGTGGACTGATCTGGCAATCACCCACTCTTAATCCCAGCACCCTTAATCCTATTTTAGAACCATGAATCAGTCACAAACTCTAGATTCAGCTACCTCTGGAAAAGCCCCATCTCAGCGCATGAGATTTTAGAGGGACAGCTAGACACAAAACATAACGATTGTGGTACGTACCTGCAAAAGCTCAAATATTGAAAGCATGCTGGGAAAAAGAAGCCAGACGGAACAAAATGCACACTGTATGTATGACTCAATTTATATGAAATTTTCGAGAAGAGTAAACTAGCCAGTAGTCAACAGAGGGCAGAGCAGTGATTGCCTGAGTCTTGGAGATTGGCTTGGGGTTGACTGAGAAAGGAAATGGAGGAAGTTTTCAGCGTGAAGAAAAGTCCCATATCTTGGCTGTAGTGCTATTTGGATGCATACACAAGTCAAATTCACAGAACCGCACACTTCACTTTGTATAAACTGCACCACTCTAAAGTTGAGCTTACAGTCAGTCTGTCTGCTCTTAAGAAGGATACATTTTAATGAAGGAGAGATACATACATATAAATCGTTATATTAAAAGGCAGAATAGAATTAGATGCCATATAACACTGTAAAGAAAGCCCACAAAATTTAAACAGGTACATTAGTTCCAATGCTATAAGAATGAGTTTTATATGTTAAAATCAGAAAAATACAGGCAAAAATAATGGGTAGAGGTTAACTTTAATAGGCAAATATCCATAGGTACATGTGCCTCCATCCATAGAAAAGCACACAGTAGACACTGGTCCTAAGATTTGGGAGTCTGAATGACAACCAGCCCCATAAAAAGAAAAAATATAAATGCCAGTAATATTGTCATGTATTTATTTCTGAACAACATGATTTCCTGGCCTGAGGAGTGTTGCTGCAACCCACCATGCACATACACTTAACACATACACATACACCGTGCACATATCTTAACACGCCAGCCTTGCAAGCTGGTGAAGTGACTTTCTCCTCTTTGAACTTTACACCACTGCAGACTTGGGAAGGATGACGTGGGCTCCCATAATTCACACTCCCAACAAGAAGCAATGAATACGACTGTAAATTGGAAAGAGAACCTGATCATGACGGCTCCATCCCGTCTCCTCCCCTTGCTTTTATGAAGCTGGCTGCCAGTAGGAAGCCTGCATTCTGCTCTGCTTCCCTGGGATAGCAAGAGAAGAATCATGACTTTCTGTGCTGCCCGTGACTGGTAAGCTAGCTGGCCCCTCTGCAACTCAGAATTGCAAAGCCCTTCGACTTGCAGCTCTGAGCCACACTCTAAGACAGTATCAGACCTACCAGAAAGACAATGTTTTAATCTCTGTCTTCCTGACTCCTTTCCTTATCTCCTAATTGGTTCAAAACCCCTGAATTCTGAGCAAAAGTTTGGACACAGTCTGCAAGAACTTCCAGCTCCTAGAGAAGTCCATGATTTAAGGCCCTGCTCGTAACTTGGAAGCCAAGATGGAGATAGAATGTGGTAAGCGCAGAGATTTCAGAAGTGGAAGATCATCTGTTTGCAGCATTTTCATGAGGAAAACTGAAGCCCAGAGAACAAAGCTCAGGGGCGGCACAACCATGACTCAGGTCTCCTGACTCCCGCCCAGGCCAGGGAGGACTTCACCCCTCAGGAAAACTTCAGTCTTATTTCATTGTATTCATTCCTGAAGGAGAAGCAAAACAAAATTTCACTCTCACAGGGTGCTGCTCTCCAAACTACCCCAGTCGGCTCTTCACATCATATGCTGACTATGAGACAGCAGAAGATAGAAGTGGTGATTCCCCCACTTAAGAATAATGGCACCCTTAAATCTTTACCCTAAGGGGTTTTTTACTGGATCAAAGACAGAGTCTTTCATTTTCTATTACCTAGGTAACTGAGGAAATATCTGCCAATGATTCATGATGACCAACCTCAAAAAAGCCTTTAACCATGTTTAGTCAGGGACTTTCTCACTCTCTGAACTGCCTGAAGCCCAGACACCTTCTTCACTGTCAGATGACCTTGCCTCCTCCTCAGAGCTCTGGTAGCAGTGCCCCTAGTCCCATAGCCGACCCTACAAATTCAGCCACAGCCGCTCCGCCATTCTTCCAGGTGCAGTGGAAGAGGCCTCCCTCCGCTTAATCATGGCCAACCTTCCCGTCTGTCCTCAAATCCAACCCCCTCCCATGGTCTCAGGTAAAATGCCACCTCCAGTTATCTCTGTTTTACCATTGTCTTCTCATTTGGATCCTTTCCATCAACACTTTACAAGTTCAATTTCTTCCAGACAAAAACGAAAACAAAATCAAAAAGCAACTCACAATACCACACCCCATTCCACCCACAAGTGTATTTCAGGCCAGACTATATCCTTCAGAGAACCTAAATAGTTATTCTTTCCAGCATGTAAATCCAATATTAAAACAAATTACCAAAGGCTCAGTAAAATGATAAGGATTTTAATAATGACTCCTGTAGCTTTTGCTTTTGAATTGCCAAATACTAAATTCTTTCCAATTGTTTTTTGCTTTGGAGCTTCTGTTGTGTTAGGCCCCTAAGCACATACTCAAGTCTACTCGGTTGGTAATTCAGAATTTGTCCTTCTCTCTTATATGAGACATACTTGAATTTTCTGCTACCTTTTGTCTTTGTTTTCTCATTTCTCTTCCTATTATATCCTCAGTCTGATTTTGCCTAAAACATTCCACTGAAAAGGTTGTTACTAAAGTTGTTACTGACCAGCTAGTAGGAAGGAGGTAAGTGGTGTGAGTTTTTGGAAGATCTTTTCTCATTGTTTGTATTTCTTAGTGCAAAGAATGCAAGCACACTGACTTGAAATGAGAGTTCTGGAGGAAAGTTTTTTAAGGTACGTTCACTATGAAATGGTCATCTGGGAGAGTTGGGTAGTGAATGCAAAGGAAAGCGGGTCCCATACCCAGGAAGCATCACGTGCATGCCTGAGGTAAGTGAGGTCAATAAACTGAGTTCATTTAGAGTGGTTTTACATTTTCTTCCAGTGAGATGTCATGCAAGGAATATCTAGAGAGTTCAGTTTCAGTAGGGTTCAGGTTTTTCCAAAACGGGAGAAGAGGTCAGAGAAATCAATCATGAGTGCAAGAGAATGACTGGAAGAATGTATGGAAAGAATATAAATTTAAGCAAGAAGACAATGAGATCATAAGAGGAGTTAAAAGCAGTGAAATGGCAAGAGACCCACGGATAGTCGGCTCTGGAGGCAAAACATTGGGATAGAGTTATTGTAGGAAATGGACTAGAAATATAAGAAGTGGTAGTAAGAGGGTAGTTGAGACAGACATTAAGGAGGACTACAGTTATTGGTAATGACAAATTCAACATTTCCAAGAGGAAACTATGTCCGTAAATCAAACTACCAAGCTTTTCCCTCACAGCACACAGTACCTTGCTGCTTCTTGTTCACTGAATCATTTCTAAAACTCCCAAAGCCATTTGCTTCTCTCTTCTCACCTGTTACACTTCTAATCCACTACCAATACCTTTTGCCTGGAAAATCTGCAGCAACCTTTCCATCAGTCTCCCCATACCTAATCTGACCCCAGCCCGTTCTCACTGTAGCCAAAGTGATCTCTGGAAAACAAATCACCGTGTCACCGTTAACTAAAATGTCAATGGATAAAGACCAAAACTCACGACATGGCTTACAGGGCACCTACACTGTCTGTCTTTGCTGCTTCTCCAGCCTTGTCTTGTGCAACTAGTGTCTTGTCCTCTGTTGTCTAAAATAGAGGGTCGCCCGGGCGTGGTGGTACACGCCTGTAATCCCAGCACTTGGGAGGCTGAGGCAGGAGGGTTGTCTGAGACCAGCCTCCTCTACAAAGTGAGCTCAAGGCCAGCCTGAACTGCATAGTGAGACCCTGTCTCAAAAAAAAAAAAAAAAAAAAAAAAAAGACAAGATAAGATAACAGGTCTACTTTGCATCTTAAAACATGCTTGGTCTGACAGCAGAGACTGGGCCAATTATCTCTCTGGAAATCAACTATCTCCTCCCTCCCACCTGGTTAACACTTTCATCTTCTTCAGATCTCAATTTAAGTGTCCTGTCCTCAAGGAGCACTTCTCTGAGTCTATGGCATAATTTAGAAACCCTTGTCATATTCTTTCTCAAGTTTAATTTTCTTTCATTTCTTCCTGAGTTCCAGAACAGCAGTGGTATATTTGTTTCTATTTATTGTGTCCCTAAGCACCTAGGACTATCCTGACATCCAATTAACAGTCATAAATATTTTCTCATAAGTAAGTGAGAGTTTCATTTTCATGTATGTATCAAATGCTTCCTTTCCTCAGAAGCATCTTGCTACACCTTAAGCTAACAGTCCTTATTAATTCTACATCATGTGTTCTAATAACCCTTTTCATTCAATTCATGATCAAGCATGTGTCATGTGCCACAAAGAGGAGATTCAGAAATTAATAAGCATAGTCTTCACCCTCAGTTTGTATATTACCCAATATGGCAAACGGGTATGGACACATAAAAGCTTTGATAAGCAGCTCATCCAAAGCTTACTGAGTGTTCACTGAGAACCAAGAATTCACAGCCCCAGGAATGTAGCAGTGAACACTCCCTCGTGGAGTTTATTATCTAGTGACCAAACATCTGCTCCTTGGGTAGAATTTTGGGCCTGCAATCTGAAAGCCTCTGACACCTTAGCACAGAGTTGTGATTTTATCCTGAAATTTAATCATTGCAGTGACCTCTTGAGTTACTTATTATGGAAAGATGACACTGGCAATAAGAAGGAAGGATTCCAGCCATCACAACTGAATGTCACTGGAAAAGGATCCCAAAATCTGAGACCAGAATGATCAAGGCCTAGAATAGGATAAGGGCAGCAAGAATAAAAAGTAAAGCATAGATCTGAGGGGAAGAATTAACTTCCTAAATCTGACTGATACAGAAGAGAGAAAACTCAAAACTAAAGTTTTGAATTTGAAGAAAGAGTTAAACTATAGATAACCTGCTCCCATGGAAACCATCCCATTGCACTCCTGGGGAATGGCAAGGAAACGCAAGTGGACACCATGAGCACCACTGCCAGCCTTGACCCACCAAAACCTCCAACACTCTACCTTCCATTCTCTTCCCTATCTGCCAGATATCAGGGCACAGGGTAGTGAGAGAAGAACTCCAGCTTGGGGCCCCAAAAGCAGAGCCTGCATCCCCTCCTCATTAATGGCTTCACATTAGTAATAAAAAAGCATCTATTGTGGTAAGCCACCAAGCTTTGGGATTTACTGAGCAGTTAGGTTTAACTTGGGCTGGGGATATAGCTCAGGGGCATAAGTGCCTGCCTAGCAAGCACAAGGTCCTGAGTTCGATTCTCAGTATCAAAAAGAAAAAAAAAAAACTTAGCTGCAATGGTGATCCCAATTGCCAAAGATAAGAGATCCAGAGCTGATGCAGAGGTGAAGATAAAAAGCTCAGTGTAGGACAATTTTAATTGGAGATTCTTTTGACTTATCCAAGCAGTTGGAAATGGTGGTTCAGAGATCAATAGAGACCTAGAGGCAAAGATTCGCAAAGTTTATAGAATATGAACCACTACTGGTCAGTAGCTTATATTCCACAAACTTGCAAAGTCCTGGTCAACCACTGCTAGATAGAACAAAGAGAGAGGGCAGAGACAAAGAACAGTTGATGCACTGGGGCAGGGAACATCCACACTTAACAGAGGGTTAAGAAGATAAAAGAACATGCTCTCAAAGTTATCCATGATGAGTATTGTATTAAATAGATCATAATGTTTGGTCTTAGTATTCTAAGGACAGCTTATCCTTGTTGAACTGGTCATTCAGGAAGCTGTTACAACATCCTTCTGTTATTAAAACTCTGAGTTCATTGAACTCATTAAAGCTTTGCTTTCCACACTGAGAGCTCTAAGAGTCAATAAAACCATCCCTACTGTGAAAAATGCCAAAATGCATATAAATTTTGGGTGACATTTTCAAACCTACAAGTGACTCCTGATGTGTTCTTTGATAGCATTCTATGATCTCTTTGGTAAAGATATTGCCTTACCTGCACTACCCACCTTTTACTTTTTGATCCCCTCTGAGATGATTCTCATACACATTATTAATTTGATGCCCCAGTTAAGCCCCTAAGAGTGGTTAACACAGGTGGGGCTTTGGCCGTGCTGACAAAACTATCAAAAAGGTCCTTCACCTTCACGCAGAGCTCGTATCAACTCCGAGAACATTCTATGAGGCAGCAGAACTGTCTTCACAGCACATCTACAAGACGAATGCACTCATTTAAAAGCACTGCTCCAGTCCCAGAGGTTATCCATTCATCAAGGGCCTGTAGTCTGTAAGTCTCACAAGTCTTTCTAATGTGACACCAAGGGACATTTTGCTTCCTGACTCAGAATTTGAGTCACTGAAAATGATCCCGGAAACAGAGAGATAAGTGAAAATGAGTGCATCCTGATAAAGCATGCAACGTTTACATGATAGCTGCACCATTCTTTGTCAAAATGGCTCTGTAGGGTTTGAAAATATTCTGAATAACTAACTCCTTACAGATAAGATTATGGTTATGTATTCAAATGCCTAAAGGAAGTAACTATTTTGAAATCTTCCTAGTTTAAGTCATTTTCTAAAAGACTTAGGAGAAAAAGAATTTAAAAACCTGCACATCCAGATGAGTTCTCTTAAATCCCATTTTCTTTAGGGCATCTCCTTCTCTAGTTATTTCCAAATATTAATCTAAAATGACCAAGTCTTTATACAGTTAATTTTAAGACTCATCTTGGCAAGACCATGGTGATCAGTTGTACAACTCTGTTCTATGTATTTCTGTAAAAGTTGTTTTTTTCCTTTGGTCTTTTTGAGCCAGTCTCACTATGCAGTTCAGGCTGGCCTCAAACTCACAGCAATCTTTCCTGTCTCAGCCTCCTAAATGCTGGGATTATAGATGTGCAGCACCTCACCTAGCCTTGTAAAAGTATTTTTAAATGTCATGAAAACTTTACTTGCTTTTTTTCTGGTACCGGGAATCAAACTCATGACCTCCTGCTTGCCAGGCAGGTGCTGTGCCGCTGAGCTGAATCCCCAGCCCGTGATGAAAACTTTAAATGTGATGAATTTCAGAAAAGCAGATTACCCTCCCTAATGTGTGTGAGCCACACCCAGTCAGTTGAAGCATTCAAGAGAACAAATGGAGGTTTCCCAAAGAAAGAGTTCTGCCTTCAGATGGCACCACAGAAAGTTTGTTAGAGTTTTCAGCCTTCTGACTCGGGTCTACAACACTCTCACCCGAATCTGCAGTCTGTCAGCTTGCCCAATAGATTTTAGTCCTGCAAGTCCTTATAATTATTAGATAGAGATAGATAGATAGATAGATATCCACTTCCAGATAGAGAAATTATGCAAGAAAAACAAAAGGCATAAAGGCATATGAATTTAAAATAAAGCCAAGAAGCATATCTGTATTTTTGCAGATAGCATATTGAAAATTCCAAAGAACACACACACAAGCACACACACACACACACACATATAGACACACTTGTCTACTATACTTAAGCAGCAAAGTGGTAGGTTATAAGGTCAACATGTAAAAATTAATTGTATTTCTATACACCAGAAATCAAAGAGAAAAGGAAATGAAGGGGAAACTTGTTTATAATAGCACTCAGAACACAAAATTCATAGGAATGTTTATAAACATGATACAGCATAAACTATAAAATAATACTGAAAGAAACTAAGGAAGCTCTTAAAAATGGAAAATAATTCTGTGTTCTGGATAAGAACAATTAATATTGTTAAGATGACCCTTCAAAGCAATCTACAGACCCAATTTAATTCCAATGTCCTTTTATGCAGAAATGCAAAAGCCCATCCTCAAGTTAATATGTAACTGTAAGAAGCCCCAAATATCCAAAGCAATATTTAAAAAGAACAAATCATGCTTCCTGACTTCAAAAATTACATACAGTACTTTAAGCACTGTGCTACTGGCATACATATAGACATGTAGGTCACTAGAAAGAGATTAAATGCCCAGAAATAAACCCATGTATCTATGGACAATTGCTTTTAACAAGTGTTCCAAGATCATTTGATGGAGAGAAAACACTACCTTCTACAAATGATGAGGAAGCAACTGGGTATCCATGTTTTTAAAAATAAAATTCAATGCTTCCTTTGTACCACATACAAAATTTAACTCACAATCAACCTGAGTAAAAGAACTAAACAATAAAGCTCTTAGAAGGCAGCATAGCAGTAAGTGTTATGATGTTGAATTGGGCAATGGATCCTTATATGTAACACCAAAAGAATAAGTAACAGAAGAAAGAATAAATTTATCTTCATCAAAATTTATAATTTTGTGCAAAAAAGCATTATCAAGAAAGTGAAGCCCAGGCATGGTGGTGCACGCCTGTAACCGCAGCACTCAGGAGGCTGGAGCAGGAGGATCATTGTGAGTTCGAGGCCAGCCTGGGCTACAAAGTGAGCTCAAGGCTAGCCTGAACTGCATAGTGAGACCCTGTCTCAAAAAGACAAAAAAAAAAAAGAAAGTAAAGGGACAACCTATAGAATAAGAGAAAATATTTGCAAGTCATATATCCAACAAGAGTCTGGAATTTGGATAACATAATTGTTATAATTCAACAAAAAAAAACCAATTTTTTAAAAACTTCATAAATGTTTCTAAATAGAAATTTCTATTTCATCTCAATAGACATTTCTCAAAAAATACATAAATCACCAATAAGAACATATTTGAAAACATACTTAACATCAGTAGTCATTAGGGAAATGTAAATAAAAATCAAAATGATGTAGCACATGGTAACAACTAGGATGGGTACAGATTTTTTTCTTAATGGAAAATAAAAAGTATTGGGGAAGATATAAAGCAATCAAAAACTTGGTACATTGTTGTGAGGAATTTAAGATGGTTCTGGCCTTGATAATTAATTCTTCAAAACATTAAATGTAAATTTACCATAAAACTAAGAACTTCATTCCTTTTCACCTCCAAAAACTGAAACCAGGTACTCAAATAAGTATACACAAATGTTAGAACCGGCTCAAATGTCCATCCACAGAAGAAGGGGTAGGTAAACTGTGACATATGCTCACAGTAGAATATTCTGCCATAAAAAGAAAGGAAGTGCTGATACACACTACAAGGCATGAGTCTTGAAAACCTCACTCAAATAAAATAAGCCAAATACATATGGTCACTACTGTATTGTGTTAGTCACACTCCTGTCACTGGAATACCTGACACCTGTGACTTACATGAGGATTGGTTAATTTTGGCTCACAGTTTCAGAGGCATAGTGTTGCTATAAGGCATAAACAAAATGGCAGAGGGGCATGGTGGAGCTATTCAACCAATGGTAGCTAAAAAGAGACAAGAGAGGGCCCAGAAAGAGATATATAACCTTTCTGGGTCATGCCACCATGATCCATCTCTTCCAACCAGACCCCACCTCCAAACAACAATTTAGCTATAATGCCTCTACAATCCAATCATCTTTTAAACATCCCCTCTTTAAGTAATGAAGCTTCGGGGAGACATCCAGATATAAACCATAAAAGATGGCTTAAAGGCACCTCTGGAATGAGAAAGACTCCACTCATCACAGGATCAAGCTGCAAAATTATAAATTTTTTGTTTGAGAAGAGAGTCCCTGAGATTCTGTCTCAAGAAAAGCTTCCCAAGGAATTAGTTCCACTGGTATTTGTTTTCCTGTGTTCAGCCACTTACAGACTCAGAGGCCTCTGTACCTATGGTTCAAGAAGGCCAGATTATTGCCAAGTTGTGGAAGACCTCGGCATTGTCCACATGCTGTTGGTTTTTCAGGCATGAAGAATGCAAGAGGTATTGGGTCATGGAGGCTTCCAATCAGATTCCAAAGGAAGGCCTGTGTGGCCAGGCAGTATGCCATTGAGATGCGATGCATGCAATTGGAAGAGTGAAGCCAAAGGTCCACTGGACACCCTAGGAAACTGGAGATACCAAGAACCTAGATTGTCTGTTGAGTGGAACCTGCTGAAGAGAGAGACCATGTGAGCTACAATAAGCAAGCTATAGGGATGAGACTGCCACGTGGTTTGGTGTTGCACATGGAACTACAGGGTTTAATGCTTGCCCTATGTATCTTTTCCTCTCTCTGTTCTATTTCCTTTCTATCCTCCATTCTTCCCTTTGGAGTGGGAGTGTTTGGAACTGGCTATGGATTGAAATCTCCACAAACTATGAGCAAAAATAACAAGTTCCTCCTTGAAGTTATGAGTGTCTGGTATTGTGTTCCGGCAATGAGGAAAGTAACTAAGACAGATTTTGATACCAAAGAAGTGGGGTCCTTCCTATGACACTAACTGACCATGTGGTTCAGAAGTCTTTGGAACTGGTTTGCAGGAGGAGTTTGAAGTGTTTTGGAGGTTTTGGTTGGAGAAGCAGCCCTAGAATGTTGTAAGCTGAGCCTGGTGAAAAATTTTGTTCAGCACTCGGAAGATCAGAATATTGATAGAAATGCTGATGGAAAAAGGCAGACTCAGGTTTCAGCTGAGAACAAGGACTTCATGGAAAAATCAACTTTAGACCATGTGTGTTATGCTCTGGCAAAAAAAACTGTCTATATTTTGTTTATGAGACTTTGTGGGAGACTGATTTTAAGGGTGGTGGACTAATGAATCTGGTAGAGCAAATTTCAAGACAGCCTAATGTGGAAGCTGTGCCATAGGTACTATTGCCAGTTCTATATGGAGAATCAAGAACAAATGGCACAGCTGAATGATTTAATAAGTTTTGAGTTTGGCCAGAAGTGAAGTTCTGGTAAAGTTACGGCTCTCTAAAGTTGTAGCAGAGAAGATCTTGCTTGTTGAAAAGATTAGCATTAAAAATAAGTCAAGTAGTTCACAACAGGAAAATAGAAAAGATTGCTTGTGGGCGTCAGAGGAACAAGGAATACCTCATTCTTCCCATTCAAAGTTGCAAAGTAAAAGACTTTGCTTTGAGGACAAAGCTCCAGGGCACCCTGCTCAAGAAGTACTGCCTAGTGAATTGATTCCTAGGATTCATTACACAGTGCTTGGCTGTCCAGACACTGAGAGATCTCTACAGCTACAATTCAAAGGGGCCTGGCTCCTACTCAAACTGGCAGCAGACCTTGGGGTTGAACACATGGTGCTGGCTTTACAGACCTGTAGAATTTAAGAGCTTTGGAGCTATGGAGGCTTCTACCTAGGTTTCAGAAGAAAGCTTAGAAGGCCAGGCAGTGTGCACTCAAGAGAAAGCTGTGAAGCTATGAGAATAAAGCTGGAAGTGCAGTGAAGACTACAGAATGTTGGAGAAGCCAAGAACATGGAACACCTGGGGAAAGCCACAAGGACTGAGCAAGACAGGCCCAAGAGAGCGGCCATGAGGGCTGCAATCACCAGTAATACTGTAAGGGTGGAGCCTCCTAAGCCTTTTGGAGTCCACATCCTGCCTCAGTTTGTCCTGGCTGGTGAACATAGAGCCACGGGATTTAACATTTGTTCTGCTGGGTTTTAGTCTTGCTTTGGTCCCATTCCTTTCTATCCCCCTATTTTTTCCTTTAGGAGTGGGGGTATTTACCCTGTGCCATTGCATGCTGATGATATTTAACTTACTCATTTTTATGGGGGCATGTTTGTCTTAAGTTTGAGTTTGCCTTAAGTCTCAGGGGAGATGCTAGACTCAGACTCTTCAGCAGTGCATGAACTTCAAAGACTTGGGGGACTCTTACAGATGAACAAAATGAAATTTACATAAAGAGATACATATGAGTCTCTTGGGAACTAGGGGCAGAATGGGAGGGTTTATACGTGGATGTCCCTCCAAAGCCACATGAGCTTAAAGTAAGAAATTCGGAAGATAATCGTATTATAATAGCACTAAAACTGACTTGCTGTGAAAACGTAAGACCAAGTTGGAAAAGGCAATTCACTGTAAGCATGACCTTAGACTGTTAAAGCTCACTTCTGGGTTCCTCCTCTGACTCTTTCTGCTTCCTGGGTGCCAACAGGTGAGTAGCTCTCCTCTACCCGGGCCCTTCTACCAGTCTGCCTTGGAGCCAGCTGACTATGAACTGAAACCTCCACAAACTGGGCCAAAATAGCCCTTTCCTCCTTTAAATTGTGGGTGCTAAGCATTGTGTTCCAGTGATGAGGAAGTAACTAACGCACCAACTTTTCTATTGTGTTGATGCAAAATATTTGGCTTTCTATTAATACTAATGTTTTCAGCAACCCAACTTTCCAGGGGCTTCCTTTCTGGCAAAACTCAAAATTTTTTATATATTTCAGGTTTTTTTTGCTCCTAATTCTCACTATAAATCTGGTTAATACCAGTGACAATTACCCATGCCACAGCCTAAAGTGTGGACTGCTTTAGAATTCAATTTCAGTCTCACATAAAGTATTAGTACATGGGCAAATGTAGACAAATTCTTCACCAAAACAAAACACACATGTCCTCTAGTCCAGTTTCGAACAGTCTTCTCATCTGAAACATCATAGTATTTGTCTCTACTGTCCACATTCCTACCACAGTTCTGGTCCTCTGAGCTCTGAGCAGAAATATTCATTAAGCTCTGCTTAAAACAATTGAGAGCTTCTCTATCCCATGTCTCCAACCTTTTGCAAACTCCTACAAACTAATTTTAAAACACATGGTCAGAGCCAGGTGTGCTGGCACATCCTATAATCCCAGCACTTGGAAGGCTGAGGTAGGAGGGTTATTGTGAGTTCAAGGCCAGCCTGGGCCACATAAGTGAGTTCAAGGCCAGTCTGAACTACATAGTAAGACCTTGTCTCAAAAAAGACCAAAAAAATAAAACAAAATAAAACACATGGTCAAGTAAAGTCACAAAATGATCCCACTCCTGGTACCACTTTTATTAGTCAGTTTTCCTGCAGGTGGGACAAAACACCCATACCTGCAACCTAAAGGAGAAGTATATTTGGGGCAATGGTATATATATATGGAGAGAGAGAGAGAGAGTCAGCTGGCTCCAAGGAAGAAACAACATGATAGCAGGGGATGGTGGAATAAAGCTCCTCATCTCACTGTAGCCAGGAGAGATAGACAGACAGACAGACAGACAGACACAGACACAGAGACACAGACAGACACATAGAGAGATTGAGACCAAGAAGAGAAATATCTACCCTTTAAAGCCATACCCTCAGTGATCTGTCCCTTCTGACCAGAACCCACCACTAAACATGAGAATTTTTGGAATATTCTCATATTAGATCAAACCATAATATATATGATTCCAATAACAGGGAAGATACAGAAAAAAAATCCACACATACAGAACACAAATCAGTGGATACCAAATGAGGGAGGAATGATTGGAGTGCAACGTCCTGATAGACATTTCCTTTTGAAAATATGAAATTGCACAGCATTTTGAATGCCACCAAATTGTTCATGTTGAAATAGTTAATTTTAGAAGTTCACCTCAATTTTTTAAACTATGCACTGAGAAAATGATCTTTAAAATAATATATGCATAGATCATCAGCTTCCAGAGAATTATTCAAATGGGAAACGTCTGAGGTTTTACCTTTAAACTTTGAAATAAGATAATAATGTTACCACTTTTTAGCCTTTCCTGTGTATCAGGAATTTTGTTAAAGTTTTATATAGTTGGGGCTGGGGATTTAGTTTTATATAGTTGGGGCTCAGTGGCACAGCATCTGCCTGGCAAGCTCAAGGTCGTGAGTTCGATTCCCAGTACCAGGAAAAAAAAAATTTTATATAGTTTATCTTCTTGAAACTCAGTATACTTGTATGTTTAACTTGTATGTTTAATGTTTTGGTAATGACAGACTGCACACATGATGGTATACAGCATAGCCTAGGTGTGCAGTAGGCTATACCATCTAGGTTTGTGTAAGTACATTTTTTGCTTGCACAATGATGAAATTGCCTAACAAAACATTTCTCAGAACAGATCTTCATTGCTAAGAACATAATGATTATAATAGCCATCAGTACCTTCAGTTTACAAGAAGGAAGTTAGGTATGAAGTTAAATTGCTCAGTAGTACAGATGAGGAATAAACAGATCTTGGCTGATCATTTTGCTATTAACTACACTTTAGAAAGATAATTAAAGACATGCTTCTTGAAGGGCTTATTAAGCATCTGTTAAATGTCATATTTTATCAGTGCAGAAATATTGATAGTGTAAAAAAATTAAATACTGAAATACTTTTAAACTTTTTAATAGGTGTGATCTCTCACGGAAATAAATGTTATACATCAAATCTATGTCACAGTATTACTTCAGATAAGACTAAAGTAGATTTAGTTGATTTTTAAAAAAATTTAAAATAATAAAAGCTGACATTTATTGAATATTTACTATTTGCTAGGCACTGTTCTAAGGGTTTTATATTAATGCATACACTTATTAATTTTAATGCAATATTTGCAGGTCAAAATTATGAAGAGGCTATTCATATAGACTGAAGTGTAGAAAACAATGGTAAGATTTTTTTAAATATCTTTTTTTTTGGTTTTTCTCCGGTACCAGGAACCAAACTCATGACCTTGTGCTTGCCAGGCAGGCGCTTTTGCCGCTGAGCTAAAACCCCAGCCCTTAAATATCTTTTAAAGTCAGATTCAAATTTAACTCTAGGAGGGCCAGGGATATAGCTCAGGGGCACAAGGGTTTGCCTGGCAAGCGCAAGGTCCTAAGTTGAATTCCCAGTACCAAAAAATAAACACATTAAAAAAAACTTAACTCTAGGATCTACCACATAATAAAAGTGACTTGTCCAAGAAACTAAGGATGGCTGATTGTTATGACTTGTGTCTCTCATAGTAGTGGAAGGTTTAGGCTAGAAAATTGTTCACATACTAACTCATTATATATGCAAAGAAATAAGCCAATATTTGAGCCATCAGAAACAGTAAACAATAGATTCAGATTTCCAAGGATTTGGAACTATAAGCTACAAAATACAAAGTAACACAACGTGAAAAGATTACCACAATTTTTAAAAATGTAATAAAAAATAAGGAATAGACAAAAGATTATAAAAATGGTCAGATTTATTTTTTAAAAAGTAAGTAACTTCTAGAAATTAAAACATATTTGCTGAAATTGCTAATTCAATGGATAGGTTAAATAAAAAACTTAAACTAGAAAGAAAATTAGTGAAACTGAATATAGCTTAATGAATTTATCCACAAGCAGCAGAGAGAGAGAGATGGTGTGGTAATTATAGGAAATGAAGAGAAAAAGAGGTTGTAAAAAAAAGGACAAATATACAGCTAATATGAGTTCCAAGAGACAGTGAAGCAATACTTGAAGATATAATGGCGGGCAAAGTTCAGAACTGAGGTCATGAGTCCATAAAAACAGGAAGCAAAAGTATATTATTAAACAAGCTAAACAGAATTAAATCTTCTTTGGATAATTTGTGTGAAACCTCAGCCCTAGAATCAAAGAAATAACTTAAAAGAAGCCAGAGATGGAAGAGGAGTTTGACAAGCTGATTCAAAAGTACACATAAAAGAGAGAAGACCTAAGAATAGCCAAGACACTCCTAAGAGGATAAATAAAACAGAAGAGGACCTATCCTGCCAGGTGTAGATAGCTGGATAAATTAAGACAGCTTGAATTTTGTGGAAATCCAGGTGAGAAGATAAACTGGACAGAATACAAAGTCCAGAACTGGATTCACACACACATAAAAACTTGACATATGAGAAGGATGGCACAGTGGCTAGGAATGTAGCTCAATGGAAGAATGCTTGACTCCTGAGAGGCCCTGTGCTCTGTCTCCATCACTACCTTTAAAAAACGGCATAGCAAATCAAGAGACTATTTAATAGATGTTGTTGAAATAAGTCACCAGTCATAAACAAAAATAATTGAATCTTTATCACAAAATTTAATTACAAATGAAGCAAAGACTTCAAATGAAAAAGCAAAACTTTAAAACTTCAAAGTGAAGGAGAATATTTTTTGACTTTGGAGGTCTCTGGGAAGATTTTATTAAGACATTTAAATATGTTAAACACAAAATGGGTGATGGATAACTATAACTAAAAGACAGAAAGAAATTAAGAAGGCAAATTACAACCTTAGAAAACAAATATCTAATACATTCATCTCTGGACAAAATTTTCATCTCCAGGGTATATGAAGACCTCTTGGAAACTGAGAACAATAAAAACAGAAAGACCTCCATGAAACAAGTAAAATGCATGAATGAACAAATCTGGCACAGAAAAAGAAACATGAAAAGATGAAAAGTGTACAACCACACTAGTAATCAAGTAAAAACAACTACTTAAATATAATTTCTTACCTACTAGATTGGCTAATTTAAGAGTTCTGAAAATAGCAAATATTGGCAAAAGTGTATATTCATAAATCATTTTAGAAAATAATGTACCAGTATCTTGTGGAATTTAACATTCACAGACTCTCAAATCTAACAGTTCCATTCCTAAATACATGCCCCTGGAAAACTCTTAACAAGTAAATATGTTTCAAGACAATCAAATGTCCACTGCTGCACAAACCACAGGATATGCACAGTGATATATTTTATTTCAATGAAAAGAAATGAATAAATACCAAATGACACAACTTGGTGGAATTTTAGAAACATAACCTTGAATTAGTGAAGGCTGTAGTAAAAAATCTAAAAGACATACTATTTTTATCAAGTTCAGAAATAAGCAACACTAATCATATCATATATATATAAACTATATTTTTAATGGGTACAGATGAATTGATGTAGATACAAAATTTACTTTTTTAAAAACCAGGAATAATGATTAACATAAATTCCAAGTTAATGACTAGAAAGATGGGATTGAGGAGTAACAGTAAATCCAACAATCTAGGTCTTAAAATGAGTCATAGATTTAGAAGTATCTGCTTTGTTATTATGCTTCATTACTTAAAAACATACACCATATATTCACCGAATATCTATTATATATCTAGCAACATGGTGTTTTTAAAAACTATTTTACAACATATAATATGTACAAATTAATTTGTATGGGCATTGTTAGTAGTAATCACACTCTGAGTGTTATAAATATGGTTGTTCAGCTTTATAGGTGGGTTCACAATTTTATATTTCATACAGAGGAGAGAGTAAAAGTTCATCCTGGCTTTTAAACTTCAAACGATAATTTATTTTTTATTTTTTGGTACCGGGAATCGAACTCATGACCTCAGGCTGCCAGCCAAGTGCTTATGCCTCTGAGCTACATCCCCGGCCCTCAAATGATAATTTATTACCTATAACTCCAAGTAAATTCCATAAATTCTATCAATCTAGTGAATGGCTTAAAAAAAAAAAAATAAAGTATATGTTATCCTTTCCCTAAGCAAAGACAATTTCCAGCTATCGAGGAATTGAGAAGGACTACATATTCTTCAGATCAAGCTTAAGATCTGAAAAGCAGTCTTAGGCTCTGCGTGCACACTTCCTGGTTTCCAAGATTCTCTTTAGGCCTCTAGAGGGATGCTTGCTTTTTGACATATGGCTTTTGTTTTCTAGAGGTACGCATAGTTCAGGTGATATCAAAATACATCTAGGTTAGCAGTACGCTTTGAGGACTGTTTAGTTCAATTGATGACGTGCACTTTCATCAGAAAAGCTGCTTTGCTCCACTTCATGGTCCCTGCCATCTTCTTACCACCTGCCAGGTAAAAAAGGAACCAGACGACCTTGGACTGAAACTTCTAAAACCGTGAGGCAAAAGGAACCTCCTCTTAGCACATGTCAGGTATTTGGTCACAGCAAAGACAGGCTAACATGTAAATACACGTTCTTTCACTTAAACCTGGGCGGTACTCATCAGGCCATGGCCTTCTCTGTCCACCCACCCTGCCTCCCACCGGGTGCAAGTTCATCCTCAAAGACCTGGCCCCCAGAAGCTCTCTGGCTGTGTTCCAGTGGCTTTGCAGCCCAGAAAAAGGTGTTTACTCTCTGAACTCCCGTTTTGTCTTAGAGGAACAGCACTGGCTTCACGGAGGACTGGATTAGAACACCTAAGGCGCCCTCGCTCTTAGGAACACAGCGTCGTTACTGTGGGAGTCTCTAGCACAGTCTGTTCCAGAGGGATGGAGAGCTTCCCTGGAATTGCCGCTTAGCAGCCGTGAGGCCTTGGGCGGGTCAGCCACCGCCACTACCAGGCACCCCTGGGTGCAGTGGGGGAATCAGCCGGCCGCGGGCGCTGTCCCTTTAAACACCGCCGGGAGGTAGGCCGCGGAAGTGACAGCACTCTGCCAGGAAATCGGAGTCCTAGGCCGAGCGGGGCCCTCGCTCCAAAGGGTTCGCCCCTCCAGCGGCCGAATCTCTCGCAGCCATTCCCGCCTCCATCCCTCTCAACTCGGATCTCCAGATCACTAATCTCGGCGTCCCCGCCCGCAAGCGCTGCAGCCTAGGCCCAGCCGGGGCTTGCAGAGTCAGCCCGCGCCTCACCGGAACTGGATGCTGCGTGACGCACTTCCGGCGCGACGGACGGGACGGACGCGCGGGCGGCCCTGACAGGGGAACAGCGGGCTCCTGGGCCAGGTGCGCGGCTGAGTGTGAGAAAGCCAACTGCTGGCTTCCCGCGCTTTTGAAGCAACAGGTTTCTTCCATGAACTTCTTCGGGGACGGATTCTCGAACGAGACGCTGAAGGTGGCGTTTCTAGTCGGCCGCTTTTCCTGGGCAGCGGAGCAGCGGGTGGGCGCCGAGGAAGCAGGCCCGTGGCGGGCACGGGTAGGAAGCCTCCGGCCGCGCCCGTCGATGCTGGCGGCCGCTGCGCGCCCCTCGAGCCCGGCCTGCTTGGGCTTGTTTTGTACGTAGCTTTCCAGCCCCAGGTTGCTGTAGCCGAGCCTTGCTGGGACACTTGGTCACCTGTTCTCGCCAATGCCTTTGCATTGCTGAGCAACCCAGCCACGGCCTGGGGACCTGGACCAAGGTGGGTAGATTTCTCCGAATCACGCCCCCTCCACCACCTTCTCTGAATACTGCGTCTGGCAGCTTTGAAAATCAGTCAGCCTGTGAAGGTACTGATGGTGTCCCACCCCATTTTAGACACTCTTGAATAACTCAGGCCCAGAGCTTCTAGGCGGTTTTAACCTTTTTACCTCTTGGAAGTACTGATTATTACACATCATTACATAACAGTCTCACAGATTGTGCCTTTTGGTCCAAGAAGTGCAGGCACTGCCTGTTGCCTGGAGAAAGTATTTGCCTTTTAGTTTTGTGTATTTATCTTACAGTAGCATAGGCCCAGTCTTGTGCCAAGTGTTGCAGAAGAAACAAAGATGATGAAGACAGGATGGCTGTCTGCGAAAACACTATTATGTTCTGGAGGGGGGAAAAAACAAAAAAAGCCCAAGTGCATATTCTGATTTCTAGTTAAATAATGCTTTAGTGTGTAAAGAATGCACATTTGATTCTTAGTATAAGGCCGTTTTTGCTTTTAAACCCACACTTTAAAAAAGTGATCTGTAGTTTAGAAAGCTATGCACAAAACCCCACTTGAGCAGTGTTGGTATTTGCTCCTTCGTTTAAAGTTGAGTGTAGGTCCTGGCAAAAAATACTACTGCTTGTTTAGATGGTGCAGTCAGAACAGTGTGCCCTTACGTTATTCCTTTATACTAAATGGAAGAGTATTAGGTACCTCTCTTTAAGTAAATCACTACATTTTAGAACTGCAGTTTCTTTCACTAGAGATATTACTAGATCATTAAAGTTTGGTTCAAAATTTTGTGCTTCTCTTTTATGGGGCCCAAGAAGATAAGAAAATGGAGAATTTGTGCCCTTTTCTTAAGCGTAGGGTGCCTTGAGAGCCTCTAGGGAGGAAAATCTATTGTAACTGCCTTTCCTAAAACGACTCATGGGTTTATCCCTTGATGGTCAATACAGTCTCACTGAAATGCCTTCGTGAATTCCTAATTAGGAATCTTCGTGTTAATTTAAACTGTTCACTACCTCCTTCATGGATAGTTTACGTACCTCAGGATTATAAGGAGGAAACTAATATAGCAAAAGGTATTACAGTAATTTTTTTTTTTTTTTTTTTTTTTTTGAGACAGGGTCTCGCTATGTAGTTCAAGCTGGCCTTGAGCTTACTTTGTAGCCCAGGCTGGTCTGGAACTCCCAACGATCCTCCTGCCTCAGCCTCCCGAGTGCTAGGATTACAGGCATGAGCCACCATGCCTGGCTATAGTAATTATTTTGTAGCCAGTTAGCATTACAAAATTACTAAGGAGTCTAGAGCTGTCAACATGACCTTGCATGTACTACATCTTTACAACACATATATTGTAACTGAATATTTTGAATCTTGGTTCTACTCACTGATGATTTCAAAGCAGTATTTTTTCCCACAGCACACACACATACGCACACATGCCCCAGATAAAACACAGCCATTAAGAGCATGGCTGTAATTTCCCTGTCCATAAACAAGCCTGTGTACTTTCTTTTTATTAGCAATCCAAAGGATCCTTTAAATAAGCCAAGAAAAAAAAGCTATAGAAAATCTTCACAAGAGCATGTATTTGATAGAACCCAAAGATTCTGTTGAAAGATCAGCATCAACTTATAATCAAGTACAGCTTGGAAACATAACAAAATACATTCAATTTTCTATAGCTTTTTTTTCTTTGCTTATTTAAAGGATCCTTTGGATTGCTAATAAAAAGAAAGCACACAGGCTTGTTTATGGGCAGGGAAATTACAGGGCTAGGAGGAGCAAGAGAGGGTCTCTAGTCAGTGACTTCTGCATCAGATTACTACATCTGAAAATAGGTCATCACAGAGTCTAAGCAGTTCTGCATTGTTTTCTCTAAGTCTATCTTTAAGGCCAAGATGTCTGCTAGGGCATTGCCTCACTTACTAGAGTTTCTGTTTTGTGCAACCTGTAGTACTTGGTGTCTTATCTTTTTCAATTATTAATATGTAATCCTCAATATATTTCTTTAGCTATTGTCATTGTTGTGATAGGCTTTATTGACTCCTGTTTTTCACACCCCCCCAAAGAATTGAGATGTTTTTCATGGAGATCTGTAGTAAGTTGATTTTTTTTTTTTTTAGAGAACTTTCTAGATTTCAGCTTCAGCAGGTTCCTGTTTCCGAGCCTCCTCTTACCAGGAATACAAGTTTTAAAAATTTATAATTATTCCTATCTAGACATTTTTCACATTCAGCTCCTTATAATGGCTTTTCAAGTTAAGGTCCAAGTTAACTTTTCAAGGTAAGTGTGGCTTTCCCAGCCATCTAAGTCCTGGCTGGACTGTAGTGTAAGCACAATAAGCCAGTAGGCATAAGGCAGACCCATAACGCCTTAGGGGGCATCACAGGAATATTGAGAACTAGTAAATCAGATTCCAGTGTCTGAAAACCAATTTATTCAGGCTATCTTTCAGGAGTGCATCAGATTTAAGGTAGACTTTTCTCAGGGCAGACTCTGTCCCCATACCTAGAGATTCAGCTGAGTGTGTGAAGCTCTCCTATTTGAAGTCCTGGCAGGCTCTGGCCCCTGTTGGCATAGAACAGGGCTTACTCCTTGACTGCACAGGTGAATGCATGCATCAGAAGAGCCCATTGTCCTCCTTCTTAAGTCTGTCTTCATGTGGTTCCAATTTCCATCCAAAATGGAGAAGCTGGTAAAAGACTTGGTCCCCAGTGGAGAACCAGTTAAACTGAAGAGGCCCATCTAAGCTGGAGATGTAGCTCAGTGGTGAAGCACCTGCCCGGCAATCCTAAGGTCCTAAGTTCAATTCCTGGTACTCCCCGCACCCCCCAAAAAAACAGGTTCAACCTAGAAAATTGCGGTTATCCAGTTTCACTTGACTTTGACTTTTCTGGCTTTACTTGATCTAGTAATCAAGTGATTTGCCAGATAGTCTGGCAGTTCTTCATATATTACATTAGAGAACAAATTGTAAAAGCCAAATGACCACAGTTTATTACGATTTTGTTCCCCTCTAATGTGCAAGTGATCTAGATTTTACCATCTTGGCCAAACTGAGGCTCGTGTAATAATCTTTATTTTATTTGTTTTTTTTGTTTGTTTGTTTTTTTGTTTTCCCAGTACCAGGAATCGAACTCACGACCTCGCGCTTTCCAGGCAGGTGCTGTGCCGCTGAGCTAAATCTCCAGCCCCAATAATCTTTACTTTAAATGTCTTAATTTCTTGCCAATTAATGAAGGTGACATGTTGGCAGAGAAGATGATCACACAGTATTGAGTTATGGTTATTACCTTTCCCAGATCTTCTTCACATAGCCTACTGTCAGCAGTCCTTTCCAGTGATTCACAGACTTCCAGCAGTGTTAGCATCTCATAAGGAGTTACTTAAAAACTCAAATTGATACCAAACAATTGGATATTTTGACGCAAATATGGTAGAAATCAGAATGGGTCAAATATTGCAGGTGTACACATTCCTGCACAGGGAAAGCTTTATTGCTGGGGAGGGTCTAAAGCCAAATTGGATTTGTTTATGGGAGTAAACAGTTGGTCCTGAGAGTGACCAAACTGCTATTAGCAGAACAAAGAGCAACAGGTTTTTATGGCTTTTCTGGAATGGGGTAAAGTGCAGTAATTTTTAATTGGTTAGAAGTAGGTTCCAAAAGGTGTTTCTTTTTGTGTAGACTTAGACCACTCACTAGTAAAGTTCAGCTCATCTCAGAAGCTCTTGAGTTTTCCTTTATCTGGAAAATCATCCTATGGAATATATCCTGCCCTTGTTCTTGTTACGTCACCTGGGCTGCTCAGGAACTGCTCCTTACTCTTTCAACTTGAGTTATCATTTTGCATAAATGTCCTATTCTTATAATAGGGTTGAAGGGCTTTAGTTTCTGAGCTGCTGAAAAAGCACAGAGGTGAGGCATAAGAAACACCACGTCCAATGAGCAATAGGTCATGCTAACCCTGTATCATAATCTTGGGCAAAATATTAATGTTCATCACGTCTGCATGCAGAGCTGATTAAAATCTGACTGAAAGATTAAGACAGCAAAACAGAAAGACACAACATAAGGGCAGATGCCAAGCCTTTTATGCCATTTTAGTCACCCATTGGACATCTGCAGGCCCAAGTGAAGAGTCAGTATTTTCAGCAGAAGTAACCTACAGATCTCTGGGAAGTGATGCCGGCAGCTGTTGTCATAGCCCACATGTCAGGGATGTTATCTACAGCAAAACTAATGAGAAACTAATAATGTATTTCTCTGCTGTTACCTTCAGAATTAGCAATTTTAAGTTGAGTAGGAGCAAGTAAAGCTTATTTGTACCTTTTTTTTTTTCTTTTGGTAACACTTTCTCATTTCATGCAAACATTTTGCTTTTGTGGTTTTATCAGGATCTCACAACTGGTTTGTTGAAACATGCCATGCCTCAAAGAGTAATAGTTTACTGCACACAGGGTTGTGTTTTGCCATTCAGGCTTCCACCCCACCATGGTGGTCCCTAACTGTTTCAGAATTGCTGGGCTCGAGGTAAAGGCTGAGTAAAGCTGGACTGGAATCTCATAATTTGTATAAAATTCTCAAATGAGGCTGATACTATGGAAGAATAAACAAAATTATGAATAAGGAAACTTTCATTCTTGTTGCAAAGAGAAAGACATCCCCACATACTTTTCTTTGAGCATTTACTTCAGAAAATACTTGTCTTTGTGTGCCTCTTTGAAATGTATATAAATCTTTCTAAAACACTAAGCTAGTCTCTCACTAGTTTTGCAACCCCTGAACATTTCCCCAAGGAGGAAAATACCCATGTCTTCCAGTTTCTTAAAAAGATAGAAACCTAACATCAGCAGACACCTGGCTCCAAATTGCAAACCTACCTCCTGTCATAAAGGTAGGAGAAATTTATTTTTCCTTGCGACAGTTAACAAACACAGATGGTCACCAAAATTACCAGGTGAATTTAAGATGAATTGTATTTGATAAATGGTGCTGTCAAGTCTTCTTACTGGAGAACTAGTAATGTCATATGTATATATAATGAGTTGTAGTTGCATTAGTGTTTTGCCTGTGATATGCAAAACATTCTGGTTTAATGCTTATTCAGGCAAAGCAAAACAAAAACATTTCTTTCTGTTCTCTTTATATAGAGATTTTCTAGATTGCATAGAGATTTTGTTTTTTACTGTATTTCTCCAACATTAGTTGAGGACACTTTGACATGTACTTTACAGTGTGAACCTAAATGCAGAACTTGAAATTTCTCTAGAATTTATCTTACTGCTCCCAGCCTGTCCTTAAAGCTTGTTGAAGTCCTTTGGAGCATTAACTTTTTAAATTTTGATTCTATTATCCTTCCCATTTTATATCTGTAAAGTTGGTAAATTTATTTTCCAGGTCATTCAGGGAGGATACTCTGAAGGTAGCTGTAAGATGCAGTGCTTACATTGTTAAGTCACTGGACAGCTGTATATCATGCACTGTGTAACATATAGGAATACAACTGTGAACAAGACAATCCTGACTCTAGTAACCTACAATGGGTAAGACAAAGAAACAGACCATTAATGTCTTAGGCTGCATCATGCTATAGGGGAGGGAGGACCAGTGCTGGTAAGACAAAGGAGTGTACCTCACTAAGGCCTGGGGATCAGAAGCAGCTTCTTAGGAGAGTTTCACAGCTGTTATCCAAAGAATGGGGAGCAGTGAGGTAAGGGCATAAAGAGTACTAGTTTAAGCAAAGGAATAGTATTTACAAAAACTCAGACGTATTAGAAGATGTTATATTTAGGACATGCAAATAGTTTAGTGCAGTTGTTCCAACTGCTCCAACAATTAGCAGTGCCCAGATTAAATACGGAAGCATTATTTATGAATTCGTAGGAAGCGCCCCATAATATAGGGCTTCTAGTAGACTTGGAGACCACAGGGTACTTTATGTGTCCTCTTTGATTTTTTTCTCCCTGTCTTAGTCATTTTGTTGCTGGACACAATACCCAGCACTCAGGCATCATGATAAACTTTTTGAAAGGCACATTTTGGGAGAGGGATTTATAACACATACATTTATTTTTTAAGAGTATGTCTATTGGTGAATTACTAATTTTAAGTTATATTCAATGTACTTAGGAAAATAATATATCAAAATACTAATTTTTAATATGTAATGAGTGTTTAGAATACACAACATTTTCAACATAAACTGTTTACTTGCTTTCAAAACCTAAAAACTTAACTGCAGAAATAAATTCCTACATAGACTACAATGAAAATACAAACAAAACTCTACCACAGACAAAATATTTGCTTCAGTTGTCATACCTAAAGGTTTTCACACATGACAATAGCATGTTCTATACTCAAGTCTCACTTGCACTGACCACACATGTGCTTAATTTTCCTGTCTGTCAGGCCATACTTGTCACCTCGTCTTTCTCATGTCAGGAGCTTCCTATTATTATACGATGTGCACTTAGCAGGAAAATGAAATATCAATAAAATACCAAGTATGTACTGAACATTTTGAATAAACACCTGGGGGCTAGAGATATAGCTCAGTGGCACAAGCACCTGCCTGGCAAGCACAAGGTCCTGAGTTCACTTCCCGGTACCAAAAATAAATAAATAAATAAACACCAATGTTTTTTACATCAACTGTTTGCGTACTTAGTAAATCTAAAGACTAACAGCAGAAATAATTCCTACATGCACCGCAATGAAAATACCTGGCATCCCTATCAGTCTTATCATCATGGTATAACATTGACAGTATCAATGCTACTTTGTTTTTCTTTGCCATATAGGGGCCAATGTTAGATCTTTCTGAAATTTAAAGTTCTCTATTATGAATTTGCAATGTTTTTTTAGAAATCTCCACTTTCTTCTTCCAAATAGTTCCTGTGCTGGTCAACTGGTATTCTTTTAGCAAATGTAACATCAGTGGGTAACTAGTGAACTACTTGTCAAATGTGATATTTAGGTTAATTTTTAAATCCAAGCAATAAATCTTTTCACAATGTCATATGGTTATTACTGCACAAATAAAGATCTGGTGGCTGAATTCCAGGATAAATTTCTAAATTCAAGGTATAAAATGTCTTCACATCTACCACGGCATATATATCTTTTTGTTTGTTTGGTATCAGGAATCAAACTCAGGGCCTCGTGCTTGCCAGGCAGGCACTGTGCCGCTGAGGTACATCCCCAGTCCCAGGGCATATATTTTTATACCATACTTGGAAGGTTTATTTGGCACATATTGCCGAAAGCTTCAACTGCCATGAAATGGTACGTGTTGTTCATTAATTGTCATGTGTTTGGCCTGAGGTAGAGATGACACAGATGGAGACAGAAGGATAGGTTTGAGGTATATTTTGGAAATGGAAATGACAGTGCTCATAAGCATATGGAAGAGGAAAGTGTTTCTCTCCCCTTTCAGGCATGTTGGAAGTTACATTTCCATTCTTTACATGCCCCCACACATACCGGTGTGTTACTGCGAATTAAACTGAAGGTCTTCACAGTAAGCTACACTTTCACACCCTCCCCTTTTTAAAATTTTGAGACAGTGTTCCCAAGGAAGGGATGAAGTGATTGATCAAGGTTTGATGCTCTTTGGACCTCCTTTTCCTTGTGGGTGGGGTTGGGGACACATAATAGGTTGATCGATGTATTTTCCATCTTCAGAAAAGCTTATTAAAAATGAAACCAGAAAATTCATTTAAAGTTATGAGAAATACATTGACCTTTGAAGTTCAAGCAATCCCAAAACGAGCAGGATAATTAAGACAAGCAAAAAGGCCAATAAAATATATGAAGCTTGACTAATAAGCATGTTTAAAATAAATAATGTATGTTCATAAGTTACTGATGATCTTATAATTCATGATTGCCCAGAGAAATGTTAACAGCATGATTTATAAAAAGTCATCAAGAGTATGTAAAAGGCAACAGCTTGTTGCTTACCTTGTAACTGATTAGAGTTGTAGAAGAGATAAGCACAGAGAAAGTGTACTAGAAATGGGTTTATACTCAGTTAATAATGACCCCCCCAAAATTTTTATCCCTCCAGCAACTCAAAAAATAATGGACTATGTGGATAAGATGGTTCCAGATGTAGTTAGTTGAGGCCATACCAGATTAGGGTGGGTCCTAAATCCAGTATGACTCCTGTGCTTATAAGAAGAGAGGACACAGAGGTAATCAGAGACACAGAGGTAATCAGAGGTAATCAGAAGAAACCCATGTGACAAGAAGCAGAGATGGAGTGATACAGCTTCAAGCCCAGAAGCCAATTGCCAGCAACCACCAGAAGCTAAGACAGAGATGGACTTTATTTTTCTCTAGAACCTTACAGGGAGTCATGCATTTCTGACACCTTGACTCCAGTTTCTAAAATAATGAGAGGATATATTATGTATTTCCACTAGTTTTTTTTATTTATGTATGTATTTATTTTTGTCTTTTTGTCTCACTATGCAGTTTAGACTGGCCTTGAGCTCACTTTCTAGCCCAGGCTGGCCTCAAACTCACAATGATTGTCCTGCCTCAGTCTTCTGAGTGCTGGGTTTACAGACGTGCACCACCATGTCCGGCTTTTCCACTGTTTTTAATCACCCAACTTTTGGCTTTATTACTGCAGCTGAGGAAATTAATATGTGGATCGAAAAGTGTACGTATTTTTTAAATTAGTGTTCAATTTCAGAATGTGTGTGTTACCTTAAAGAATATGGAATAATCACAGTAAGAACCATGCTTTTTCACTCATGTTGAATTCAGTATTTAAAAAAGTAAAAAATAAAAATAAAAAGAATTCAGTATTTATATTTGCAAAAATCACTGAGCAGAAGCCAGGGACATAGCTCAGTGGCACAGTGCCTGCCTGGCAAGCATGAAGTTGTGAGTTGATTCCTAGTACAAAAAAAAAAAAAAAATTAGCAACGGCATAAAGTGTTCCATAAAAAATGCAAAATGCACACTAGGATAGTGAATATTCCTGAAATCTCAGCATTCTAGGAAGCAGAGACAGGAGGATGACAAATTTGATTTCCAGAAAGCATATTCATTAACTTTAGCCCTTTCTTTTTGTGATACTTCATAACCACCAATATTTGTACCTTCTTTTCCAATCCTTAGCTACAGTTGTTTAGTACTTCATAATAAGATATTTTATTGCACTAAGTTATTTTACTTAGTGCTATGATTTGTGTCTAGGTGTCCCCCCAAAGCCTCATGCAGTCATGGGTGCGGGCTTCTAGAGTTTAAGATTGACTCATGGTCCAGTGCTGGGATTATGGGTATAAGTGCTGCAGCTGCTGTAAGGTGGATAGGCTATATACAATATAAGGGAAGGAAAGAGGCTTGCTCGTTGTTCATCCCTTTTTGCTTTTGTTGCTTTTGCTGTTTTCCGCCGCCATGAACCCTAGCCGTTCTGCCTTGGAGTGAGCTGAGTATGGACTAAAAACTCCACAAACGGTGAGCAAAATAAACCTTTCCTTCCTTAACCCTGGGAGTCAGGTATTTTGTCTCCGCAATGAGAGAAAAGTAACAGACACTTAGTAACAC
>NW_004955402.1:5775140-5777670 GCF_000276665.1 Chinchilla lanigera | reverse complement strand
GTAACAGACACTTAGTAACACCCTGTCTCAAAAAGACCAAAAAAAAAAAAAAAAAGTCTTTTGTTTAATTTTAAAATCAACGCTGTTCATATCCTGACACTCAGCTGATTAAAACTGGTTGTCAGATGTGTGGGAAGCCACCTTACTGAATTAAATTATAGTTTGGTCCATTTATCTCCCAATTGCATAATCTTATTACTATACTCATAGTGCTATTTTAAATATTCTAATGTAGACCATTGTATGTTAAAATATGTAGATACACAGAAAGTTATTGTGAATTTTTTTTAGGTTCCCTGAACTCACTCACATGCTTTTAAAGAGCTAACAGAGCCACAGGACACAGAACTTGGAGTCTAATATCACTTTGCAATAAAAGAAACCTTTTTATTCCTTGGAGCCAGTCATTCCTTGGAAAAATGACCAACTGTAGGGATAGACTGTACAAGATCAACATGGAGTATACTGTATTCCCAGAAAGAGAGATTGTTTAAAACACATATACACACACACACACAGATGGGACATATCAGAAATACAGCGGAGTTCTCCAGAAAAAGCTTTCAATAGCCAGTGCTAAAACAATTTGAGTAACAAAACAGACAGTATAGGGTTGGATCATAACCCACTGAATAAAATAAATGTCCATGAGTCAGTGCTCATATCAATAAATAAGTAAATGAGAAGAGACAAATGTATATAAATAGCCGGGCATGGTTGCGCATGCCTGTAATCACAGCACTTGGGATGCTGAGGCAGGAGGGTCATTGCCAATTTGAGGCCAGCCTGGGCTACAGAGTGAGCTCAAGGCCAGCCAGAACTGCATAGCGAGACCTTGTCTCAAAAAGACCAAAAAAAGGTATATAAATAATTTAAAATAAATAGTTATACAGCCCAGCCTTCAGGGAGCAGATCTGATTTCTCTATTTCTTGAGTGTGGGTTGTGCATAGTGCCTTGTGTCTGAAGAGTATAGTGTGTAAGGTGTAATCAAGAGTAACATCATCCATTATGGGACAGACTACTAATAGGTGCCCTTGATAATATGTGGTGAGGATGTCCCTTCACTTCATTGGTCTTCCCTGCCGCAGCCCACAGCCCCCGTGTAAGCATAGAAAAATATCAGACAAGCCAAAGTAGAGGGCAAAGACTGAGTTAAGAATCTCCAGTTCAGATTGACAGTAGCCAAGATAGGGGACTAGACAAGATGCCCATCAACAGATGAGTGAATAAAGAAAATGTGGTCCAGAAACACAATGCAGTATTATATACATAATGGGATATATACACACGGTAGATTATTACTCATCCACAAGGAAGAATGAAATCCTGTTATTTTCCAGAAAATGGATGGATCTGGAGACCATCATGTTGAGCACAGTAAGCGAGACTCGTAAAGACAAATATTGCATGCCCTCTCTGATATATGGAATCTAAAAAGGATGACAAGGAAGTAGAAGGAGACTGTTGTTAAACAAGAGAAAGGGAAAAAGAATGAGGGGAGGGATGTATGGGCAGATAAATGGGGATTGGTATTGTGAGCAAAGTAGACACATTGAAAATCCCCAAAAATGGGAAACCAAGAGAGAGGGCAGGGCAAGGGGGTGATGGAGGGTAGAAATGATTAAAGCATGCTGTGCATATGTACAAGTCTGCCAAAATGAAACCATTAATTTTAATTTTTATAAAATCTGCAGAGGCCAAGACAACCAGATAGGGCTATGCAGGGAGCCAGCCCTGGACATCTACAGTGAGATCCTTGGAGAACCTTAGCTGAGTGTTGATGCCTTTGTGAGAGTAAACCAACTACCGAGACAAAAAGAAGCAAGCAGCTCAGCCCTTGTGTTCACTGAAGACTTGGGGTAGCTGTATTCTCAACAGCCAGGGACGAAAGCAACTCATGGAACCATCAAGAAGCCACAGAAAGCTGCTGTCCCACAGAGGGGCATGTGAGTCCTGGAAGAAAGCTTTGAATGAAAAAGGATCAGACTGCTTTTCAGGAAATCAGCTGTACCCCATAGCAAAGCTCAACACAGTTTAAAAAAATACAGAAATCTCTTACTCAACAAAGTAAAATCACTGTGTCTTAAACTGAACAAAACAACAAAGAACCAGAAATGCAAAGAAGCAGAAAAAATACACAGTACCACAAAGAGTGAAACAGTTCTCTAAAAAAACAGACCCAGAAATGACACAAATGAAATAATTAGTAGACGAACTTGTTTAAAGCACCTACTATAAATCTACTCAATATCTTCACAAAGATAGAAAAAAAGCTTGAGCACAAAGAGATGAAAGACGGCAAACACCCACATTCAACTGCTAAAAAGGAAAAGTGCAGTATCTGAGATGAAAATTCTAGGTGGAGCTCCCAACAAATCAGTACCAAATAAATAAATAAATACTAACTGGACTTGAGAACAAAGTAATAGAACCCATACAGAATGTAACTGGAAAGGGAGAAAGACTGAAAAAGTACATTTATCTGGGAAACAACAAGCAGACTAACAGTCTATGACTGGAGTCCTTGAT
>NW_004955402.1:5750876-5774967 GCF_000276665.1 Chinchilla lanigera | reverse complement strand
GTTTAGCACTGATGAACTCTTAAAACTAAATAGGACAACAACTCAAAAAAACTTTTAAAAACTGAGCAACAGACTTGAACAGATACTTGACTAAGGAGGGAAGATACATAGATAGCCAAAAATCACACGAAAGATGCTCACAATCAGTCATTAAGGAATTGCAAATTAAAATCACTACACAACATAGTATAATGGCTAAAATTAAAAGGACCATCAGTACTGGCAGAGATATGGAAAAGTTAAATAATACAACTGTAGAAAACTATCGCAGGTTTTTTTTTTTTACATGGTTTTAAAAATATGACAGCCATAAGCTGGATGTGGTGGTGCATGCCTGTAATCCCAGCAATTAGGAGGTTGAGGCAGGAGGATCACTGAGTTCAAAGCCAGCCTGTACTATATATAGCAAGACCCTGTCTCCAAAAGAAAAAAAAAAAATGCTTGTCATGCAATACAAGCAGTTCACTCTTAGGTATATATGCAAGAGAAAATCATGTTTCCACATACAGGCTTCCCCACAAGTATTCATTGGAGGGGCTGGGGATTTAGTTCAGCAGCACAGTGCCTGCCCGGCAAGTGCAAGATCATGAGTTTGATTCCCCGTACTGAGAACAAAAAAAGAGGAAAAAGTATTCATAGGAGCTTTATCTGAATATAACTTTCTGGAGTGATAGAAATGGTCATCACTATTATATAAGCACAATGTTGTGTATCTTAAAAAGTTGTAATAAAATTTTAGGAAATAAGCAGGAAATTTACATATTTTTAAAAAGGGAAACATTCACAATTTCTGGGGAGAAAAATATGGTACTCACAATTATAAGATCCCCTCTGCACATCCCTCAATATCCTCTGAGGGTAGACAGGATCTGTGGTTACAATATTACACGTGATTAGGATATATTCTGTGGAAACAGAGAAGGGAAACTACAATTAGGAACCCAAATTCGTTAATTTGGGATTATCAGAGAAATTATCCTTGGTGGCATGACATAATCAGTTGAGCCATTTAAGAGTATCCAGATAGGAGTTCCATTCCAGGTACCAAAAAAAAGAAAATAGGAAAAAAAAAAAAAGTATCCAGATAAGAGACCAGAAGCAGCAAAGATGTTCTGTTGGTCTTGAAACAAATTGTCAGGTCGTGAAGCAATCTCTGTAGCAGGGAACACAAGCAGCCATTGATTTTGTTTTTGAGGCAGGCTGTCCTTGACTTCACTGCGTAGCCCCAGGCTGGCCTCAACTCACAGCGATTGTCCTGCCTCAGCCTTCTGAGTGCTGGGATTACAGGTGTATGCCACCATACCCAACTGCCCATTGAAACTAGGAGCCTCAGTCAGAACTGAATTACTCCAACAATGAATGAACTCTGAAGAGAACCTTGAACCTCAGGTGAGATCATAGCCTTGGCTGACACCATCACTGCAGCCTTGTGAGACAGCACGCAATAAACCATAACCATATTCCTAATTCCAAGACTGTAGTATTAGGTTTAGTGGTAATCTGTTACACAACCATAGAAAATGAACATGTATGAATATTCAAGTAATGCAAATGAATGTATAAAATGAATACATAATGAAGACAAAATGACTAAAACAAGTGCTTAGTGTTTCAGAGAAGTTGTTCACATAGAGTTAAGAAAAATAAGAATGAAGCTAAAGACAGCATGTGTGAGATGTAGAGCATAGCCCACTTGGTCAGTGCGTATGTGTGTGGTTCCTAAGGACCAAATGGACAAACTAATGAAACAGTATTTGTGAATTAAAGGCATGAGCCCTTCTATCACATGTACACTCGAGATAAGTAAGAAACATAGAGTCCACACTAGAATATTAAAATGAAAAACTTAAAATCTAACAGAGATAAAAAAGCAAATTACAAATCAGTGACTTACACTGACAATAAACTGTTCATTAGTCACACAGGTATGAGAAAAAAAAACAGGTATGCGAGACAGTTTTTCTGCTCCATTTTGAAGAGAATAATTTAGGATTAGATACTCTGCTAAACTTGTACTCCAAAGAAAGAACAACCTAACTAATAACTATATATATATATATATATATATATATATATATATATGGTTATATAAATATTGGAGTATTATTCACAGACCCTCACTAAAAGAATTTTAGGGATATATTAACAAAAAAATGAGAAGGAACATAACAGGGCCAATAAAATGGAATACTGATAAATTTGGTAAAGTTAATTGATTTTTTAAAAAATGAGGTCATTTTTGTATTTTTAACAGATAAATTCAAAACTTCCTAGAAAAAGCTGGGCATGTTTGCTTAAGCCTGTAATCCCTGCACTCGTGAGCCTTAGCAGGAGGATTGCTGTGAGTTTGAGGCCAGCCTGGGGTACATAAGTGAGTTCAGGGCCAACATGAGCTACATAGGGAAATGCTGTCTCAAAAACAAAAAGAAAAGCTTCCTGGGAAAATAAGTAGATGGGAAAAGATATTCAATAGATAGATGGAATGAAGTGAAATCCTTACTATATTGAGGAAAAAAAAAAATTACACATAGCTAGGTTTTATTTGAAGCTTTTAAGATTTTAGTACATATATTACATGATTAATGGTAATCACTAAAAAAAAGCAATAGAAACGTTTTTTAAGCAGTAAGAAAAAAATGAACAGCAGTAAGAAAAAGATGAACAGTGAGTAATAGGGACACTTGTCAATGCAAAAGAAAGCAGAAGTGAGAAAAAAGGTTAGGTTGAGAAACTCTTTATGGGAAGACAAAAACAGTACCTAAGGCAAGATCCATCAAAGAAAGAATTGGTGAGCTGGACTTCATTGAAATTCAAATGTTCTGCTCTTCACGTGACACTGTCAAGAGAAACAAACGAGCCACAGACTGGAAAAGTAGGAAAGGACCATTTACAAGAGACAAAGCTCTTACAGGACTTACATACAAAGTAGACAAAGAGCCCTGAAAATCTCATGTGTTAGTCACCTTTCTATCACTGGGACAAAACACCTGGCACACAACTTAAAGTAAAAAAGATTTGTTTGGGCTCATGCTTTCAGAGATACTGGTGGAGCAAAAGAAAGTGACTCCCCTCTCATGAGTCAGGAAACAGAGAAGGGAAAAGCCAAAAGAAAGAAGGGGCCCAGGGACAAGACAGTACCCCCCGGAGCACGCTCCCAGTGACCTGCCCCCTCCCACCAGGCCCTACCTACTACCAGCACATACAGCTGTGAACTCACCAAGGCAGTGATCCATTGATGCAGTGAGTGGTCTCCTGATCCAATCACCTGAAAATTCCACCTCAATACATGAGACTTTGGAGGACATTTTAGATCCAGCCCATATAAAGTCAACAATGAGAAAACAACCTGCTTGGAAAATGGGCCAAAGATCTTAGCAGGCATTTCAAAACGAACATATAGGGCCGGGGATATAGCTCAATGGCATAAGCGCCTGCCTGTCAAGCGCAAGGTTGTGAGTTTGATCCCCGGTACTGCAAAGAAAAAAAAAAATCAAAAAGAACATATAGTTGGCAAATAAATATATGAAAAGATGTTTCACATTATATGTCATCAAGAAATTGCAAATTAGGCTGGGCCTGCTGGGGCATGCCTCTAATGTCAGCACTCCGGGAGGCAGAGGCAGGAAGATCCCACCATGAGTTCAGGGCCAGCCTGTGCTACCTAGTGAGACCCTGTCTCAAAAAAAAAGCTGCATGTGGTGGCACATGCCTGTAATCCCAGCACTTAGGAGGATCGTTGCAAGTTTGAGACCAGCATGGGCTATAGTGAGCTCAAGGCCAGCCCAAACTGCATAGCGAGACCCTGTCTCAAAAAGACAAAAAAAAGATTGCAAATTAGAACATGTGATAGCAAGAAATCACTACATTTACCAGAATAGCCAAAATCCAGAACACTGACCTCACTGAATACTGATAAAAATGTCAGGTAACAGGAACTCTTCTTGCATTGCTGGTGGGGATGCAAAATGGTACAGCCACTTTGAAAGACAGTGGATTGGTTTCTTACAAAACTAAGCATACGTTCACCAGGCTGATCCTGCAGTTCTGCTCCTTGGTATTTAACCTGTTTAGCCAAAGGGGTTAAAAATACGTCCATGTGAGGCTGCACAAGGATGTTTAGAACAGCTTTCTTCGTAACTGTCAGTATGTAAAGGCAGTAAAGATGTCCAGTAGCCAAGCGGATGAGTAAACTGTAGTACAGCCAGCCCGTGGAATATGCTACAGCGCTATAAAGAAACACACTGTGAAGCCATGAAGACATGGAAGAACACACATTACTAAGTGAAAGAAACCAATGTAAGAAGACAGCATTTGGTATGCTTCCAACGGTGACATTCTGGAAAAGGCAAAACAATGGAGATAGTAAAACAGCGGTTGCCAGAGTTAGAGAGGAGGACATGATTAATAGGTAGGGCACAGATGATGTTTAGGAGTGTGGTGTCTTCACATTACACTATAACTGGATACATGTCATTATAAATTTATCTGGATAAATCCTGGATGCCATGACATGAGAAGTGTCTTCTGCCATGCCTCTGTGCCATTCTGTTTCTTTCTTGGAGGCTGCCAAACATGGAATGAAATATGTCAAAAATAAACCTCATTTCCTTTAAGCAGCAGGTGTCAGGTATTGTGTCTCAGCAAAAAGTGACTCAGCAAAAAGTTACTTTTCTGTTGCTAAGACACAATACCTGACACTCAAAGGAGAAAAGGTTTATTTACCTTACAGTTTGTAAGAGTTTCAGTCCAGAATCAGTAGGCTCCAAGGCAGGGTGGCATGGCAGACATAGAAGAGAAACAGTTCATGGGGAACAGAAGGTAGCAAACCAAGCAAACGACATTTTCAGTCCCTTATTTCTTACCCAAGCTGCTCACTCTTATGGTGGGGAGCATTCACCCTTAATGCTAGCTCCCTTAATCCTAGCATCACATCCTTGATCCCAGCAGAACTACACCAAACCAATCAGTGGACTAATTTCATAATCATATACTCTGGATCCAGCCACTTCTGAAAAGCCCCACCTGTGATTGCACGAGGCTGTAGGGGCGCAGCTAGAAGCAAGCCATAATAGGAACAGAGTGTTAGCACTTTTATTACTTTTTTGAGTCTCATGATAGCAAATACAGTAATGTAGTCATGTGCTAATTTCTTCTAAACTTTGCAAATTAAAGACTTCCTACCTAAGTACAAAATTTGTAGATTCTCATTTTGTGCTAGTTTTTAAAAACTAAATTTCAGATTTAATAATTGATCCCATGTGCTGTGATTGATACACAGCCCTTGATAGATTTCTGCCAAATACTAATTTAAAGATCTTAAAACTTCCTTAAGGAAATACATATTGAAGTAGTTGCTGGGATTTCTGCCTATAAATGAAAGATGAACATAGGTATTTAGCTACTTTACCACCTAGAACTGCTATTCAATGATAGTAAAATTTTTTTCAAAAAAATATCCTCTGGGGGCCAGGAATATAGCTCAGTGGCACAGTGCCTACTTGGCAAGCATGAGGCCGAGAGTTCAGTTCCTGGTACAAAAAAAAAAAAAAAAGAAAATCCTCTGAAGGGAATAAAATAGGAGTTATCTGGATTGTCAGACACCAAGTCCAACTGAAATCAGGATGGAGATAAAAAGCCAGAGACTAAAGGAGTTTACATGTATTAAATGATAACATTCTTCAGACTTCTTTAGATCTCTAGAATACTACATGCCAGAATGTTGCCCCACAGGAGATTTGGAAATTTCCTTTTCATTGTCTGATCATCCCCCAGGGAAGGACCTAAAGAAGCCGACATCAGGTGTCCCAGACAGATCACCAGACAGTAAAGCCCTTTCCACGGGTTGTGGATTTCCATCAGCTCTCAAACCCACTTTTAGCAATCAGATAACAAAATTACCAATCAACCAACGACGACCACAACAGTAACAGCAAAAAACCCATTGAGGTACAGAACAAGGCACATGAACAAATTACAAATAAAATTAGAAATCTAGAAGAAAGAGATGACCTGATGATTGTTGCACAGAGAACATTAAAAAATAAATGATCATTAAAACTTTGGGAAAATGTGAGGCTTTTGCAACTTGCACCCATAAAATAGAACAAAGTGTTATGAAAAGGGAGCAGGTAGGAGACGTTCAAAAATAAGTAAAGCTCCTGAGAAAATTATGGTCATCCAATGGCCAAAGCTGAAATATTTACATAACTAGATAAATAGCAATAGCTTTGGTTCAGATCCCAAAGGATAAAATGAATATGCATGACCTCTTCTATAAAAAATTGAGTATATACATATATGTATAATTCTAATGAATTAGTTCTAATTACTACATATAGGAAAAGTGAGGGAAACAGGAAAATTAATATTGGAACACCACTGTAGTAACTATTGTAGGCAAGATGTACCACAGTTGGATGGTAAAATTAGTGGCCAAAAGTTTGAAGAGAATCAGGATGTTTATATATTCTCAAAATAACATCTTCAAATGGTTATTATGTTAAAAAGGGAAAAATAGTTTTACAATTGAAAAAAAGAAACACTACACTGTCGATCAGGGTAAATCACAAATAATTAGGCATAACAGCATTGGGAATCCTCAATATGACACAAAAATAGGCATACTTTGTTGTATTCTAGCCAAAAATACATAACTTCAGTGTAATCATAAGAAATCATAGACAAGCTAAAATACAGATATATTCTAAAATATTACTCAGCAATATAGTCCCAAAAGTATAAAGACCATGAAAGCCTTGGGAAAAACAACAGATGGGAGGAGGTTAAGGAGATGTAACACATAATTGCAGTATGATATCATAGATTACATTCAACAGACAGTATTAGTGATGAAACCAGGTGAAATCCAAAATCATGTCCAATGCTAATTTCTTAGTTGTGATAATTGGTTCAGAGTTATGTAAAATGCTAACAGTAGAGGAAGTTCACTGGGGTGTAGGAAAACTGTCAATACCCATTTTCTGATATTTCTGTAAATCTAAAGTTATTTCATAAGTTTTCAAAAAAAACCTTGTAAAGTTGAAAATATAAAGTGAATCTCAGAAATTAGATCAGCAGGACAAAGAAATGGAAAATAAGGTGCAACAGACAATTTAGAGAAAACAAAATGAAATCATAAAAATTTTTTTAAAAATGAAATCATAAGTAATTGAAGAAAACTTTCTGGAACTTTAAAGATAGTTTCTGGATTGAAAGGATTCACCATTTGCCATAATGAAGACCTACACTAATAAACATATTTCCAAATGTGGAGAAGATAAAATTCCTCAACCTTTTTTTATTTTACTTTTTATTTTCTCCCATTCTGTGAGGTTTTTGTTTTGTTTTTAAGAGCTGGGATCTTGTTATGTTCCCCAGGCTGGTACCTAACTCCTGGGCTCAAATGATCTTCCTGCATCTCCCTCTCCAGCACCACCATACCTGGCTTTCTTTGTGTTTTAACGAAAGAAAAATATCTCTGACGTAGTGGCCCGTGCCTGTAATCCCAGTACTGTGCTGTGGGAGGCTGGACATGGATTGTGAATTCCAGCCCAGTCTGAGCAGCTCAGTGACACAGTGAAGTCCTATCTGAAAAGACAAACAAACAAACAAACTTGGGGATGTAAAAGCCCTGAATTCATTCCCCAGTAGTGGAAAAAAAGGAAGGAAGGAAGGAAGGAGTTGCAGATAAAGTATTAAAATCAGCATGCCTTCAGACTTCTCAAGATATTTTCAAGAATGTAAAGATAACTTGTAAATTTTTAATATCTGTATTTCCTTGCATTTTTATCATGAAAGTAGATACGACATTTCTGGAGAAGACATCAAAGTTGTTACAGTTTAAAGCAATAATTATACCCAACACCCTACAGATGATGACAGCCGTATGTCATCAGGCACACTGAGGTTGTGCCTGAAAGTGTACCTCTCGAGGGCTGGTACAGCTCACAAGCTGGCCCTCCTCCTCCCCACGGACAGCCTTTGCTCTTTAGTCATTACCAGTCCTTTGGGATGTAAATGACTGGCTCAGTGCCTTCTCCTTTGAAATTCAAATACACAGAGATAAGTCTTTTGCGGGGCTTTGGCTCATTTCCCTTCCTAGGTCAGTTTTTCCGTGTTTGTGTTAGTTTGTCACCATACTAGGTCTAAGACTAATTTTTCAACCCAGGTCCCCTTGAAAGTGTTTGGAAAGCCCCCAATGTGCAGAAACATGAAAATGTTACTTCCTAAGATCTAGAATTCTACTACCAGCCAAACCATCAACCAAGTATGAAGGGTAAATGGACCTGGAATGATCACCTTTCCAGCCCTCTGTGAGGGGAAGGGAGGAGGTCAGAAACACAACATGGGACCCAGAGATGGAGGCCTAACCCCAAAATGGAATTCCTGGATAATGGTGAAGGGAAGCTCAGAGTAACATCAACACCCAGGACTATCTGATACAGAGTTCTTTGAAGCACTGTAAATAATAGAATATTGCACACCTCTGACATAATGTCAGGAGACTTAAGACACATGGCAGAGAATTCGGAGTGGTGGAACTGGTGATCTACACACAGCCTCCATCAGACAATTTAACAGACAAGGAAAATAATAAAATTACAATACGACTATAAGGAACATGAGTAAAATGAACATGTATGTGTAGATGTGAGGAAGGAAAAGATCTCTATAGCAGGAAGTGAATAGATTTAAATTTCAATTTGAAAAATTAAAACCAATATAAGCCTTTAGATAGGAAATACCAAATTTGGGAACTAAGCTGAAAATGATGAAGACTTAACTTTTTCCATTTAAGGAGCTAATTTCCAAGTCCTAGGAACTTATTTTCCTCCAGGAAAATTTTACAAATCTATTTCATTTAGTGTTTTTCCCCCCAAGACCTTTCTGTAACTTTCTACAATATAGGCAGATAGATCATCCTACGTAAAAGCAAAATAAAACAACTCTAAGGAGCAACTATTTTATTTTGACATAATGGGATAAAATAGTACAATAATGTAAAGCAAAGAGTAGTGTCTCTTTTGCGGGGGGAGTGGGTTATAGAAGGGGAAATTGGTGTGCAGCAAGACCAGAATACTATTGATGACAGGTATTTTTTAAAAGTCTCCGTCAGGATGCCTAAGACCCTCCTTCTTCTAAAACCCACCAGGCCTCATTAATTCCAAAAAAGAGGTGGGAAGCAAATGGCAAATTGTGAAGATAGATACAATTGTTTTATGTGCAAAAAGGTGATAAAGGAAAAGGTTAACAAAGGAGAAAGTGGAAACACTGAGGAGAACATTTGTGTGAGGAAGCTAGAAGAGGACTTGTAGTTTCAAATTGGAAAAAGAAGAAACAAAAAGCAGCTGCTGAAAAAAAGAGCACGGAAAACAGATATCTTAAGTACTGCTGTGTGCTCTACTTTCTCTGTGACACAAACACAAGAAAACTGGTAAAGATCTACATTACTTTTGCATGCATTTTCAGAGGCTGAGAATACTCTTATTATAGGAGCAGAAAAAGCCCAAGTTTAGCGGGATTCCATCGAGTGTGGCCTGAATTTTGCCAGGAGTTGTAACAGCACACTGTGTGGTGTGTGTGTGTGTGTGTGTGTGTGTGTGTGCCTCCACTTTTCATTTTGAAGAGTCACTCTTCTCTTATTACCTCTCATTAGTAAGTACCGGGATATTCCAAGAGTTTGTTGTTACTTTTTTTTCCCTTCAGTATTGGGGGTTGAACCCAGGGCCTTTGCACTGAGCTATACCCTCAGCCCTTTTTTTTATTTTGTGGGACAGGGTCTCATTAAGCTGCTAAATTGCCCAGGCTAGGCTTGAATTTGCAATTCTCCTGCCTCAGACTTCCAGGGTGCTGGGATTATAAGCATCTGTCATCACACCCAGCTTGGAGTTACAAGGCAGGAAAATTTTAAGTAATTCCATTGAAAATGCCTGAAGACTATTAGTCCAACTAATTAAAGACAATAATAGGCTTGAATCCTGAAATAACCTTAATGATCATCCAATACAGTCTCTTTCTTCAGGATAGGGGATTGACTCAGCAGGATGAAATCTGTTACTCAGAGTTCATAGAGAAACCCAAAGGCTAAGAGGAGACTGAAATCTGAGCATTTGGTCCTTCCACTGATTGAAAGAAAATAACAATAAAATTATGGTGGTTACATGTGTACTAATCTGTTTTTGTGTTGCCACTAACACAATATCACAGACTGAGTAAACCATACAGAAAAAATTCTTTTGACTCATAATTCTGGACGTACCAGCTTGAGGGGTCACTATCTGGTAATGGTCATCTTGCTGCCAGAGTCCTGAGGTGGCACAGGTCATCACATGATGAGAGGCAGGGAGTGTGAACATGTGTGTGTGTGTGTGTGTGTGTGTGTGTGTGTGTGTGTAACTCTGGTCTCCTTATGAAGCCACTAAAATTCAACCACGGGAGCTTACCCTGATGCCCTTATCTAAGTTTAATCACTTTTCAAAGGTCCTACCTCTAAACAGGACAGTAGGATTAAGTTTAACCTTCTATCTAAAATGTCTCCAAGGTCCAGGAGGGGGAGATAGTAGGCATCATGGCACAGATTTTTAAGATTTCAGTCCATAATGCTACTGGGAGGTGGTGGAACATTTAAGAGGTTAGACCTAGTGGGAGAAAGTGAGGTTATTGAGGGGGTGTGCCCCAGAAGGGGATATGGAGACCCTGAGTGCCCTCTCCCTCTCTCTTTTTCTCTTACTCTTTCTTTGTTCCTGGCTACCATCTGTTGAATAGGCCTGCTGTACCACATGTTTTGGCCACCACAGGCCCAAAGCAACAGGTCCAAGTGGCTGAAACCTCTGAAATAGTGAGCCAAAATAAACCTTTCTTCTTTTTAAATTAGTTATCTCAGGTATTTTGTCATAGTAACAGAAAGCTGACTAACTTCTTACTACCTCAGAGAGATTAGAATTCAGCATAGGGGGAACATCATATCAGACCATGTCCACACCACAGTACCATGTGTAAGAACTATCTACAGATTATCTCACTTCACTCTCACATTATTATCCCATTTTAAAAATAAACTGAAATCAAAAGGGTTTTTTAGGGTGCTTTAAATTTTATTTAAACTTTATTTAACTGTAATTCCATACACTGCCTTCCATTTGCTTTGATACATCTTTTCCCATTGTAATTTGTTTTCTGGTACCAGGAATCAAACTCACAACCTTGCGCTTGCCAGGTAGGCGCTGTACTGCTGAGCTAAATCCCCAGCCCCTCCCATTGTGATTTAAAGGATCTTCAAGCCAGTATAAGTACTTTGTAATTATTTGACCACTTGGCTATACACCTGCACAATACTTTACATCTTTGAGCAAGAAAAACACTGAATGTGAACAATAAAGATCTGATAGAACTAACTACATTGAAAGAGAATTTGCTCTAAGTAGTCATTTTTCTGGGGTGACAGCACAATATACCTGTTCAATTAAGAAAACCATCCTTATAATTCAGGACTTTTTTTTTTAAATTTTTAAGCAGTATAGGGTATTGGATCCATGGTCTGGAACACCTTAGCTGCTAGTTAGGCACTGAATGGCAGAGCTACAGTGCCCCTTATGCCATGAATCCATAGGGAATTGATGGAGACCACTACAAAGCAGCCCTGAGCAGGACTTAAATCAACCAATTGGCTTTTCATGTTTACTTGTGAGTCTGTCCAAGGGCTAGGCTCCTTGCCTGGAGATGGGCAGTGGACTCATAGTAAGTGAAGCTCTGTGAGTCACTAATCCCTGGTAAGGCCTATGATGGTGGATGAAGCTGGAAAGCCTCAAAGGATAAAACAAGATCACAGCCAAGGACACCTGGATCAGTTCTCAACTGGATAAAGACTGTGGCTTCAGGCATCTCACTCATGGGAGGATTAACTTAATACCTTCCTTGGAGAAGTCTTTGAATAGTTCTGCCCTTCTTGAGTACTCCCCTCCCTTCTTCTGATGACCAAATAAATATTGGCCACCCAGAGGTTTTGGTTTTAGCCCTGAGAGAATCTTGAGTTCTGCGAGAGGGCTTTGATCCTCCGGGAGCCCTGAAATAATTCCATTTGCTTCTTTTTATTTAGCCTTCACTGTACACTTGTTTGGGAGATTGTGGACCTGATCAGTCTGCAACTAAGGGATATTAGCCTAATAGGGAATCAGTTCCAGCACCTCAGGTTCTTCCTCATTGCTTCTCCAAAGTTGCTTTTGTGAGTGGGATAGGCTGGCATTTCAGTTGAATCCAAATAGTTTTCTCTTTGGTTTCCTTCTGTTGCTGATTATTTTTCTTGATGCAAAGAAGCTATCTCATCTCTTAAGAGTGCTTAATATGCTCAATACACACATTAATTCTCTTGGCAGGTATCTTGTCCTTTGCTTGCTTGTTTACAGCAATGCCAACAGCATGGTAACACTATATATTCTTCGTTTTGCCATGGCAACATTTCTGTGGCATTGTTTTGAACAGATGTCTACAATACACCCATTCCCTTGATGTGTACAATATCACCCTTTTGGTAGATTTGTATATAAGTGGCCAAAGGAAGAACCTCATGTTTTCTAAAGACCTAGAGAACATATACCAGCTTCTTCTCTTCTTTCCCTTTGTGTTCCTCGTTTTGGCAAATTACTGGAAGATGAGGTTCTGACTGAAGGGAGTAAAATCTGAAGTTTCAGTATCATGTCCAAGGTTACCTACTTAGGGGGACAACCAGAACTCACACAGGAAGTCTAAATCTAGAGCCAATACTCTAAATCACTACACTGGACTTTGTCACTGATACAAATATTTTCAAAGTTCTGCAGTATGAAAAGAGCCCCAATTTTAGAAATTCTGTGTTCAGAAGTACAGTACCTAGCTAAAAATTCAGTTGCTATGGAACAAAGTTAGACTAGACAATAGACGACGAGTAGTCATATATAGCAAAAGTAAAAAACCACAAATTAAGAATTCTGGAGTTTAAAATCCAATCTTTTCAATCTTAATCTTTTATATGAAAGTTTTAGAAAGACCCAGAAGCTTTATATAAATTAAAATCCATATGGTTTTTTGTTGTTGTTTTTGGTTTTTTGACACAGGGTCTTGCTGTGTAGTTTAGGCTGGCCTCAAACTCATGAGGATCCTCCTGCCTCAGCCTCCAAAGTTCTGGGATTGCAGGCATATGCCACCAGGCCAAGCCCCTATCCATACTTAACTATTTCAGGCTGCTAATTCAGACAAGCAACAGAAGTCAAAGAACTTAAGTTTGTACCTTTCTCCTTTCATCTGTAGAATAATGAATAGTTACATCAACATATTGTGGACTAATTAAATAAAGTACAGGAGCTGAGGATTTAGCTCAGTGGCACAGTGCCTGCCTGGCAAGTGTGAGGTCCTGAGTTTGATTCCAGGTACCGCTTCCACAAAAAAGAAAGATCATTAAATAAAGTATGACACTCTGAAATGTCAGTATTTTATTAGCATACAGCATACTTCTCCCATCACCAAAGTCTAAATTACTTTCTGTGAATTTTTAATGTTGCTTAAAAAAAAAAAAACTCCATTGTCTCATATTTCACAGAAGCTTGGGGAAATAACAATTATATAGCATCTAAAATTAATTCACCTCTACTTTTCATTCCTCTTTGCTCAGACCCCCACTTTATTATAAGGCGGATTGTTAAGTACTGTATAACCTTGTTTACACTAATGCGTATGGTCCAGTAGCCTCACAATCTGGTTATTTCTTGTGGCTGGGACATGGCAAAAAGTACAGGACAGCCAAACCACTCTCAGACATAGAAGCAACAACGCTCACACATACCCTTTATTTAATTAAGTGGAAACAGCCTAAGAATGAATCATGATGAAGTTCCCCAAGTGTTAAACTCCATGTCTGTTATTCTAGTGGAGGCTAGTCATACTGGGTTGATTCATGTGATTTTAAAACTAATCTATCTTGTCTGAAAACAAAATGAGCTTATCTTTTGAAATAATAAGAGCAGTGTAAACTGGGCAGAGACTTGTTTGCATTTTGGGAGTTGATACAACCAGCTAAAGCTAAGGACACAACCTGCAGGTGGTAGAGGTAGAAACTGAAGCCAAGTTTTCTAAGATCTTTCAAGGAGAAAAAGGGACCATGAAGGCACCATCAAACTTCTGGCCCCAAACTAGACGGCCTCTGGGAGTCTCCCTAGCTCACTGTATGAACACATGAAGAAAGTCAATGCAGAGCTTTGTATGACCTTGCAGTTATCGGGGACATACTTGGGAGCAGTCTCTGGACCCTCAAGCAGCATGGGACGTTGGTTTAGCATTTGGCCCTGCATGGGAGATACCAAGAACTGACAATGTTGAGCAGCTCAGTATAGAAACTTTGAGCAGTCGTGGGTAAAAATGCCTTTCTCCTCCAGGGCTACCTGCCTCATATGGGGCTGAGGAATGTAAGAACACAGGAGGGGCCACATTTGCTCCCCTGCCAGCATGAGCCCAGCGCAGGCTACCAAGGGGTTCAGGAGAGATGGACCTGTGCTCCTGGCCTGGATCCTGCAAGGGTTTAATATGGGGCAGGATTTCCAGCTTTGAACTATGGTGTCTTCACTACTAATGAGCCCCGCACATTTGTTACAAAACACAGATACCTGATAAAATACTGAACATACATGCTTTCATTATTAAAGCCCTAATACTCTTGATTAACTCTCCAGTAACTAAAGTAAAAAGGAAGAAAGGAAAAATAAGGCAGCAATGATCTGTAAGAATTACCCACTGGAAGCTTATCTTGTGCAGTGTAGGTTGTACCATCCCTTAAAATGTGTTAATACCCTTGTCCAAAACTGCTGGAAGCCCAGGTTATCATACTTAAGTCCTCTTAATTTATTTGCAGAAGTATCTTTCTTGATGCCAGGCTCCATTATTTTAAACATGCCCTAGACCCCTATTACCATTCTTCTTCTGTAAAGTTCATTAGCACACAGGGAAAGAATCTTCCTATGGAAATGGTCATACTTAATAAATATACTTTCTCAGTATACATTCAAAAAAGTCACTTGAGAATGGTTTATTTTGATATCACTACATTTCATGACAATTAAAAACTGTTAACTTTCTAAAGTATCTTCCATGAACTGGAAGACACTTACACAAATTGCTTTAAATACATACCATGAATTGTTTTTAAAAAATATCTTGCACATTTGTCACCATTATTTGTAAGTTCTTGTAAAATTCTGTAAAGCTTGGAAAAGGCAAATATCGAACCCAGGACAAGTTCTAGGGGGCAGAGGTGGTGTCAGTCTCGCTCACTGTTATACTCTGGCACCTCATCCAAAGCCTGGCATGTACAAGGCATTCGGTAAGTATCTGTTAAGTGATATGTTTTCATCTTTGTAGAAAAGATCCCCCAGAGGATAGCAGTCTACCAGTGCAGAGTTATTCTGAAACTAAAAAGGAAATCTGAACTCTAAGCTCCCTTGGGGGGAAGCAACAGATCATGGCATTTGAACAAACCAGAAAGGGAAAGATGTGATGTGGCCTGAAATTTAGAAAAGCATCATACAAAAATATTTTCTAAATGTATTACTTCACTATGACACTCAAAAGCTGGCTCTCAAAACTGCAATTCTGACTGTCATAGATGCTCCCTAAGAAACACAGGAAGCCATCCAGAGGCCTGTTTATGTCTGTCTACATTCCAATAACCTACTTAAGAATGGACAAACGGGGGTTACAAAACCAGAGAAAATTTATGAACACATTCATGTGTAAGTACAAGCTGTAAGTGGATTAAAACTTACAGAAATACTAAGTAGATCTCCTGTGGGTATTTTCAGTTCAGACTTAAAATGAGGTCTAAGTCTACAACTCAAGGACAGTGACTGAACGCAAGTGCTCAAGGAAAAAGAAATGAAATTCACTTCTGTCCGCTCCACTGAGCAGGGATGTTTATGGTATACCTAGTGCGGGAGTGCTGTGCTGGCTGTTTTGTAACACAGTCCTCAGAGAAGAGATAGAAATCCCTGTTATTATTCTAAAGGTGGTGAAACTAAGGCGCAGGGCAGTTGATGACTTGTCTAAATTTACATATTAACTACTAAGTAGAACAAGGACCCAAATTCAAGTCTGACAAAGTCTTTCCACCTCCTTGTATAATGAAAAATAGCCAAGTGGATGCCGGCGACTAGGAATATCTCCTGAAAAAAAAGTGGAAAACACTCAAGTGCTGAAAATCTGTCACAACCTAGGGGCTGGGGATCTAGCTCAGTGGCAAAAGTGCCTGCCTGGCAAGCACAAGGTCGTGAGTTTGATTCCTGGTACCAGAAGAAAAGAAAAAAAACAAAACACAACCAAATCGATCAATCTGACCCAGGGCCCTTGAGATCAGTATAGTGACCTTCAAGGAACCATGGGTAACAGGTGGGTGATGGGCAAAGGCCATTCTCACTTTTTCAAAAGTATGTGTAAGACTCAGAAGGGCTACTCTCAGGTCAAACCTCCTCTGTTGTCAGCAAGGGACACTGCCCAGTGCTTGCACAGGCTGAAGAGGTGACATGCTATGATCAATAGACAGTTGTCAAGTGGATGCAGGATTAACACCTTCTCTTGAGTAGGTCTAAAGAAGAAAATTCTGTTAAAAGGGAGTATGCAGACTTGGGTGGTACATTCCTGTAATCCTGTCACTGGGGAGGCTGAGGTAGGAGGATCGCCATGAGTTCAAGGACAGCCTGAATTACAAAGCAAGACTCTGTCTCAAAAAAAAAAAAAAAAAAAAAAAAAAAAAGAAGTATGCAAAAAATAGAGGCTGACTTCAGAGAGAAAAGTGAGCTCTCCATTCTCCTTCTGGGAAGTCTTGGCTCCCTAACTCCTATGACTCAGAACCTCACACCACACCCCTTGTTATATTGGCTGTATCCTACTTACATGATAGGTGCTCAGTTCCTCTAGAAATTAATCACCAACTGCTTTACAATGAGAAAATCAATTCCATGTTCCACGTGACAGAGTTAGATAACCTTATACAGCACATTGAACCAGAAACTACATATACCTGCATCACTTTCTCTCAACAAAACAGAAAGTACTAAGCTCACTTATTGTTTAATTTGGGGCAGGATTTCCAGCTTTGAACTATGGTGTCTTCACTATTAATGAGCCCTACACAGTTGTTACAAACCACACATACCTGATAAAGTACTGAACATATATGCTTTCATTATTAAAGCCCTAATACTCTCGATTAACTCTCCAGTAAAGTAAAAAGAAAAGAAAAATAAATAAGCAAGGCTACTTCTGTAATTTCAAATTATTCAAAATTGGTGAGCACATTATTAGCAAACCTGTTTTAGTTTGGATCTGAAGTGTCCCCCAAAATCCCCCGTTGGAGACTTAGGCTCCACCCTGTGGTGTTACCAGAAGCTGGTGGAATCTTTAGGAGGTGGGACATAGGAAGAAGTCTTCAGGTAACTGGGAGGAGGCCTTCCACAGGGATAACAAGAGCCCATTCCTTTTTTTCATCTTGGCCATGAGATGACTGGCTTTACTCTACCATAAGCTTTTGCCATAAGCCCAACACATTAAGGACAACAGACCATGGACTGAACTTCCCAAACTGTGAGTCCAAGAAAACTTTTATCTTTATCTCCACTATCCATTATAGTAACACATTACCCTAATTTTAGACTTTCTAAACCAATGTCAATACAATGCAAGTTACACATAAAAAACATCAAGTTTATGGACATTCTCTTGGCACAGATAGAAAAAGTAATAATGAAAAGGCAATACAGTTGACTTAGAATTTCCTTTCCTCTCACATTATAGTCAAAACATTTCAGCGTTAATTCCCTACAATGATGGAGGTAGCCTCCAAGAATCTGACATGCTGGCTTCACTGTCCTGGGGACAAGGAGAGCCAGCTGGATGTGCAGAGCGGCAGTGTTAATAACCAGGACAAGCTGTTGTGTTACGACTTTGCTGCTACCAAAACCCAAAAAAATGCATCCTAACACATAATACCAACAGTAGAAATTATGACATAAATATATTTCTTATGCAAAACAAATGAATACATAATACAAACAGAGTGATGAAAATTTCTTTTTCGGGAGTACCACCATGACTCTGCAGTTTTAAAAGGAGTTAATATCACATTTAACACTTTTAATTCTGTAAAAACCATGGTTAAGACAGTATGGAAAGCTTAGATTTTGGTAGAAACCTGGATGTGGGGAAGATTGCTATAAAAAAATGAAAACAGGAATGATAGAAGTGTATTTTTATATACAAAAATGAAGGCCCAAAATATAGTTTGCTGAAGTAGCTATTGAAAAGATGTTGAGTTACTTTTCCTTTGCTTTGGTTAAAACAGCTTAGGAGCAGCAGTCAGTTCTCCTCCTACCAACAGCATAAACACAGTGACAGGACTATTTTTAGTACAAAATAAACGACTTTCAAAAAATTAAATTAAACACTTTACCAATAAATAAATTTTTTGAAAAGGTAGCATCCTCATCCTATAATCTTGGGCATAACATATATACCAACTTAAAAAGTAAAGTTTCTCCCACAATAATAACTACAAGTGTTAATGCAACAAGCTATGAAATGAAATTACTTTAATGTATTTTAGGAAAGCTCCTAGCAACCAATATGAATTTTAAGTTGGCATTTTCTACAACTGTACATATTCCAAAGTAACGGACTAATACTTTCTTACAGAATATAATCCCAACAACTGTTGGCATTTCAATGTAATCCTAAGAAAATGGTTAAAAGAAACATGTAGCACACCAAATCTCAGAGTTTATAATTCTGATTTACAGCATGAAAGGGAATCAACTTCTACTTAAAACCATAACCAGTACTGAAATATACTTCAAAAACAAAACATTTGGACTCATGATCTTCAACATTAGTTAAAAATGGTCTGATGTTTGTTGCTGATGGTAATTATTGAATCCAATGTGCAAAAAAAAGTGCAACTATCTGTTTTCTTGAAATATGTAAGACCAACACCACTATTTACACACTTAAAAGATCTGAAATTTATTAAGTAAACATATTGCATCTCCTTTATAGATAAATCAGGTGCTGCTGGGAGCCCAAAAGCTTGATGACATTCTATTACACTAATGTAACTGAAGCAGATCTGTTTCTTGTCCTAATTTTGATCCTAACCACAAATCTCAGGTCAAAAATCAACTAAGAATTATTTTGCTGTAGGAAATCCTGGAACTGTTGCACATCAACTTAGTCGCTGAGGGCCTTTTCAATTCTCCTCACTGCTGGTCCACTCGGCAAATCCCTGCCAGTGCAGAGTGCAAATCCCCAACCGAGAGGAGCCGCAGAACTCAGCCGCCACCACCAGCGCCCTGGTGGGTTTGCTCAGCCTCCTGTACTTGTGACTACAGCTTTGGGGAAGCAATCAAAACAGATGAGGAAACACTTCAGCAAAGCAACTATTATCTGTCCACAAAAACAGTGAAAAACAGTGATATAAAAAATTAACAAACCAAATACAAATCTAATACCATTCTGTATTTCCAGAACTTGGTTTCATACTCGTGCAGTGTTCTTGGTCAATCTCCCACTGCCACGTTCTGCGTCTGTAAGGTATACATTTATTAAATTATTAAAACGGCTGTTTTGACCATAAGTCCCATGTAATTGCAATGATCAGGAAATCAAGTGATTCAATTATTACTCTGTGCACTGCACTCTTCAGTGCTATGAGTGTGGAGGAATTAAAAATGGAACGGAAGTCTCTTGCTTCTAAACTGGACACAGGAGTTCTCAAATTAAAAATCTTAAAAAGGAGCAGGGGAGCTTCCTGGCAACATGAATAGACACTAGACAGGACAGCGCCACTGTTTGGTCACAACTTAGAAAGAAAGTCTCCTTGAAGAGTTGCAGACACCTAACCAACCACTGCCTCCAGTCCAGCTGGTGCGACGCTGCACATTTCCGTAAAAGCGGCGCCACCAGCCTTCAGCTTGGCCTCTGCTGCTCGGCCCAGGGTCCCCGCGGTCCCCTAGCTGCAGGCAATGGTTTCCAGCTGCTGCTCAGCCTCTGCGGCCATTGCAGCCGCTTGCAGCTGCTCCGTCTCACTCTGCATGGCGCTGGGGGTGACCTGTTTCCTCTCGCTGTGCATATTGTTCTCGTGCCGCTTCAGATCGGAGGCCTTGGCGAAGGCCTTGGTGCACGAGCCACACACAAAGGGCTTCTCCCCTCGGTGCCGCCTCTCATGGTCCTTGAGGTGGGACTTGTGCTTGAAGGCTTTGTCACACATGTGGCACGCGAAGGGCCGCTCGTTACTGTGCACCCTCTCGTGCTTCTTCAAGTCTGGGGCACGGATGAATGACTTGCCGCACACCTCACAGCTGTAGGGCTTGTAGCCTGTGTGGATTTTCAGGTGTTCCTTCAGGTGGGCCTGCGTGGTGAAGCCCTTCGTGCACATCTCGCACACAAACGGCCGGTCCGCCGTGTGCAGCTTCTCGTGCTTCCGCAGGCGGCCTTCATCGGAGAAGGTCTTCCCACAGGCCTGGCAGGCGATCTGCTCCCGATGGTGACCGTACAGCAAATACTCAAACTTCATGTCACTGGCGGCTGTGGTCCAGCCTGGGGTCTGTTCATCTTTCACCTCACTCATGCCATCATTAAATGTTAAGGCTTGAGGGGTCTGGGACCCCAAATCTTTGGACTCTGGGGTCTCCATGGACTCTACCTCCTGGCCGTAGCAATTGACTTTCCGAACCTCCTCACTCCCTAGCTCTTTCAAAATCGCCTCCTGAACCCTGAGCGTGGTTGTGGGTGACTTGCCGTCCTCCTGACTCGGGGGGGTACCCTCTACTGTGTCATCGGAAGGGCTGTCATCCTGATCCCCAATTTCTTCCACATCATCATCCTGAGTGTCCGTGGCGTCTCCAATGGGGCGATTTATTTTGAGGCAATACTTACTTTTGGACTGACCATTACTTTCATCGGGACTAGACACATCACGCTTCTGAGAACAGAGTTTATCCAAAAATCGGATACCAAGAATCTGACCAGAAGACATCATTAAGTTAACATCTTCCTTTTTCACAGAAATCTTTGCCGTGTACATGTAGTTCAGGACCTCTTCAAATATATCAGAACGGAGAAAATCTATCTCTATTACTGAAGAACTATCCACCTCGAGCTTCTTGAAAAGCTTTTTAAAGTAGGTGCTGCATGCGGCAAGAACACATCTGTGTGCTCTGAATTTTACATCTTCAACCACGATAGCAATATCACAAAATTCTCCTTCCAGGCGTTGCTCATTTAGTGTTTTTAGAAACAGAGTTTTATGATCATCGTCATTATACTTAATGGTTTCAGACATACTGATGAAAAACTCCTACAAAAAATTTTATTAAAAAAAGGAGTTTAATGATTAAGAATAATTTTTCCACACAGACAATACAGGTAGATGTTCATTTGATGATCAAAAAGTCAATGTCAAGGACAGCCCAAGAACTGGGCAGAAAAGACTGATGCCTACTAAGGGACTTCCATACTGTTACTCTGTTTACCTTCAGTTTATGAAGCATTTGCCTAGTAATAATAATTAATAATAATAATAGCCCCTTTTATAAAATACACGCTGGGCATTATTTGAGGTGCTTCATGTATCTTAATTACTTCCATATCCGAATGACTTTATGAGGTAGGTTAGTTAGAAACTTGCCCAGTATTATGCAGCTACTTAGTAAAGAGTTGAGCCTCTCATCCAGGTGATAGCTCTGAAACTCATGGTTCCAGACAACAAGGACAAGCAAGTCTACGTCAACCTTAACAAGGAGGCCAGGACCTTAGTCCTGTCTAGAGCATCTACTCTGATCCCACATCTGGAGGATTCAGCAGAACAGTGCTCAGTGTTAATCACGGCTGCCAACTCGAGGGGCACTGCTGCCAGCTCGCTGAGTGCTGTCTTCTCGTTTTACCATAGCAGTTTTAGGCTACTTCTCAATGAGGCCCCTATGAGACTCAGATGACACCTAGGAAGAGAACAATGAGTGGCTTTGTTCTCCCTGGACACCAACCTATCCCCCACCGGGTGAGTGTCATCCACACTGCATGTGCAGGTTTACTGTCCTCACTAAATGCTTGGGACCAGAAGTGTTTGGGATTTTGGAATACTCGCTCATATATGTATCATATGAGATGTTTTGGTGATAACACTCAAGTCTAAACATGAAATTTATGTTTCAAGTGGAATTTCCACTTACCGTATCATTTTAGCACTCAAAAGAGCCCAGAGTTTAGATTTCAGATACGTAAATTAAGGAGGCTCAACCTGTACCTGACAAGTGCTATGAGTATTTTATAAGCAAAAGAAACTTAGAACTGATATGATCTCTCATCATATTGAAATTCTGAGCTTTTAAAAATGATGTGTTCTATGCGCTTTTTTCAAAACCATTACTTTTATTTGATAATATAATTTTGAATAATTTTGATAATATAAATTTGAAGAAAACACAATTTCCCAAAGAAACAGAAGTCAATATATAACCTGATATACATACAATTTGTATGCTGGACATGGAGCTCAGGGCCTTGCTCCTGCCAGGCAAGTGTTTTATCAGAGCTATACCCCATCCAAGCAAAAGTCAAAACGTTTTTTTCAACACTTAATATCCAAAGGTATAGTTACCATGAACAATTCAGGCTATTATTTTAATGCCTTAAACACCAAAATCTTCAGATCAGAATAACTGATCAGGGCACACCACACCTACAAAGAAAAAAACAAGAATGAGGTAGGATCTTTCTCCATTCCGAATTATAAAACAAGAATGGTTCCAAGAATTGATTAAAAGCCAGAGAGACCTCCCTGACTTATTCTGCTTCCTGTACCTATACCTATTTTTCAGCTAGGGAGCACCTGGCCGCGTGGCCCCCCACCTTTGCACAGCCCTGGGCTGGAGCTGGCAGGGGCTATGCTGCAGGGACCCAAGGATGGGCTGGAGGGCCACTAAGGGATGGCTCACGGCAGAGCTAAGCCACCTGTGCAGGCGCAGATGGCCACAGACGTACAGAGATGGCAGCAAGTGCCCCTGGCGCCACAACTTCCTGCTGCGTATGCAGCCCTGTACGCTTTCTTTTCTCTAGGCTCCTACACAGACGGACATACAAAGAAAGCCACAGATGTACAGCACCGAACATTGCTTATGGGTGGCAGTAACTGCTTTTTTTCTTTACACACCTGTGTGATGGAGTACACGCTTGTCTTGAAGACTGCATTTGGCAATTCAGGTGTTTTTTTTTTTTTTTTTTTTTTAACCTCTATTACTACCCAGAAGCCCAAAGAAATTTAGCTTTTTGTGAATGTTAACTCTTACCCCAGGAACTCCATCCTGCAGACCAATGTCCTGAAAAACAAAAAGTTTTCCTCTACTGAACAGTGACCACACCAAAAAATCTATTTGGTGTGCTGGGCTGTAACATAGCACTACACAAAATGTGCAGTGTGGGACTCCGAATTAGAGCCCTGCGTCCTCACAACCTTACCAAGTTCCCTTTCTAGAAAACACTGCGCAGCCCAAGTGTACTGGGGGTTCTCTCCGCAGGGACCACCCTGGCTCTGCCTCCTAGGTTTTCCCAGGCACCGGGGCCTGCAGTCGCCCCGGTGGGAGGGCAGTTTGCACAGGGCCTTCCTGTGGGGGACACCTTCTCTGGCTGTCACTAACTTCTGGGGCTGGTGGGATGAGTGTGCACGGGACCAGGGGGAGGAGTGGCCGCGAGTAGCCATGGCAACACATCAGCGTGTCCTCCCTTTCTCTTTTCTTTTTGGCCACAATCAATTCAGCCACCCCCCTTTTTTTTTTCTTCCAAGATCTGGGACCCAGAAAAGCGGTAGCACGCTTGCATGGGTTCATTTTTTTTTTCCTTTAGCGTTGTTCCACTTGCTAAGTTCAGAGGAGTCGAACCGGAAGATGGCCGTGGCCAGTATTTCTGTAGACAGTTGCAGCAGACGCGGTGGCCCCAATCACACCTCCGCCACCACGTCGTCCCGACCGACGTCTCTCCCAGCGCCCCGTACAGCCAAACTTACATAAGCGCCCCCCCACCCGCCGCGACA
>NW_004955402.1:5722672-5749085 GCF_000276665.1 Chinchilla lanigera | reverse complement strand
CCCGCCCGCACACAGGGAGCCCCGCCGCAGCGCCGCGTCCCCTGGATCGCGTTATCACACCCATTTTTACAAAATACACCCCTCACTTCATATCTGCTGTGAGAGCACGACCTTCGTCTAGGCTTGTGAGATTATGTAAGGTAATGCTAGCAACAGGTACATAAGTACGCGTTTTAAGAAATGGTATTATCTGCATTTGCTACGGGAAATTCTATATGGTCTCAGCTGACTTCATAACATTGACGGATGTTGGCCTAGTGCTTATTGAGAGAGGTGTTTATATATTAAATGTCTTTGGGGAGGTGTTCCCAAAAGTGCGGGGGTTAGTAGGGCTAGTGAACTCGACAGTGTAGGATACATGAGGACTGGAGGCAGGCGTATCCAGTTGAAGTGCTAAGTTGCTTATGTTTTGTAGACCTCAGTTCTCTGAAATGGACATAAGGAAGCACCTAGGGTGGGCACTTGTGGCAGTTCAGTGAAATAATGGCCATGTGTCTGCTTAGAGCGAGCATTACTCCGATGGCATTGAAGGGGCTGCGCCCTGACGGTACAGTCCGGGGGCAGCGGCAGAGGCAGGGGCAGGGGCAGGACCGGAACCAAGGGGTTGTGACTAAAGTTCATGCTCATCAACCTTGATATTCTGCTTCTGTATTCCTGTTTGCATAGCTCATAAAATTACCCCTGACCCTGTAGGTTTTGTGTTTATAGGAAAATAATAATGACAGCGGTCTAGCACAAGGATATGCTATTGATTAGGAAGCTCCCCTGCGGCCAGCAGTGCGTGGCGGCGGCCAGCGCTCGGTAGTGTCCACTGCTGTCCCCGGCGGGTAGCACACCTGCGGCTTCCCCTCATGCTGCACATGGTTGTCTTGTGTCAACACAGGCGTTTTGCATATGGCCAGGTAGAGTCTTCACTTGGTGGGATTGCCGTGATAAAGTTATTTGCAGATGTTCTCAAGCCCGGAGTCAGGGATTCCTGACAGTTAAGATCAGGGCCTTCCTAAATAGACACACTTTGATGGAACTGCTCCTCTCCCAGTGGCCCTGTCACTTCAGGTGGGACTCACGGTCTGACAGCCATGACCCTAGGGGACACCTTAGGTGCCTTCTGAGCAGCACCTGTCTCTAAGAACTGTCTGGTCTGGACACTGGACCCTGGGGGGTGCCAGGCCTGGCGCCATTACAAAGCAGCTCCAAAGGGGTGTTTGAGATGTCACGGTACCAGGGCTTTCAGATGAGTAGGGTTGACTTCCCCATCACACTGACCTTGGGCCCTCACGCTGGTAATAGAAGCAGGTGAGTGGGCCAGGGCCAGGGCCAGGTACAGGCTTTGAGAGGAGCCTGTGACCCGCTCCTCTGCTGTGTTGCAGCCTGGCGAGGAACAGGCCCAGGGTGCTGCTTCCCTGACAGCCTGTCCCTTGAAGACAAATGGAGCCGAGAGAGCAGAGCCGGCCACAGCCCAGCCTGAGTCCAGCCCAGCTCATCCACAGATCCCAGCTAGAAATAAAGGTTGTATCAGCACTGGGAGGTTGTGTATGCCGTTTCCTTACTGAGCAGAATCCACCACACCTGCAGGAGGAAAAATGTCCCAGAAAAGCGGCCGCTCTGAAAACACTGGACCAGCCAAGGTCCAACCCCGAAGAGGATGTGCATTCCACGAGTAACCTCAGAAATGGCTCTAGCACAGCACACCAGGATCGGTGCCCTCCTATTTTTAGAAAGCACAGAGTGTGATGGAGAGGCAGCAAGAGGAACTCATTTCTACTGGGAAATCAGTAAAAACTTCCCCAAAGACGTACATTTAAAACCCATGGAAGTCGGATGTGGTGGCTCATGCCTGTAATCCCAGCACTAAGAAGGCTGAGGCAGGAGAATCGCAAGTTTGAGGCAAACCTGGGCTACAGAGTAGGACCCTGTCTCAAAACAAACCTCAAGACCTATTGGATGAGACAGAGCTAGGCAAAGGGGAACTGTATTCCAGGCAGCGTGGGAACAGCTAAAAAAAATGGTGAAAGGACCCTGGCATGCGTCTGGCTGTGCCAGAGCACAGGGACCAGAGATGAGTAGGCATGAGACCCGACCATCAGGACAGCAGGGCCAGCACCTGCAGGACCCTGTGGTCTGCACTGAGGGGTCTGGATTTTTTGCTAAACACAGTGACAGCCATCAAAACACTTTCCTTTTAAACTAAAATTTATTTACATAAATGGTAATCTCCTAAGCAGAGTACATTGAGCTTTTGGAACAGGGATATGAATTTACGTTTCAGATGTCTCCATTTGGGAGACTGTCCATGTCGCACTGTTCCACCAGTCATGCTATGAGGAGCCTTGTGAAGACCAAGGACCAATGTCCCATCCTTCACTGCCTAGAAATAGAAGAAAACGAACAGTTAACTCCTACAACTCACTTAGATAAAACACTAGCAAGCACTATCCTAAGACTCCGCTTTGAGCAACTGTATGATGTCAACCACAACAGTGAAAAAATGAGAGAAAATTCTAAGATATTTTAGCTGAAAGAGGAGAAGTTGCTGGATCAATAAAGAGACTTGTTAGATAACAGCAATAAAAATACGATGCACTGAGAATCACGTAACAAGGAAACAGGTTATTGTAGAGCCACTTCTGTACAATATGTATTTATAACACATCCTAAGAATTATAGTTCCATGAAGTTTTCATTGGTGCAATTATATAATCACTTAATAAAACTCCCAAAGGAAAAAATACTTAAACCTCTTTTAGAAGAAAGATCAAATATGTGATTATTGTTTCTGAATCATTTCAGCGATACTACGAAGGACAAAAATACTGTACTAATTGTACTTCCTGCAAACGATAAAATGTAAACAATTTGTAAGATTCACATTTAAATAATCTCTGGTTATAACACATCACCCTAAGAAGTAACTATATCAAACTTCCATTCGAACTGTGATATAATCTCTTAGTAGCAATGAGAGGAAAATATCCAAGTTACTTTAGCAGAAAGGGAGTTGAATCAAAAGAAGGTGCTCAATATCTGCCAGGGCAAGGACATTAGGACAAACTGCGTCCTATGCCATCGTGCGGGGGAGGATGCTGTCTTGAGATGTATTTGGCCCCATGCAGGGACGCCTTGCGGGGGCTCGTTCCTGGAATATCATTTTCTTCTTACAGTCCTGCATTCCTAAAACTTCAGAATAATTTTCTTCCCTCTACCATTCGCCAGTTGCTAAGCTCAGCTACTTGCTGTACCCAGAGTCTTCTTTCTGGAGGACAACCTGAGATTTTACTTTTGCCTTTGAACAAAGAATATTTCATCCACTCTAGTAAAACATGTATTACGTTAATTTTAAAAATATGTTGGGCCGGGGATGTAGCTCAGTGGCGCTTCCTGAGCATGCTCAAAATCTTTGTACCTTGACAGTATTCAGGTTGGATTGCTGATAGATTTTAGGTTCATGTTGTTTAAAGGGAACTGTAGTAGCTGGTCAAAGAGCGATTTAAACAGCCCATAAATACAATATGCTTTAGTTTCTTACTTACCTTGAGATTCAGCCCTCCTCTACAAAGTTAGGGGACAAGTTTCACGTAAGGCATAGAAGAAAAGAAGCACAGAGGAACGGATGCCCCTTTATCCAGTCTCCTTGGGCAGATCACCTCATTGCTCAAGATTTGGTTTCCTTGCTTGTACAATGAGAATGCCACCAAGGCTGATTAATTAATTCAGTAAATGGTTATGAGCATAGTTGTCCCTTGATACCACCAAGGGAAATTAGTCTCAGGCGTTTCTGTCTTCGCTCCAGTCTTCTGTACAAGTAGCATGGTATTTGCATGTAACCTACATACTTCCTTTGTATACTTGACATCTCTGCGTGGCTTATGACACCTAGTACAGTGTAAATGCTTTGTACATATTTGTGACAGTCCATTGTGCAGGGAATAATGACAAGAAATCTCTTCAAGTATACTACAGACACGTCTTTTCCTTGAATAACTTGAATGTGGAGTTGTTTGAATCCACAGACATGAAAGCTGGGTCTGGAGGCTGCCGATCTGTCATGCCAGGCTCTCTAGGTATTGGGGGCGCAGCAGGGAGCAGAGCACACAAACACTCCTACCTGCTGGGAGACCGGCAGTAAACACATATATATGGTTACCTGGTGATAAGTGCTGCGGAGAGAAAGAAAGCAGGGGATGGACCAGGAAGGTGGAAATACAGGTGAGTGATGTTAAAACTGTCAGGAAAGCTCCATGGAGATGACATTTAGCAAGTGCCTGAAGAAGGGCAGGGGCCATGTGGGCGGAGGGACGGAAAACCCTCAGCAAGCACAAGGGCCCAGGGCAAGCTGTGCCCGCTGTGTCGAAGCAACAGCAAAGGCAAAGGCAGGAAAGCGGGTGCCTCGGAGGCACTGCCCCACCCTCCTTCTGCATCTCTCCGTGAAGGACAGATGACAGTAAGAGCTGTTGTCTCTGCCTAGAATAAGGTGTGGATGCTTATGTTGAACATCAAATGCACAACACAGCCTAATTTAACAGTGATTTCATCCAATTCTTGGAAATTTCTAATGTGGTTTAAGAGAAGGACAACTCAAGAGCCTACAACCTTTAAAGAATGGTAGAACCAGGCGTGGTGGTGCACAGCTGTCATCCTAGCACTTGGGAGGCTGAGGCAGGAAGATCGCTTCAAGTTTGAGGCCAACCTGGACTAGATAGTGAGTTTAAGGCCAGCTTGAACTACATAGTAAGATTCTGTCTCAAAAAAACAAAAGAAAAAAAAGAATGCTGGAAAGTGGCAGTGGTGGTGGGGGCCTGGTAGGCTGCATGTTCAGATGAGCTGAGAGTCACAGCACAGGCTGTAGGAGAGGACAGCAGCAGGTTTGGGAAGGGCATGCATCATCACCTTGTAATCCTCTGCTCTGTGGTCCTCAACATTATAATTACCTGGGCGGCTTTGATGATCTCGGAAGGTATTCACGGTGCTTGGTGGTGACTTGAAGACTCTGACATGATTCCTGGTAGAGTCAGGTGTTGACTTCCTTCTTCACATGCGAATGATTAAATCGTGGCATAACTAAGAAGGGGACATTCTATTCTGCAGCATGTATTGACAGGAAACAGATAAGACCATCTCCATGAAATTCTGTATTCCATCCAAAATCCCACCTGTAGGGGACTCTTCATTTTTCCATCATCTGCTGAAGCTTTTTGTAGATATCAGCCATTCTCTACATTTCATGCTTTACAGATATGACTGCAAAGGTGGCTGGATTGAATATGTAGGAGGTTTGTTTTCACCTCATAATTTGGGAGTCATACAGATCTGTCTGTATAACTAGCCTTTGCTTTTGATCAAAATTACAATTTTTCTTTGGAATGACTAGGCCAAGCATGCATTTAATCCACTTAATTTATGAACTGCAAAATATTCAAACTGCAGCATACTAAAAGTAACACATGACCCTAAGGATTACATGACTATTTTTATAATTCAGGAACAAGCTACTATATTCCCTCATATTCATGTTATCTGATATTAATAGAAGTTACAGCTTTAATCTTCACAGTTAAACAGGAAACAATTCAGTGAGAGAGAGAGTTCTACCAAGTTCATAAAGATGTATGGATCTTTGAGAGCCAGTAATTAAACCATTTAAGATAATGGAAAATATCAAACAATCCAATTATGTCACCGGCTTCTTACTGTTTGTCTTTGGTTTGAGAGTGAACCAGGTTTTCTTTTTGACTATATTTTTGGAAAAGTCTGTTGTATAATTTGAAATAATCTTACAAATGAAATTTCATTCTATTGTCTGCAAAATTGCATTTAGAGAAATTAACATGAATATTTATGAGGAAATGTTAAAGTAAAGTTCTTTTTTTTAAAAAGAGAGCAGTTAGGTGTGTTCGTATTTGACTTCCCATCCAAGGGAGTTATATGTGCTAGTGTGTTTGCTGGACCCCAGAGACTGTCATATACTGAAGCCGCCAGTGGAGCAACACTAGCCCCCCAAGGTAATTGTTTCCATTAGAAGGTTCTGACTGATTTTTCATACACTTCCTATTTTGTAATACTTTTGGATTTATGGAAACATTAGAGAATGCAGAGTGCTCTGCAAGGTTCCTCTGTCCACCTTTCCTGGTTCTCAACACTTACAATTCCAGGAGGTCTGTTTGTTCATGCTGAAAGGCAATGTGGATACACAAAATCAACTCCAAAATGGCCTGGATTTCACACGTTTCTCCGTACTGTCCTCTATCCTGCTCCGGGACCCAGTGCAGGGTGCCGTGCTGCATTGCTCTATTGTGTGTCCCCACGTGTCTCTGTCTGTGACAGTTTCTCAGCTCTTCTCTTGTCCTGCATGTCTTTGGTGGCCAGAGGGCAGCCAGGCATCTGCAGCAGTTGCCTCCCATCGGGGCTCACCCTAAGTAAGCTGTAGGATCCTTTCCATCTCTAAATTGTCGTGATCATATATTTTTAGAGCAAATACATTACATTTTTAAAGCAAATACACGTGTTCCAGTTTTGGAAACTAATCTATGATTCCAATGCAGTGATAAGCTTGTAGGAAAGGCTCACATAACCAGTGCTTCCACTGCCGAAGATTAACTGTATATTTTTCCTACAAACCATATGCTCTGCATAGACCTGCAGCATTTACATACTTATGACAGATTTACCAACCTACTAAATACCTGCATCCTCAGCTCAATTGACCAATTTGAGGCAAATATGTCAGTAGGCCAAGCATATTTCTAGAGCAACAACAAAAAAATCTATTTTAAAAAAAGAATAGGGCCAGGCATGGTGGCACACAGCTGTAATCCTACCACTCATGAGGCTGAGGCAGGAGGATTACTGAGGGTCTGAGGCCAGCCTGGGTTACATAGTGAGTTCAAGGCCAGTCTGAACTATACAGTGAGACCCCATCTCAAGGAAAGAAAGAGAGGAAAGAAAGAAAGAAAGAGAAAGAAGGAATGAGAGAAAAGAGAGAAAAAGAAGAGAAAGGTAAGGGGGTATTAGATTACAGGGGCATCAAGAATGAAAAATATACTTCTGTCTTTCAAAAATCCATGATTCCTTGGGTAAGAACAGGAGATGTGTTGAGAGGAAGAAAGTGAGCAATGGGAAGAAGGAAAAAGGAAATGCCAGTCAGCAAGTGAGCGGTCTTACTAAAATGGTTTTGCAGTTGCCTTATTTTCTTTGATGCCCACTTAATTTTCTACTCACAGTGCAAATGGAATTTATCACATTTGGAAATAAACACTAACATGATTCCATAATGAATATAGTGCTGAATCACCCTATGAAGACACCAAAAACCAGTAGTACACTTGCTTTGCATTTATGGGGCCTGCAAATTCATAGCATAATTTGATCTTTTCAGTGATATTGTACATCTTCATTTTATTTTATTTTTTTATTTATTTTTTGATACTGGGAATCAAACTCGTGACCTTGCACTTGCCAGGCAGGCGCTGTGCTGCTGAGCTATATCCCCGGCCCGTTGTACATCTTTATTTTATAAGGGAATAAATAAGAGGCCAGATAAATTGTTGCAGGATTTGAAATCTGGAAGCTCTTCCATGTGGCCTACCCCTCCACTTTACAGATGCAGAGAGAGGATAGGAATAATCTCTGAGCATTAATCTTCCCAGTCTGCCTGTGGGCTTCTTTACAGTAATCATAAAGCATACAGGAAATGCTCATACAGTGTTTACTGTGGGTCAGGATAGGTGCTGCTTCAAGCACTCCATGTATTAACTCGTTTATCTTCACAACACTCAGTGAGGTACATGGTTTTGCCCAGTTGTAAGTGAGGAAACTAAAGAACATGGAAATGAAAATATTTTCCCAGCATAATACATGTGACTCATGTTATTCAGCTGCCCATTACTGTAAATACCTCAGATAATCAACTTAAAAAGAGGAAGAGTTCATTGTGGCTCACGGTTTTGGAGGGCTCAGTCCATGGTAATGGGTTCCATTGCTTATGGGTCTATGGTGGGAGCACATGGTGACTGAAGCTGCTTGCTTCATGGCAGTCAGGAAGCAAAGAGAAAAGGAAGAGAAGGGGCTGAGGTATGCCTGTGCCCTTTAAGGGTCCCTCTAGTGATATAATTTCCTCCCACTGGGCCCTGCCTTTGAAAAATGTCACCACCTGCCAAAGACACCACAGGTTGGGGGACTGAGCCCTTAACACAGGGGCTGTCGGGGACACATCCCAGCCATAGCACCTAGCAAATGGTGGCTAAGGAGTTGGACCCAGATTGTCTACCTCCAGCATCTCATAGTCACTATGCTCAACCCCCTAATTGAAATTTTTTTTTCTTGGTTCCTGGTTTCATTTTCTCTTTCAAGATTAGAAAATGCTAAATTGTTGTTACTGTCTCAAGCATCTGTGAGTCTCACAGTCAGTGGTAATCAGTGAGGAGGGGAGGCCCCTGACATGAACGGGAATAGCACTGCCTGCCCCACGTATCTGCTAGAGAGAAGGAATTTGTCCTTGCACCCGACCTTTCCAATTTGGCCTCACAGGACACCGAAAAGAGGCTCCTGCTTCAACACAGCCGTTTACTCCACAAATGCATAGTGAGCACTTGCCATGCATAAGGGATTCAGATAGAGCTGTGAACAAGACAGGCATAATCCCTGTGCTCAAGCAGATTAAAATTCAGCCTTGATGTCATGTGGGGAATTTGGGAAGTTGGAGGGAAATGTCCTGACAATACAAGAGCAAAGGGGTGAATTGTTCAAGAAAAAGGTGTAGCAAGTTACAGTCGAGTATAGTGGAGCCCCAATCGATTAATAAATTCACAAGTATGAATATGAGATAGGGTTCTAATAATGTTTTGGAAGAGAGACAATGATCATGATTATTGAAAATAATGCAGAAACAATGGCTAATGCAAGGCACAATGGCTTGTAATACTTCACTTATTTTTAACAGAAGGATAATTTTAAATATTCCTACTTAAGAAGTAATATTTATTTGCTAACTTTTGCTTCACAGTTTTCAAAGGAAAAGGACTTTGGTCTACCTGTATTTTAACAGAAATAAATTTCATAGTGACTGAAACTAAGCTAGATGCGGTCTTGTCTAGCCCCAAACAAGCCTTTCTCTACAGCCAAAAATTTCCAATTGTCCTTGAGTGAAGGATTTAAAAATATTCACATGTTCCTGGTAATGTCCTAGTAACCTTTGCAAGATGAAAATATCTTAGTACCTGATGTTTAAACCAGAAATAATTCTTCTGTTGTAATTTGCAGAAAAGGGAAGTTAGGATATCTTCTTTAATAAATAAAGTCTGTGGAAGGGGATCTGATAACATTTCCTTAAAAAAAGTCTTCACTTGGGATTCTATCTTAAACTTCAAGTCCACACAATGCTCATCCATTTATATTGTTTGGTTTCTATTATTTATAACTCTGATATAAGTTAAAGAGAAGGCAGTCAGACAGTAAATAGAAGCAATTATTTAGTCTTCTACTCAGCAATTTTATTTATTTATGCCAACATAAATCCCCTGATCCGGTCACATTCAGCCAACTTCTGTTTATTTGCATGCAGTCATAAGAGGAGACAATGAATCTGAAATCAAAGCAGGAAATCTCTCTCCCAGCTTTGGTGACTCCACACAGCATGCATTCACTGCTACATTGTCATTTGTTCATTTTTACCTTTGCTATTATTTTATCCCCATATGAATTGGTTGCCAAATGTTTCTGGAAACAGCATGGTTGTTTTCACTTGGAACAGCCCACCGTTGGATGCTTATATTTCTTCTGCTGTCAACTTTGGTAACTTGGTCAGAAATGCTATAGCTCTAGCCAGAAGTAAATCATTGCTTCGTGTGAAATTCCTCATTTTTATTGTGGTGATGTTAAATGCAATCTAGACTCGGAGAATGATTTATTTCCTTGCTGACTAGAAAGGACATTAATCAAGTAGTTCCAAAATGGTTATGGTCCCCACACCAGTCAGAGAGAACACAAATCCAAATTTTCTCCAGCTATGCTTTCTGCATTTTCAATCCTTCCTTTCTTCCCACTTACAGTCTTAGAAGGACAAAGGATACCCACAGTAGCTTATAGCTGAAACACTCATCAGGACTTTTTTTGTTTTGGCTATGTAATTAATATTCATATATGTATTTCACCTGAATTCCTGCATGTAGAAATACTATCAGATTTGGGAAAGTGGATATTTTAGACATACACAGAGGCTGAATGACTTGTGCAGGTTGACATAGACAGAACATGGCCCAGCCTGCTAGAATCTTCTGACTTTCTAGCAGTTGTTCCTCTGCTAGCCTGGGGGACCCCCAAAATCAAAGACAAATAAATACAGTCCAAAAACAGAGGTAATGTGTTTGACAATTCACCTAAATATCTTCTTACTGAGATGGGCAAGTGTAAATGATCTTTTGTTTGGTTCCTTTAAGAATGCCATGATCAAGCTGGGCGTGGTGGCGCACAATTGCAGGAGGATCGTCGCGAATTTGAGACCAGCCTGGGCTACAAAGTGAGCTCAAGGCCAGCCTGAACTGCATAGCGAGACCCTGTCTCAGAGAGACCAAAGAAAAAGAGAATCCCCTGATCCTATGAAATGACCTTAGTGGGGAGAGCTGGCTCCTTTTCAGGCTGTAGCTGGCTACACCAGGTTGCCTCTTCTTCTTTGTGCCTCTCCTTCAGCACAACTACAATTCCTTTTATATGCGTCCTCTTGGTCTTCTGCATTTCCTCATTTTAGGTATCTTTTATTTGATGCCTGTGTCATTGTAGCCTGCTTCCACTCCTTTAAACCAACTCCATTTGATAAAAATGCCCTTTTGTCTGACGTTGCTTTTTCTTTCAGACAATGAAAATAGCATGAGCTTTGAAATTTTATTAACCTAAGTTTGAACCTCTATTCTCTTGCCAGCTGGGTGACTTCAGGCATGTTCAAAATCTCTCCCAAGCAGAAAAGTAGATAAATTAGAACTCACATCACTGAGTGGCTGTGAGGTTTTTAATGACGAGTTGCTGTATGTGTAGCGTCTGGCATGGTGGCTATAATCCAATGTGCAAATTCCACTCCTCCGATAGGACCATTTCTATCACCCAGGTTCCTCATTTTATATTTACACTGCAGTGCAATAATGGCCACGAGGAAAAGAAGGCTAAGATGAATTCAACACAGATCCTCTAGATAGACTATCTAGCCAACATCTGTATCATCATGATGAACTTCGATGAAAGCATATGGGATTTCCTGCTGGAGAGATCTCATTAATGCATCCATGTGAAGAGCTTAAACCTTACATTCAAAAACAGCAAAAAATACAGACTTTCTTTCAATCCACAAGACTCACTGTGAAAGGATGCATGAACCCAAGAATATCTAGTTAGCTGTTGTTTATGTACAAATAAATATTCATTGAGTTTGTGTTATGTATCTGGCTTTCTGGAGCCTGGTTAGTTTCCAGAGAAAGAAGTATTTGAAAGTTGTAATGGGAATTCTTGAATTCTAGGATGTCTCCAGTTGATGTAGAGAAGCTTGTGCCAGGCTTCAAGTACATTGGGAATCCATCTGATTTCAAGATAAACATGAAGCTGAAGAGTCTGCACTGTTTCATGGTGACGGGGAGAAGGAGGAAATGGTCCCATTGGTTGAAGATCACCAGTTTTATTTCCATCAGACTTCATGGGTTAAAATCCATTCTCTAAAAAAAAATAAAATAAAATCCATTCTCTGCCTCCAGGCCCAGATTCCTGGACTGTCACAGGAAAATGACAGATTGCTCTTCTTCATTTGGGCTGGGATTATAATCATGAAGGTCAAAGGTTAAAGCCATCACTCCACGTTGGAATACAAGATACAGAAGCAAGCCCAAGCACACTCAGATACCTTATCTTTGACAGAGGGCCGAACACCTTCACTGGAAGGAAGATAGCCTCCTTCACAAATGGTGCTAGGAAAACTGGCTTTCCACATGCCAAAGGTTTAACCTAGACCCATATCTCCCACCATGCACTAAACTAAAATTGAAATGGATCAAAGGTCTAAACAGAAAAGCTGAAACACTTAATCTTCTCATAGAAAGGTAAAACTCTTAAAGAGATAGGTATAAGCAAAGACTTTATGAGCAAAGCCCTGATTGCACAGGAAATAATACAAAAAAATCAATAATACAAAGAAACAACAACAACAAATTAAAAAGCTTTTGAACAACAAAAGAAACTACCAAAGGAGTGAAGAGACAACTAACAGGATGGGAAAAAATTTTTACCAGCTACTCGTTAGTTGAAAAGCTAATATCTAGAACATGTAAAACTTTCAGAGGGGCTGGGGATTTAGCTCAGCGGCAAAGCGCCTGCCTGGCAAACGCAAGGTCGTGAGTTCGGTTCCCGGTACCGGAAAAAAACCAAAAATCTTTCAGAAAAATTAGACACCCCCCCCCAAATTTAAAGACCTGATCAAAAAATGGGCATCTGAAATGGACACTTCTCAGATGAAGAAATACAAAGAGCAAATAAATATATGAGAAAATGCTCAACATCACTAGTTATTTGAGAAGCGCAAATTAAAATAATGCTGAGATTCCACCTCACTGCAGGAAGAATGGCTATGATCAAGAAATCAACTGATAACAAATTCTGGAGAGGGTATGGGGAAAAAGGAACCCTTCTTCATTGTTAGTGGGAGTGTAAATTGGTACAACCACTTTAAAAACCAGTATGGTGATTCCTCAAGAAACTAACACTAGAAGGTTCCATTTGACCCACCTGTTCCCCTTCTAGGTATGTTCCCAAAAGAGTTAAAAGCTTCATACTGCAGTGATATATTCACATCCATGTTTAAAGCAGCACAATTTATAATAGCTACATCTTGGAAACAGCCCATATATGCCCATCAACAGATAAATGGATAAAGAAAATGTGGTATTTATATACAGTGGAGTACTACTCTGCCATAAAGAAGTATAAACGAGTCTTTTTTCAGTAAATATAGACCTCAAGACCATACTTTTAAGTAAAATAAATCGGACACACATGTTTAAATACCACATTGTTTCTCTTTTGTGAGAAACCCACGGGGTAAGTAAGGAGCAAAATGGAGGATGGATATGGCGAAGTAGGAAGAACATATTCAAATGGGAAGGGGAACAAGAGGAGGGAAGGAGAAGGGAAGGAAGGGAAAAAGGGATTGAAAGAAAAGAGAGTGGAAGGAAAAATGGAAACAAAACTTTTGAAAAGGGGAGGGGAAGAATTGAGGGGAAGGTAATGGGAAAAAGAGAATCAATATATATTCTGTACAGGTACAAATTCCCTATGATGAATGTGAATGTTATGTATGGCAAATATGTAGTACTAAAATAAAATAAGCAGAGATGAGACTGACAGGCTGTGGGCACAAAGTGATCAGCATTGGCTTTTGTACTGGCCATCAATCCCCCTTCAGAAGCACACACAGTGAGTCAAATCCTCTAATGACCAGAGAGTGCTCCAGATGCTTTTATGGGAATGTGGTTTATTTAACAGTATGAATTACAAGATCTGAAAACAAAAACCATACTGTGAATTCCTATGAAAGTTTTTCCCCAAAAAATGAGGAGGAAATTCTTGGTAAGAATTTTCGACTCTGTTCCAAGGCACAGGTATCACTGTGGAGAGAAGCTCTCTTTCGGAAAGTCATTTAGGGAGAGTCTTGGGCTGAAGGAACCCAAAACCCTTCTTAAAGTTACCTGGCATGGTCATCAGACACGCTCAGCCCCTCAGAAGGAAAGGGCCAAAGGTGGGAAATGACCATGATTCAATACTGAGTGATGCTGGGCATGCTGGCACATGCCTGTAACTCCAGCACTTGGGAGGCTGAGGCAGGAGGATCCCACTGTGAGCTCAAAGCCAGCCTGAACTGCATAGTGAAACCTTGTCTTAAAAAAAAATACTAAATGATAAAATATGCCCTCAAATATGTAAGAAATGTTGTGTCCAATAAAACTAAAACAACATATTCCAAAATATTAGTAGTAGTGATCTCTGGGCTGTGGCTGGCTTTCTCCTTTTTAATTACTTTTTAGTACTTGCTAATTTTTCTGTAACAAATATACCATTATTCTTAAAAAAAAGAAAAAAAAAGTATTGTGCCTCAGGAGGCTGAGGCAGGAGATCAATGCAAGTTCGAGGCCACCCTGGGCTACAAAGTGAGTTCAATGCCAGCCTCAACAGCATGATGAAACCCTGTCTCAAAAAGACAAAATAAAAAGTTATACTGTGTGTGATTATCTCTACACACACACCTTTATGCTTCACAATGTTAAAAGAGCCATTGTCTCTGTTCTAAGTTGGTGCTAGTTATGGTACCTACAGCACAGCCAGAGGATAATTACTGAAGGAGTTGGAAGCATACAGAAGGAGAGATCATAAAATCATTTTCCTAGACATATAGAATCCGTGATTCTACCTAGACTGAGTTACCATGGTTGTGGATGGACAGATGTGAGCCATCAAACAGTCCTAAGGACATGATTAAGATGGGGCCAGGAATACAACAGGACCCCAGGAAGACGTACCACCTCCACCCCCACCCCCATCCCCAACTCCCACACCCTTCTCTACTATCCATAACGTCAAAGTTGAAGAAATATTTCACTTTCTGCTAGCTGTCTGCTAGAGTACTTCCTTTCCAGTACCCTGACCAGCCCTACCTGTCCCCCACCACACACACACACACACACACACACACACACACGCACAATACACACGCGTGCACACGTGGGTACACATGCCCACACACACAGAAGGAGGAAGAGGGGAAAGAAGAGGAGGATGTGAAAGAGAAGGAGGAAGAGGAAAAGGAAGAAGATGAAGGAGAAGAAGGAAAAAGAAAAGCTCCTTCGCAGAGTTACTGGCTTGACACTGGGAAAGTAAAGTCAATATGGAATGGGGACCTGAAAGTCCCTCTTTGTTTGGTTCCCCTGTAAAAAGGCTGAGAGAACTGTCACTGACGCAGGAGAAGTAACTAGTTAGGAGTAAGTGCAACCCCCACTTGTTACTTCAAAGGAGAGAGTTTCATCTGAGCAACGTGAGCCGATGCCCGTGGTGGACCCTTCCCAGTCCAGGGCTCCTTGAAGGTCGAACCAGCACCTGCAGGGTCCTGGGCATTTTTCCTTCAGAACAGCACTCAGCCACCCACTCTATAGCCTCCCTGGGTGCCTTCCCGTGGTCACCATTGCACTTTGCTCTCCAGTAAGTGCGGCAAATGTTGGCCTGAGGCTATCCTCAGCTGAGCCTCCGGGCAGCAGAGGGCGCTGCTGGCCGTAGCCACCTGGGGCCGGTGCTGGTTCACAAGAGAACCTCTATGCCATTCTCCAGCAAAGTGACTCCTGAGTACAGCTGCAGGGGACACACAGGGTATTCTCCACAATCTGAATTTCAAATAAACAGTGAGTTATTTGTAGGCAAGTGTACAAACTTACACTAAAAACTACTGTCTGTTTATCGGAAAATCAAATTTAACTGAGCATTTTACACTTTTATTTGCCAAATTTAGTCACCCTGATGCAAACTGATGATAACCAACGAAATAAAATGCTAGTCTCATTGAGCATTTACATACTGTTGATAGTTCAGTCCTTTTCTCATTTAAAGGTCTGTATTTTTGTACTATTCCTATTTCACACTATTTTGGGCTCTTTAACCTCAGTACTCCCTTTCATTTGTTAGAATGTTAGTGATAGGAATGATGATATCTGTGAGCATTTATATAATTTATATAATCATAATTAAGCTTCATGTACTGATATATGCGCCCTCCATAGTAAGAATAATTCTAATCGGCACCAGGTTCTTTTGCAGAATGTGACAGATAACCATTGAGTGAGACAGATGGAGCCCACGTTCAGTTCAAAAGATGTTTGGTTCTGAGGCGTGATGACCCACTTTCAAGTGTGTCCAGCGAGATGGTGGGGATTGAAAAAACCGTGACAATATCATCCAGGAGGGAGTGCTTGGCTATTTTCCAAGGCCATCACCCTAATTTCCTCCTGTAACAAAGAAGACTGCAAAACCAAAGAGGAAATATTCAAAGTGGAATGAATTTCCCCTTGTAACAAAGAAGACAGCAAAACCAAAGAGGAAATATTCAGAGTGAAATGAAAGGAATTAGCATTAGAAAAGACCACAGAGATTGGAAAAAAATTACAAAAGATTTGAGAAGTTCTCCATCCCGGGACTGACTACAGTCACTAGCTCTACCTTATCTAGTTTCCCTTCCTGTTTTACTGACTCTGTGCTTCCTCTGTTGTGTTGGAGAGGAGTAGAAAAAGGGTGTTCTCCAGATACCAGTGGCTGGATTCAAACTCCTCACAAGCTGGGCCGATGGTTAAAACAACAGAAATCCATTCTCTCGCTGTTCTGGATGCTTCAAATGTGAAAAGAAGGGGTCTCTCTGAAGACACGATGCTTCCTTGCCTCTTCTCCCTCCCAAGGCTCCAGCAGTCCCTGGCGTTTGTTCCTTAAGTTGTCAGCGCCACCTCCCCAGCCTCTGCCTTCTCCTTCTTCGTGTGTCTCTGTGTCCTTTCCTCTCCTTGTAAGGACACCAGTCATTAGGAACAATGGAGATTAAGAGTAGGAAGAATTTATTGAGAGAAATAAACCTTCTGTCTAAGAAGGCCATAAGGGGTCCCAAGTGGTGAGGCAGGTATAAAATGAGACAAAACTATAGTTAACTAATAAGATTGCAAGTATAATCACTTAGGTAATATTGATCCAGAGGGGAGTATGAGGTGGGACAAAACTATGGTCAACCCATAAGATTATGAGTATAGGCACTTAGGTAATGTTGATTAAATGGGGATCAAATGGGAAAGCAAGTCCTGTAGCAAGCGCACATGGGATGAACAAGTACTTTCCCTGGAAAGGGTGGGTTAAAGAGTTTTGGTCCTCCACCCAAGGTGATAGATGCCTGTTTAGGATATCAATCCCTGCTGTTCATCCCTAGGGGAAGTATGTGGGTGTGTCATTTCCTCTATCCTGAGGCCTGATCGTCAGTGAATGCGCCTCCAGCCACAGTTGTCTTCCACAGTGACCTCTCCAGAGCTCAGCCCTGTCTGACTACCTATAATATTTTGGAGTAACTCAGCTGTCTACAAGATAATGAAGTCTCTGAAGACAGGCTCTGTGAGGCTCCACTTGGAATTGTTGCTGTCTAGTCCAGTATCTGACATTTAAAGTGCTTCTGGAATTTCGATGATCTGCTTCTACGATTTTCTCTTTGAACAGTTAACTCCCTCCCTGCCCTTTCTGTGGCACAGTGGTTTGAACCCTGGGACTTCACAGTGAGCTACCTTACTGGCCCACTTTAAAATTTTTTTATTTTTGTGACAAGGTCTATGCTAAGTCACTGGGTTTCCGAAGCTGGGCTTGAACTTGCAATCCTCCTGCCTCAGCCTCCCAGAGTGCTGGGATTACTGATGTGTACTGCCATTCTCAGTTACTTCCCTTAATTCTATACCCCTAAACTCTTCCTTCCTCAGCTTTATTTGTAATTCACTTTCTGTTTTGTAGCATTTGTTCCATCTTCAGTGTATTGCTTTTAATGCTGTCCTAAACAGTTCTAGAAAACATGAGAATTCCAAAGAAAAGCGTTAGAAGTAGGTAAGAGACCGGCCTGGTCCATTAAAGAACACCTGTGCCTCTGATACCTTGTGGGTGTTGTGTTACCATAGCTCTCTCACCTGTGCTTCTGTAACTCCTAAGTACTGTGCAAAGCTTCTCCCTGCTTGGGACACAGAGATTTTCAAAGATTGGAATTTCTGTGAGTTTACTGGTAAGTGTGATTGTTAATAAAGGAAGAGGCTATGCTTCTAAAATACATCAACTAAAACAAAATTTAAAAACCCCACTGGCTTCAGCAAAGTAGAAGTTTATTTATATGTAGTATCCGCGAGTGCTATAGTTGTCCCGGAGTGGCAGCCTCCATCCTCATGTGGCTACTGAGCTACTGAAATCTGGCTCATCCACACTCTGATATGCTTTAAGTGTGAAATATAAACCCTATCTCATGTGCAAAGAAGGATGTAAAAGATCTTGTAAAGTAATTTTGTGTTGGTTGTATGTTAAAACTCTGTTTTGGGTGTATAATGTTAAATATTATACTACTAAATTTAATTTCTTCCATTTCTTTTGTTTGTTCAGAAAATTTTAAATTACACTCGTGGCTCACACTATATTTCTATGGGACTATGCAGTACTAGAATGTAGAGAATTGTGTCTGTGTGGTATGAGTGGATTCACTGCACCATATACATGTTACTGGTAGCAAAAATAAAGCAGAGGGCAAGTAATTTTCTTTTATGGAGGTCATATGCTAGTTGCACAAAACTGTTTCACATCCCGTGGATCAGAAGTTAGTCACCTACAACAGGAAGTGTGAGGACAGGTGGTGTGTGGCTCATGGTCCTGCACCATCTTAGAAAGTGTTACAGTTTGTTTGTAGATGTCCCCTCAAAGCCTCATGCAGTCAGGGGATGGGCTTCTAGAGTCTGTGATTGATTCATCATCCAATGCTGGGATTATGGCACTTTCTTTTTTGTTTTGTTTTGTCTTTTTGAGACAGGGTCTTGCTACACAGTTGAGGCTGGCTTTGAGCTCACTTTGTAGCCCAGGCTGATCTTGAACTTACAACAATCCTCCTGCCTCAGCCTCTGGAATGCTAGGATTATAGGTGTGGGCCACCATGTCTATTTATTTATTTATTTATTTATTTTTTCAGTGTTGAGATTGTGGGTGTGAGTGCTACACCCACCCTGGGGTGGGTAGTTTGCATACAATATAAGGGAGGGAAGGATGCTTGCTCCTGCTCCCCGCTTTTCGCTTGTTGATTTTGCTGTCTTCTGTTGCCATGAGCCATTGCCCTCTGCCATGTGCCATTCTGCCTTGGAGCCAGCCGAGTATGGACTGAAAACTCCACAAACTGTGAGCTAGATAAACCTTTTCTTCTTTAATTTTGGGCCTTGGGTGTTTTGTCTCAGCAACAAAAGAAAAGTAACCAAGACAGAAAGAAAGGAAGGAGAGCAGGTTCTGTGCGATAGGCTGCTTCATCCTTTCGTAGCACGCTCCTGAGAAGAGATGTGAGTTGACTTGATATTGAAGGGAATTGAGAGGACTTTCCTGGGACAGCAAATGGTGAAAAATAAAATAAGAGGACATTCACATATGTAGTGAAAAATTACCAAACCGAGATATCTCAACACCTGAAGTAACTCAGAAAATAAAACAAGGAAGCAGAGAGAAAAAATGGCTGAGGCCAAAAAAGCGTCAATAGGGGAGAAGTTCCTATGCTTCCAAAAGTGTAGAAGAGAAAGGCAGAGGGATATTATGAAACCAGCTTTGGGCTTCTGTAGCCATGGCCCAGAAGTTTGGTCATGGCTTTACTCACAGACACTGGAGAATGGATATATGAGACCAATAGTAACCTTAGATGGAACCACTGTAACTGGGATTGCTCCAGTGGACAAGACAGCAGGAGTGAAGGCACAGTACAGAGGCCTATGAAATGGTAGTTTAGTCCTCCCATTGGCCCTGGGCACCACACAGGAAGGCAAGCTAGCAGAGCCAGGAGGACTCAGGAGACGATGTAGGTTCTAATGAGACTGCAGGGAGATGGCAAACTATCTTCAGAGGATGGTGCCTGAAACTCACTGAGACAAGAGAGCAAAAGCCTAGGTTTCACGATTCTCTGAGTGACAAGATGTCTCTAACTGTCCTCAGAGAGCAGCCACAGGTACCTGTCTTCTAGTTGTCCTGAGGAGGTCGGTCAGTCCTTGCTCACTCAAGTGGACTGACAGAACTCACTGGGTGCTGAGTCACTCAGTGTCCATGACTGAGAGAGACCTACTTTTTATACTCAGGGAGTCCTAGAGTAGAGAGGCTCCTTCCTTCTGTCTTGGGAAGGTGGTTAGGATTTGAGGGGTTATTTACTGCCTATTGTTGAGAATCAGATTTTATCTCTCATCTGCTATTACCTGTTGGGCTCCAGTCCAGACCTGGAACATTCATGCTCATTGTTGAGGCCATGGCAAACCATGGCCAGCAGTAAGAAGCCACAATGTGCAAAGGGGTCTCAGACAACTGAGGTCAGGATGTGAAATCAGACTTGTTGGAGCCTTGACTCCCAGTGGGGCTGAACTAATGGAAGAGTAGGAAAAATACTTTCCTACTCTTGCTAAAACAGCAATGATTAGCTAAAGGAAAAATGTGTAATGGAACTGAAGAAGCAGAAGTGGTCTGAAGATCAGCTGGAAGAAAATTCTGATAGAGAAGGTACAAATGCAGAGATGGGAATCACGGAGGAAAGATAGGAGAAATAGCAAATAAAGCCAGGAAATCAAATATGTAAGTACAGTAATATGATGTTGAAGGCAAAAAAGTAATACTACACGGAGAAGAAATAATTAACTGGAAGAGTTTTTCCCTAATTTGAACGAAAAAGGGAATGGACATCTTGAAAAGACTCCAAGAATCCCACCAGGATAAGTGGAGAGAGAGACAGAGAGAGAGAAAGAGAGAGGAAGGGTTATTCTGCTGAAATTTCTGAGTTTCAAGAAAAAGAGAAAACTTTAAGAAAACAGTAGATGCTGGGGCAGGAGACAGACTAGTATCAGACTTCTCATTTGTAACGTTAATTGAGAACAGACCTAAAAACATCACTATGCAGGAAACATAAAATCCAATTCCTCAAGAAAAAAGAAAGACACTTTTCAGATAGGCAAATATACATATTTCATACTGCTCAAATACTCCATCCAAGAAAATCATCCAAGCGTGCAATTAAATCAAGTGCAATTAAAACTAGCTAAGTGCAATTAAATCAAACAAAACTCTCTATCTAGGGAATGGTGCCTATATGAATGGTGCATAATAAGTTACATATATGGGTGTTTGTAATGGTAAGTGTTGAAACAAAAAGTGCACTTTGTAAGAGAAAACTCAATGGTGAGCTAGAACTCAATGTTCGAGAGTGCTTAAATAAAGCATAGGTGGGGCAGAGAGAGGAGATAATGACTGAAGGAAACTTCCTATAGGTGAGGAGAGTGAGGATGTAACGTGGGAGAGATTGTCTTGATGTGTGACATGCTGGGCTGGATTCGTTTACAAGTGTGAGCTGCTATGAACCAAGTTGACCCTTGTGTTTCGGCCTCTTTGTACGTTCCTGTTTCCCTTCAGCCTGTCTGCCACTCAAGCTGCAGTACGTGTCTCCCTGCAGAAGCCACAGAGATGCTGGTGCTGAGCTTCCTCATTTTCAGAAGTATGACCTAATCAGACTGTTTCTTTAGATATTGACCAGCTGTTTTTTTTTTTTTTTTTTGGTTTTTCTCTGGTACCGGGAACCGAACTCATGACCTTGCGCTTACCAGGCAGGCGCTTTGCCACTGAGCTAAATCCCCAGCCCCGACCAGCTGTTTTATTGCAACAGAAAGCACATTAAGATGGTAGAATTGGGGAAAGTATATGCAAATAAGTTGTCTCAGTGAAGTGTATGAATTATTTTACAAAATGGAAAAATATATGTTATGATTGCTATGAGCACAAATAATCATTTTTATATTTTTAAGTGCAAGGCATTTTCAAAATTAACAAGAATTATAAAACAAGAAGTAGTGCCGGCATTTTCAAAATTAACAAGAATTATAAAACAAGAAGTAGTGCCGGGAACGTAGCTCAGTGGCAAAGCACCTGCCTGGCAAGCTCGAGGTCCTAAGTTTGATTTCTGATACCAAAAAAAAAGAAAGAAAACAAGAAGCAAATACTTTATTGTGACCAAATAATGTAGGAAAATGCAAGAGGAAGCACAATTACATAAACATTAACAATAAACACTTTAATGACATAGAAGAATAAAGTCTTACATGCCAAGTAAGAAACTAAATACAAGCAGCTCTAAACACCACTAACAGCAAAAATTATTGGATTGGGCAAAAAAATTAAAAATCCAGGGGAAATGATTTTCTGCACGTCATACCTAAAATAAACTGATATACCTAAAATAAACTGAAAATACTGAAAACAATCCAGCAGAGAACAGCGAATTCACACTGACTTGGTGTTTTAGTAACTTTTTCATCACTGAGACATAAGACCCGACACCCACAACCTAAGGGAGAAGAGATTCATTTTAGCTCACATTTTTGAAGTTTTACTCCTCTTTTGCCAGATTCAAACATGGCGGAAGGATCTGGCAGAAGAAAACGGCTTTCTTCATGGTGGTCAGAAAGCAGAGAGAGAAGGGAGAAAGTAGGGAGGGAGACATCCTCTTCTGGGCCATGCCCCCAGTGATCCACTTTTTCTGGGTAGACCCTACCTCCTAACAACGTCAGCTCTATCACAACCATGATCAGCACCTTCCAACAGCCCCATCTATGAGGGTTTTAGGGATGTCTAGATATAAACCACAATACTTGGTGATTCGCTCTGTGGATGTCAACATTACCATAGGACAGAAGATTGGGTAGAAAACCAGTCCTCTGGCCAGATGAAGATCACCACCCTGCCCTTAAATGGGAAAGGAGAGAGAAATAAATAAATCTTTGACTTGAGTGCCGGAGCTGGAAAACATCATTTTACCACCATCAGAGTAGAGATTGGATTTGTCAAAAGTCATCAGTGCATGCTAAATCTAGGAGGAAATTTTAATGAGAAACATAGCGTTCACTTAATTTTAAAGTTTCTTCTACAGACTACATACAAGTTGGAAAGGAGAAATAAAAGCAGTAAGTATACAGCAATTAGACAATGCCTCAGGTAGGTGGTAAACTTTACCATCACAAAGGGACACACTCTGAAAGGACACCACTGCTTTTATGGGATTTTCCAGCCCAGGATGCATATCTGAATCTGATCTCAAACCTCAGAAAAATCCCAGGACATGCTGTTACAACAAAAACAGTGATGTATTTGTATTTTTAAAAAAGTATTAAAGTCACAGAAGATAATAGAGTCGGGGAAAGGCCCAGCTGTGGATGGAGTGGGTAATATTATAAAGGACATTATTGGGCCAACTGGCAAAACTAGAATACAAATGGTTGCATAAATCAATGTATGCTAGTGTTGAATTTTATTAAAGTTGATGACTGCACTTTGGTTCTGTAAGAGAATATCTTTGTTCTTATCAAATGCACATCAAAGTATTTGGGGCCAATATATGCATAACTTACCCCATGTGCCTGAGGAAAAAAAGGACACATTTACCTTTGTATCATCTGAATTTTGGTTCTAGGGTTAGATACCTGATAAATGCATCTCTCGTTTTCTACCTGGATCCTTGAAGAAGAAATACAAGGCTGAGATTTTCATGGCCAGATATCACAACTGATTTAAAAGTTCTAATATATAAGATGGTAAGACATATTAGTCAACTTGACCATTGTTGGACATGAGACCCAACACCCACAAGTTAAGGGAGCAGAAGTTTAATTTGGCTCATGGATTTAGGGAATTCAGTTCACAGCCAGCTCCAAGGCAAGAACATCATGGCAGAAGTGCATGGTAGCTAAAGATACTTAGTTCCTGGAGCCCAGGAAATAGTGCTGGGGAATAGCGTCGGAGAGGAAGAGGCAAGAGACCAGATGTAGTTCCCATTATGGCTGTGTCCAGATGTCCCCCCAAAGCTCATGTGGTCATAGATGGGGCTTTCCAGAGTTCACAGGACTAGACTGTGTGCTGGGATCAAGGGTGTGTGATGACTAAATCAGCCCCCCAGATTAGCATAGTTCTGGTTTAGGATTAAGTGTCCCCCACCCTGGGTGTGAGTGCTACCTGCCCTAAGGGTGGTGAGTAGCCTGAACACAATATAAAGGGACAGAAATAATCTGTCCTTGCGTGTCACTTGCTGCTGCTTGCTGCTTTGCTGTTTCCTGCCTGTTTGCCATGGACTGTTTCTCCTGTGCTATCCCTCTCTGCCATGCCGCCCTGCCTCGCAGCCAGCCAAGTATGGACTGAAACCTTTACAAACTGTGAGCCAAATAAACCTTTTCTCCTTTAACTTTGGGTGTCGGGTATTTTGTCTCAGCAATGACAAAAGTAACTAACAGTACCCAAGGTCATACCTCCATGGCCCAACTAGACACACCCAGACATGTGCTCCATCAATGCCCAGGATGGCTCCCAAGCCAATTATTTGACAAAATGAAGCTGTAGCCCTTATCTAAGGCATCCATACATGGACATACAAATAAATCAGTGGAGAAAAAGAGAGCACAGAGACAAACACATATTTAAAGCGCCTGACTCGTGACCAGGAACCCCTCTGGGGCCATAGAAGAGAGGAAGGCCTTTGAGCACCAATGCTGAATCAGTGAGATGCCCATAGGTGAACGCTGTATCCTGTCTCATCAAATGAGAATAGCAATGCCAGCTGGGCTGCACGCCTCAATAAAAAAAAAATGAACTCTAAAAAGACGTGTACCTAGAAGATGCTGTGGAGAGTCTAAGACCTTTCTTAAGCAGGACACGAAGGTAATACAGATAAAGGAAATGATGGCTGAATGGAATTGCATTAAAAGTAACCGCTCTTTGTTTTGAAATGTGAAAACACAGAGCAGGAGAACATAGTTGCAATGCATGTTTTTGATGAAAGATTATTTCCAGATAGATAAAAGTAATTCAGAAAAGTCAATCAGAACAGTTTATAAAAATTCACAAAACTGAGCTCATCATTCAAAAAATCCAAATGAACACTAAAACATCCAAAAAGGGGCTCAAGTTCTTTACTCACCAGAGAACCAGAAAATAAGACCAATAAAGTAAATGATATTGTCAATTACAACCTGTAGTGAGGATGTGGTGTGACTTCCAGTCTTGCGTAGCCTTGGTAAGAGCGTAAATTGGTATGACCACTTTAGTCACTTGTTTGACAGTGTCTATCAAGTTGACAATGTACATATCTTATGAACTGAAGAATCCCATTCCTCGATGTATGTTCAATACAAAAATGAAATGCATAAATATGTGCACTGAAAAGACTTGAACAAGAAAATCCACAAAACATTATTTGTAACCATAGCCCCAAACTGGAAACAAGCCAGTTTCTACTAATAGCAGAACAAATAAACTGTGTTATAGTCATAAAATGGATTATTATACAATAGTGAAAAATACCACTATACATAAGTACATGAGTGAATCTCAGAGGTACAATGCTGAGTAATAGAAGCAAGAGGCCATGTACTACATGATTCAATTTATATAACATTCAAAATATGACAAGTCTAATTTAGGGTGAGAGACATCAAATGCAGGTCACTTTAGCGGAGATTGATGCGGGAGGAGGCTACAAGATAGGCTTCTGAGATATGGGTAATGTCCTATGCCTTGGATCTGATAATGTTGGTGTGGGGCTGTGGTTTGGTAAGAAGTCACTGGCGTAGGTGCTGGGATACTGTTTCACCACACCGTGCTCATAAGTACCTCCTTACATACGGAGAAAGGTGTGCACAAGTACCTCCTTACATACGGAGAAAGGTGTGCATAAGTACCTCCTTACATACGGAGAAAGGTGTGCATGCAAAGGTGCACCCAGCTGTCCCCGAGTGCAGGTGGATGGCAGCAAAAGAGGGCACCCTTATCTGGGTTTTCTTGTTCCTGCAGTTCCGCTGACAGCAGGAAGCACATGCGTGTCTGCCTTTTTCTGAGACAAGGTTTCCTTGGAAGACGATAGTTAGCAAGGACAATGACCAACACTGAGTTAGCAACAGGGGCCCTGGGAATGGGCGAATGCGATGCTGGCCATCAGAAAGGGCAACCCGGTCACCAAGAAGGTGTCATTCACGGATGAGAATGAGGACAGGGCCGGAGTGAGAGAAGGGTGACAACCTTCTCTCCTCCTATGAGGAGCAGCAGGCTCTGGCTGTGTTATGGTTTGGGGGTTATTTTCAAGGGGAACAATATAATACAGGACACATATTTTATAAGATTATTTACAATAATTTTATAAAATTATTTATAATTTATAATTCTCTTGTATAAGAATCATATACAAGAGAGTGCAGGAAATCTGTCCACACACTATAGACCAGGAATCCAGCCAAGGGCCTGGATCCCACGATAATGTCCTGCATGAGTACAGCTGAAGACCTAGAGCTCATAACAATACCTCCCATGAGTCCAACTGGAGGCCCAGAACCCACACAATGTCTCATGGAGGCCTGTTTCACAGATCTGTGCTGGGAAGGCCCAAAGGTCAGTGGTGGAATCTAGGAAGTCTGTGCCAGCAGGATGAAGGATCTGTGCTAGCAGGCTGAGGGATCTGCACTGGAGCCAGGAAACAATGCTCAGAAGAACCAGAGCTCCCCCAAAAGGTACCACAGCTGTCCTCAGCAACAGTGAGGCCCCGAGCTCCTCTAATGATCAGGAAAGCTGAGTTTCCTTCAGGAAAACCAACACAACA
>NW_004955402.1:5536122-5722372 GCF_000276665.1 Chinchilla lanigera | reverse complement strand
TGACCACCAGTTGTCAATCCACTACAGGCTGAGTGCCCGTTCCTGATGGCAGAAGTCAAAAGTGCACAGTTCTGCAGGGAAGTTTAAAGAATGCTCACCTAGAGTCCCCAGGAAGACAGATTCCACCACCTAACTCCATGGCTGTGGGTCCTCTCTTGAGTGGACAGCAAGAAAAATCAGCTTCATCTGGCAATGCCTACCAGGACAGGAAAGACTTGACCATTCTGAACAAAGTGAGCCTTTTGCCGTCTGGGTGAGGAGTGAGGGTTCACACAAAGCTGTCTCACTCACTATTGGATGTCACATCCACCTCAGCTGATAAATGCTAATTAATCCCAACACTAGAGTGTTAAATCCACCTTCAGGGCTTCTCCTCATTTGTTTAGGTTGCCTGAATTTTTTTTGATCAGTTATGAAAAAATAACAGTAAAGAATGGTAAATTGTTTTATCATTCATGGAATGCTGGAATTACTCGTTTTCATATGCATTCCTTCTTGGCTATGAATTTTATAGTAAGCAATGCACAAAATAGCTATGCAAATGCAATTAAGTCTTCCTTGTCAAGACGGCATGCCTCTGGAAGGATGTTTTTTAACAAGAAGTACGTCTTGCAATATTGGCTTTAGAGTCCTCAATTTATAGTTAAATTTCTTTTTCACGTTGGTAGGTAATAAGGATATAAACTCAACTAAGAATTACTGTTTAAACCAGTGGATCAAAAATAGATTCTATATTTATCATTTATTGTTGCAAAGACAGCCATAAGAAAAATAAAACAATAGTGCAAATAAAATTTGCAAACAGGAAGCAAGATAAGGGCTACTGAAATGTTACTTTTTAAGGTAGGCAATATTAAGATTAAGGTATTTAAATAGGACTTGAATTTGAGTCTTGATTTATTTATTTCAGTACTGGAGATGGAACCCAGTACTGAGCTCTATCCCCAGCCCTATCCTTTGTATTTAATTTTGAGACAAAGTCTTGCTAAGTAGTTAAGGTGGCCAGGTTGGACTTGAATTTGCAGGGCTCCTGCTTCAACCTCCGAGAATGCTGGGATTATAGGTGTGTCCCACCATGCTCAAGTTTGAGTTTGGTTTTTGTATTTGAAACTTCAGAATATCTGTTGTGTTCCTAGGTTTGTTTCTACTTTTTAATTGTTAAAGTCTATGATAAAAATAAAACAGCTGAAGTACATATTAAACATGACTTCTCTCTGTACATGCCCACCTGGCTGCCATGTAAGTGCACACCTGACCCCTGCCACCCTGGTATCCTACTATGCCTACCACATCTAAGTGTCACAAGCAGTGGCAACAGTTCCCATGGCCATTCCTGACCTACAGAGAAGAGCAATCAAAAGCTCCCAAGAGGGGCTGGGGATTTAGCTCAGCGGCAAAGCGCCTGCCTGGCAAGCGCAAGCTCGTGAGTTTGGTTCCCGGTACCGGAGAAAAAACAAAAAAAAACCACAAAAGCTCCCGAAGATACTGAGCTCCCCTCACAAATTCACTTTAAGTCACGGTGAAAAGGTTTGTCTTTGGGTCCCCGTTGTGTGGATGAGCCGGGTTTAAAGGATTAATCCACACTTGCGTATATATTTTTTGCCACACTGAGGATTGAACCCAGGTATATCAGTCAGTGCTTATTAGAGAAACAGATTTAATGCAAGAATATACAAATATACAAAAATTTACATGGCTTCCCACGGAGTCAGATGTGAAGGAGTGCAGAGGCCTGTGTGCCCTGGAGAGCTGAGGGATCCAGTCGAAGGCCCAGAGCTCAGGGGAGTGTCCTGTGCAAGTCCAAAGCAAGAGGCCAAAGTGTCCGTGCTGGAGGCTGAAAAGTCTGCTCCAGAAGCCAGGAGACGATGTCCAAAGTGAAGGCGAAGGTGGGAGCTCCTCTGAAGAAACAGAAGCTGGCTGGCCTGCTTCCTTGCCCGTGTTCAGGCAGCAAGCTGCTCTAGCGTGGTCTTGCACACCCAGAACTAAGCTGAGCCAGTTAATTGGCCATTTCTTACACAAGTTGACACAATCAGTTAACTGTCACCCCAGGACCTTCACACTCAGCTATCTCCCCAGTCCCTCTTATTTTATTTTATTTTATTTTATTTTATTTTGAGACAGTCTAAGTCGCTAAATTGCCCAGGCTGGGCTTAAACTTCCAATCCATTTGCTTCAGTCTCCCAGAGTGCTGGGATTGCAGGCTTGTGCCATGATGCCCAGTTTGTAAATCCTCCCTACCTCTCAATCTCCCTAAACCTTTGGAGTACTTTCACTTTGTTTTAGCACACCATTCTCTCCCTTTTGGAGGTCTTGCTCACCCTGACCTAGTGGTTAGCTATAGAATCCTTGCTATTGGCTTAATAATATCCCTTAGTTATTGCGGGCTGATCAGGTCTGCAATCTCCTGAATGAGTGTACAGCGAAGGCTCAATAGAAAGAAGCAAATGGAAGGATTTCAGGGCTCCAGGAGGATTAAAGCCCTCTCACAGAATCTGAGATTCTCTCAGGGCTAAGATCAAGATTTTCTCTGAGTGGCCTGTATTTATTTGGTTATCAAAAGAAGGAAGAGGAGTATTTAAGAAGGGCAGAATTACTCAAGGACTTCCCCAAGTAAGATATTAAATTAATCCTTAATAAGGATTAAGTTAATCCACCCAGGAGTAAGATGCCTGAGGCTACAGTTTTTATCTAGTTGAGACTGGGTACAGGTGTCCTTGGCTGTGATCTTGTTTTATCCTTTGAGGCTTTCCAAATTCATCCTACAGGTTTTAGTAGGAATTAGTGACTCACAGAGGTTCACTTACCACGGGTCTGTCGCCCACTTCCAGACAAGTGGCCTAGGCTTTGGACAGACTCACAAGTAAATATAAAAAGCCAATTGGTTAATTTAAGTCCTACTCAAGGCTGCTTCATAGAGGTAGCTCCCTTAGAGTGGAGCATGGCTCCCTCATGGGTCATCCAATGCACCTCCCCACATAGGGCCTACGAGCCTTGAGTTGCATATCTGGAAGCAACAAAAGATAGTGGGTGAATTCTGGATCTGGGCCAAAGAATCTCACAGTGCAACCCTGTTACGGTTTCCTCTTAGGCTGGGGACAGAATGGCTGCTTGTGCTGACCATGAGGACCCAGAAGTTAGGGAGTTCAGCATCATACGCTTCATCAGGATCTTACCATGTGTCCCCATTCCAGTTTTCAGAATCCTATGCCTTCCAGTCAATGCCCTTACACTTATAGCAGACACCCCACCAAGCTTGCGGGTTCAATATGCGTTGCCATTCAACCACTTAGAGGTTGAGACTCTAGGCTTGGTTTTCAGCCATTTCAGCTCTGAATTGCAGGAGATAAATTTCTTTCCAGGGCAGACATAGAAAATTCTGGGTCATTTTGTTGTGCTGGTACTTGGAATTTGAGTCGCTTGCCTGAGACTTTCTCTTCCTATGGAACACTATCAGAGCAACCAGCCAATCTCAGTGTCCTATAAGATGTCCTAAGTAGCAAACACACGGCCACCCAGAACCTTGCATTCATAAGTACTAGACCAGGAATATCCAATGGTGATATGTGGTGTATCTCTAGTGTAAGTTACATCAAGACATAGACTATCCATATTCTTTTCATTACTGCGAATAGTATCTTTGGCATCTTTAAATCTGGTTAGATTAGAGAGCCAATTCCAGAAACCCCAGCACAAATTCAGAAAACTCATGCAGAAGATTCTGTTCCTCTACAACCATTTCACTCTTGGTACCAGTATATGTTAGGATTCCTCCGGGAAACAGGACCAATAGAATGTGTGTGTGCACAGGAGCACTCATTCTCACACATTATTAGTCCATCTACCCACATCTCCATCCAACGTAGCTTAAGGAACTGACTCATGATTGTAGAGTCTGTGAGATCTGAAATCTACAGGGTAGGCTGACCGCATGGAGCCCCAAGGAAAAGCAGCTGAGGCTGAAGTCCATCTGGAGGTGGAATACCTTCCCCCCCAGCGGTCCTGCGTCCTTCCTCTGAAGGCTTCCAGCTGACTGGACAAAGATCACACACATTATGGGCGATGACCTGCTTTACACCAAATCTTTGGATTTAAATGTGAATCACAACTGAAAAATTCCTTCACAGCCACACCAAGACTGGTGCTTGATGAAAAACCACACAAAATGGAACGTCAAAGCTGCGGAGCCTCTTTCCATGCATTTATCAGCAACTCATTGTGTCCTGGGCATTTTGAGAAATAGCTATTCAAATTCTGTGGTCATTTAAAAATTTCCATTGTTTTTCATCGGTAAATTGGACAGTTCTTTTTTTTACTCTAGCATAGGTCACAGCAAAGATGCAATTTTAAAATATTTTCTGTCATTATGTGCTTTTAGCTTTCATGACAATTTGATGAAATATAACTAATGATTTTTTCTTTTCTCCCTAGTGTCTTACCTAAAAAATAATTTTCCAACCCAAATCACCAAGGTTCACTCCCGTGTTTTCTTCAAAGCATGTCTTAGCTTTTGTATTTCGGGATCTGATCAGCTGGGAGTACATCTTTGTGCATGGTATGGGCTAAGGCATCTGCCTTCATTCCCCGCATATGAATGCAGCATTTCCTGAAGCGGTTATTCTTTCCTCACTGCATTAACTTGGTGTTCTTGTCAGAAATCAATTGGCCCTAAATATCTGGGCTTTTTCCTGAATTCCTAACTCCATTCCAGTGATGGGTAAGGCCATCTTTAGGCCGCCATAAGGTGAATTCGAGGATTTAGGGTCCACCAGGTGGCGGTGTTGTGCAGCAGGCGCTCCACGGCTGCGCTCCAGGGGTCGCAGGAGAGGAGAGGTCCCTGGCAACGGATCCTGAGGAGACCTAGAGGCGGGCCATTAGCCAGAAAGAGAAGGGCCAGGACGCGCCTGCGGAAGAGGGGCTGGAGAGGAGCTTAGTGTCTAGGCGATGTTACTCAGCAGCAACCAGGGTCGTCTCTGGCTCACAACCCCCAAAGCGCAGCGTGGGCTTGGGTCTTTAATTGCTAGTTTGTCTTATCTGTAGATTTTAGATGTAGGGAAACTGGTGCTTGTCACAGGCTATATAAAGCAGGCAGGTTCTACCCAGCTAAAACGTGTGTGTGAACTGTACTGAAAGCAGCTGATGCGTTAGAGGTTGTGATTTGGCACCAGAAGGCTTTGAGCCAAGCAAGGGCCCCAGGCTGAGGCGAGGAAGCGACCGGGACACCGGGCCGCCGCCAGGGCTGACGCTGCCCGAGTGCTGTGCCTGCTCTAGGAAGTTTCAAAATCAGAGTCCTCCAACTCTTTCATTTTTCCTCCAAGACTGTCCTGGTTCTTCTGATTCCGCACATTTCCATGCGAACTGTAGGATCAATTTGTCAACTTCTGCAGAAAAGCCAGCTGAGATTTTGATTGGAAAACTGTCTTAAATCTGTAGATCAATGTGAATCAGACTGTCATCCTTAAAATGTCAAATTGTCTCAGCTGTGAATACGGGCAGCATTTCTACTTATTTATTTCAACTATGTTTTATAGTTTTAGTGTACAAACTTTGCATTTGTTTTGTTAAGTTTATGCCTAAGTATTTTACTCATTGTGTTGTACTGTAGATGAATTTATCTTTTTTATTCAGTTGGGAAATGTTCATTTTGATTTATAAAAATAAAACTGATGGTTTTATATTGACCTTATAGCCTCAAATTTGCTGAACTCATTTTTTTTGTTTTTTGTTTTTCTGGTACTGGGAATCAAACTCACGACTTTGCGCTTGCCAGGCAGGCGCTTTGACACTGAGCTAAATCCCCAGCCCCTGAATTCATTTTTTATTTTATTTTATTTATTTATTTTTTGTTTGTTTGTTTTTGGTTTTTCTCCTGTACCGGGAACCGAACTCACGAGCTTGCGCTTGCCAGGCAGGCGCTTTTGCCGCTGAGCTAAATCCCCAGCCCCTGGATTCATTTTTTAATTCTAATAGTCTTTAGTAGATTCTTTAGGATTTTCAGTACCTTAACTATCTTTTAATAGAGATTCCCAATGTGAATTCTAAAAATTTCTTCCAATTTTAAATTTCAACCAGCCCGTCTTACCATCTTTTAAAAATCAAGATTGAAATATATAGACTCTTGAAGAGAATTTAGATGATCATGTATATGCTTACCACTTACATTCAACAAGGTTAGCAGCTACTATATTTGCATATCTATCTATCTGCTCGTCTATTGGGATTTTTTAGATTTGAAGGTGAGGACCAAGCAACATAAAATTTTATCCTTCAGTAATTTTTTATGCCTTTTAAAAGAATATATTTGTCTATATAACTACAGTACAATTTTAACTTTCAAGAATGTCACAAATAACTTCTTAATATCATTTTATATCTGATTCATATTCAAATTTCCTGAACTGCCTCAAAATATCATTTGTTGATATTAAACAATCATCCAAGATTAAAAAAATGGTATGAGATACATTTACTTGGATCTTCTCCAGCCCTTTTAAACTGGAGCACCACCTCACCTTTTCTCTTATGACCTTGTTAGTATCAGAGTAGGTGTCTGGGAAATCATCCCATATTCTTGGTTTGTTTCATAGGGTCTTTGTCTTGTCATCCTTTTTAACTCTTCACCCTATGGTCCTGTGAATTGCACGTTTGGTCGAAAGGTTTAATGAAATTCAGGGCAACGATACTCTAAGTCATGCTGTGTTCCTCATAGGGTAGTGCACCAGGGGCACAAAATATGAACTTCTCCACAATAAGGAGTGCTGTTTGTTCAGTCATGTAGGGACATGGCTGTGGTTTCTTTCCATTGCAAAGCTATTTTTTTTCCCTTTGCAAATAAAGCTTTCAATAATCAGATTGACTAAGTAGCTCATTCTGAAGATACTTGCTTTTACCTTTTGCTAGCCAGTCTGATTCCTCATTAGTCAGACTGGATACAACGTGCTTGGCAAGAGGGAGGGGAGCTGTGTACTGGGCTCAGGACTCGTACGTCCCTGCACCAAGTTCAATCTCAGCAGCACCACTGCTCAGTGCTTAGCTTCACACGTCTCTCACAATATGACACCAGTCTCTGGGGGAAGGATCCAGCCACTTGATGGAGAATAGCTTACATTAATCTCCTTTAATTCTAATAATAGTCATGACTATTCTTCAGTGCAATATTTGTTTTGGACTTGGTTTTGCTTCTTGTGTCCGTAATATTCTCCCTAAAATATTCCTGGTGGATATAAGGAATGCCTTGTTCGACATCAAAGCATCTCATGCAACATTGCTTCTGCTCAAGAAAAGTAGTTCACAGCACGTGAAGAGCAGCACTGAACTCAGGCCACAGAAATCAGTAGTCTTGACATGTGCCTGATTCTTTAGGAGCAGCTTGTCCAAGAGGGCTGCTGGGCAGCTCCTGGCAGTACAGCACACTCCCTATCTTGCTTCCTATGCACGATTTGCAACTCTAAGTATTCTTTATACCACTCTTTCCTGTATCACTTTGTATACAGAGTTTTTATGGGGGATAACTTTACAATTTAGATTTTACATTGTAGATATTCAGGTGGGATTGGAGATGAGGTAGGAGAGCAATGAACACCATCCAGAGATCTATACATAACTGTTGAGATCTTCGGTCTCTCCTTTAGGAATATGGGAGAGGCTATTTTTATTCGTTCAAAGGGCATCTTCTTGGGAAGAAGCATGAAGTCATGATTGCTGTTATACGAGGAGTTCAAATAAAATCAAAAGATAGGTACAGCCAACACCTTTCATGAGTAGAGGCACGAAATCCTAAGCAACAAGATTTATGAATTACATCTGAGAGATATAAAAATGATACTGTATCACAAGCAAGCTGTGTTTCTTTCAAGAACATAAAGCTGTTTTAACATTTAAGAAACTATGGTTCAAATTCATCCACTGTCATAATAAAGAAGAAAACCCAAATATATGAGCATATGGAAGCATGCAAAAAAAATGCACCTGATGAAAGCGCCAGCCTCCAACATCAGCGATCTGTGCAAACCAGTCGCGGAGGGAAACTATCTTAACCTAATACAAATATTTAAAACCCTCTAGTCAATATCATACTTGGTGGCAGGGGCGCGCTTCCCTGAGGCTGGGAAGGAGCCGTGGGTGCTGCCTCACCACGGATCCGCATTGTGACTCACTTCCCTCTGCACCATCATGTGTTTTCACCAGTCGAGAGAGAATAAATGGACAAATGAAAGGAAGAAATGGTACAGTGATTACCGTGAAAAAGAGTCATGGGTTATTCACAGATGACATAATTATATATGTTGAAAACTCAATTTAAGGGCTGGGGAAGTTGCTCCGTGATCAGAATGTTTGCAAAACAGGCACAGAGCTCCGGGTTCAATCCACAGTACCAAAAAAAAAGTTCCACTCTAATACACTGAGAACGTATTGGAATTTAGCAAAATCATTAGTACTTATATGTATTCCTTTATACTTGTAAGAAATAGTTAAACAATCGATCAGTACATGTATCGAAATTTCATTTTGTCAAGTTACATTGTGCCTCATAAATGTGTGCAGTGATTACATGTTAATCAAAATTTTACACTGGGCATTGTGGCACATGTATGTAATCCCAGCACTCTGGGAGGCTGAGGCAGGAGTATTGCAAGTTTAAACCCAGTCTGAGAAATTAAGTGAGACTTAATCTCAATATGAAAATTTTTTTAGAAAGAGTTGGAGATGGAGCTCAGTGTCAAGGCCCTGAATTCAGTCTCTAGCACCCGTCAGCCCTGCAGTCACCTGGGAGAAGCCAGCTCTGCAGTGCCTGTGGTAAGCGAGGGTGCTGGGCAGGTAAAGAGCACCGGACGCATTTTCCACCTATGATATTTTCAGCTTACAACAGGTTGCTCAGGACGTGAGGAATGTGTGCTTTGCTGCTAAGCAGACCAGCCCGCGCCGCGGGGCTTTGCAGTCCGATGGGATCCCCGAGGATTCTCCCCAGGCATGTGAGGGTGCCACCGGTTGGATCTTCAGGGGTTACCCATAGTGTGCTGTGGGTCTCTCCTTTTCACTCAACGGCTGAGTGTGTCAATTGACCAGGGGCAGGAACGTGGGCAGTGTCCAAGAACCCAGGCAGGTAAAACCAAGAAACAAGAATTCTTCCAATCCTGTCCCCATTTTTTACTCTTTGCCTAATTTGATAGTGGATTTTGTTTGTTTGTTTGTTTCATTTTGGGTATTTTTAGCCCTAATTCTGCACACATCTGTTTTATACATTTTTACAACTGGTATAAACAACGTTTTCTTGATCACTACAAGTAAATTGCATTTTAAGTCAGTCTGGGTTGTGTTAAAAGTTTCCCTGTTCCTTGCTATTACAGTTAATTCTTCAGTTCTGATGCAAAGAGGAAAATACTTCTGTGAGAGAATCTTCTTTTTTTAATTAGACAGGCATAGCTGAATTGCCACTAAGTCAGAGCCAATGTAAGTCAATAAAGAGCTGCCTCCTCCTCTTCCACCTCCTCTTCCTCTTCTCCTTTTTTTTTAAAAAAGCTTCTTGCCTGATTTGAAATGTTTTCAATGGGTCAGATTATAGTAATTGTTGCTATAATGTGATATCCACTTCACTTTGTGTAATACTTAATTCTTTGTGGATTTTAAGGAAATATCAGACTAGGTTTAATTTAATGACTTCTGTAGATCAGCTGTCTTCAAGCACAAGTTTATCTTATAAAATGATGGTAAGGTAGCTATCCTCACCTCTACCTGGGTTTCTTAAATTGCACTTTGGAGTGCGCCAGGAGCGTCTCCCTGTACACGGGTCAGGTATGAACATCCCTGTGCCTCTTCTCCTCTGAAGCAGATCCGATAGCAGAAGAGAGGAAAGCTCCCAGCCACCACAGTACAAGTCAAGGAGCGTCCCCATCAGCTAAGGCCAGGTACCCTCTGTCCTGATGGCCAGAATGGGGTGTTATTCACAGTTCCCCATGACTAGCAACTGGGCCCTGCTTCTTGCTGTATTCAAGCGTTGGAGCCGAGGACAGACCGTGAAGATGCACACAGTGTGGTCATCTACTTGTCTACCTGGCCAGCGTCACCTCGGTGCAGTGCAGGGCTCAGAGAGTGAATTGCCATTTCCCTGACTACAGTTCTGCTGTGTCATTCGCTTGACTCTTGCATTCTAGTCTGATTCTGCCTCGGATTTGTTTGAAATCAGAGGTGTCATTGGCCGAATTGCTCTCAAACAACTATTGTTAGTCACAATGGTGGCAGTGCTGAACCTTGAAACAAAAGGTGTGATTTAAAAACCACACCCCGCTCAGAAGTCTCTGGGAGCTGTCAGCAAGGCCACAGGCCGCAGGAGGCCTTAGAGACTCAGACACCTGCCAAAAATGGGGCCCTCTGTAGGCTTGGAAATGATCTCAGCAAAATATCGCCCCGGGACCTCGGAGCTTTCAATTTTATTTGGAGAATTCTGGCTCAAGGACTCTGACAGAGTGACTTGTGAGATTAGAGGAAAATGAAGGAAATGTAGCGCAGATTTTCAAGGCTACCAAGCAGAAGTTAAGCAAGCATTTTATTCCATCAGAAAAGGAATGGCCCTGTGTTCTTGAGGAATCTAATTTGTTCAGAGCAAATCATCCCAGAAAAATGAAAGCTTGTGTTCAAAATGTCACAAGACTAATTGTGCAATATCACATTGAATCATTTATTCAATAATATTGACTGTCACCTGGAGGTTACAGTTCAAAAGAAAATATCACATTTTGCAGGATTTTTATCTACAGCACATCCATCAAGCTCAGAAGGAAACAATATTAAAGTCAGAAAGGAGCGGTGCTTGAGTGTCCTTCTGAACCTTTGAAATAGGCCAAATTCTCCTTGTATTCAAGTTAGCATACCAAGTCACTGTCTCTTAACTTGATGCCAGAGGCGATGACACAGCCACTCCTTTCAAAGACCTGTCTAGTCTTGGATTGGAAGAACAATTTACAGTTTCCAGCGACAGGTGTAAATGAAAATGTCATGCCATGTTGAAGTTCCCAGGGAGGCGGAAATCACCGTCCCCAGCTTCCTTTCCCGCTTCCTTCCCCAGGGGAATAAGAGGAAAACATTTGATAAATAAAGAATCTGACACGAGAACTAGAGATGATTTCCTGGATCCCGAACCCATAAAGGAAATACTATTAAGTAGTCATTTCCTATGTAGTCCAAGACTAGAGTCACAAAGGCCCAGAGATACATTTTTATACAGTTTTGCCCCAATTTCTTCCAATACCATACAAGTAAAATATGACACGAAGGGGCTATTCTTAAAAAGAAAGAATCTGTAAAATAGACAATTATATGAGAAATAACTTTCATGTTCAGGACCCTTTTACCTACATTTTTTTTTTAATAAGGTAGCAGGATGGGAGGTGGTAAAGAGGGTGGAATAATCTACTCTACAGAATTTCTCAAAAATGCAGATAAATTGTTCACATTGTTATATATGAACAATGGATGATCTGAATGGAAATTAAGAAAGCAGCTCCACTCACAATAGCATTAAAATAAAATATTTAGAAATAAATTTAATTAAGGAGGCAGAACTATACTGAAAATGAAAAATGTTGCTGAAATTGAAGAAGACGCACATGAATGGAAAAGCAACCTGAACAGAATAGTATAGAAAAAACCATGGGCACGCACACACACACACACACACACACACACACACACACACATATAAATGATTCAATACAGAGTTTTATGTAAAAGTTTATATGTAAATTTACATATGTATATGTAAACTTTTCAAATTATTCAAATGGTTTTCAACAAAGCCAACAAGACAGAGAAATCAGAGAAAGACCAACTTTTCAATAAATGAGATTAGGAAAGCTGGGTATGTGTATGTAAAATATTGAAGTTGGATTCTTAGTATATACCATGTATAACAATTAACTCAAAATGGATTAAAGAACCAAACACATGTGCTAGAACTATAAAACTCTTAGAAGAAAACATAGGGGAAAAGATTAGTAGCACCGGACTTGGTAACTATTTCTTAGATATGATACCAAAAGCATAAGGAACAGAAAAAAGTAGACAAATTAAACTACATCAAAATTAAAATCTTTTGTGTTTCTAAAGTCACTCACAGTAAAGCAAAAAAATAATTCATAGAAAGAGAACATATTTGCGAATCTTATATATGATAAGGGGTTAGTACCCAGAACACTCGAATATCTCCGACAACTCAAAACATTTTGATTTTAAAATGGAAAAATTTCATAAATGGATATTTCTCAAAAAATATACAAATAGTTAATAAGTGGGTAAAAAGATGTTTAACATCACTAGTCATTAGGTAAAAGAAAATCAAAATTATAATGAGATGTCATTTACACCCATTAGGATGACTGTTATTTAAAAAGCACAATAGAAAGTAAGTATCAGAAAATAAGTGTGAGGGTGTATAGAAGTTGGAACCTTTGAGCACTGTTGGTAGGAAGATAAAAGATGTGGCTGTAATGGAAAACAATATGGTAGTTCTTTAACAAACTAAAAATAGAATTTTTCATATAATCTAGATTTTGTACTTCCAAGCATATATACAAAGTAATTGAAAGCAATGCATTGAAGATGCATCTATACATCCATTTTTGCAGCAGCTTTATTTATAATGGTCAAACATGGGAGCAACCCAAATGTTCATCGACAGATGAACAGAGAAACAAAATGTTACATATACATGTGAGGAACAATCATCCAGCTTTATCCACTAAAGAATTTCTGGTACCGCCTGCATCCTGGAGGAAGCGTGAGATCATTGTGATGAGTGAGATGAGCCAGTCACAAAAGACTGCTTGACTCCACTCATATAATGCACCCACAGTGGTCAAACCCAGAGATAGAGGAGAGAGGGTGTCTTCCAGGGGTTGTGAGTAGAAAGGAACGGGCAATTAATTAGCACTTAATGATTGGAGAGTTTTCATTTGGGATAACAAGAAGTTTCTGGAGATGTGTGGTGGTGATGGCTGAACATATTTGGCATCACTAAATTGTATATTTTTAAATGATTAATAGTAAGTTTTATGCTGTGAGTGTTTTACTACAATAAAAAATTCCAGGCAACTGAGGGTTTAAGATATAATCAGCTAAACATTATGAGTTATTGTGCATCCTCTTTGACAAAGTGTCATAAAAATTCCTTTTGTAAGTATGATATGAACCATGTTCACCTTGAGTATAAAGGTATTATATAATATACATATGTTTGACTATCAAAGTTGTAACAGAAGAATAAAAGCAGTAAATCATAAATCATTGGCTTATTGCTTGACTCCCATACTTCTGTTGTGGAAACATTAGAAGAATGTCTGCAGAATTTCCAGATTAGTATGCATAATCAATAGGTAAAAGAGAATATAGCAACAGGAGTAAGTAGATTTGTTTTACATACAGTACTCACAAAAGTTTTGGAGCTTCAGCCTGTATTGAAATGTTCTGGGAATGCTGTCTTCAAAAATGTATTCAGCAATTCTCTGGGCCTTTGAGGAAATGAGTTCAGGGGAAAGAAAAATAATTAAAGAATACAGCTTTTAATTTTTTATTTAATGTAATGTTTTTATGTTTAATACTTTTTAATTTAATGTAATGTTTTGTAGCAACATTTACAATCTGTCATATTATGCTTATGTTTTGTGTACTTTTTTACTCTCTCCTCTACCAGAATAGAAGCTCCATGAAGATAGGGATCCTATTTTTTCAAATTACCAAGCATTTCTAGTAGAAAACAAAGCTTGATATGTAGCAAATATTTAATATACATGTGCTGAGTGAGTGACTAGGTGACCTTATCTCAAATAATATCCAACCGGACACTTTATGAATGGTAGGTGCTTAATACATAGCTATTAAATTATGTATTTAAAAAGGAAATAGATGGTTGTTGAGTTACAGGCTTATGATGGTTGTCTTAGTTAATTTTCTCATTGATGAGGCAAAATACCCAACACCCAAAGTTAAAGGAGGAAAGATTTATTTAACTTACAATTTGTAGAGGTTTCAGTCCATAATCAGCTGGTTCCAGTGCAGGGTGGCATGGTGAGGGGCAACTCTTCAAGGTGGCAAAGTACAGCAAAAGCAATAAGAAAAAAAGGGGGAAGGAAGCCTCTTTTCCTCCCTTATATTATATGCAGGCTATCATCCCTAGGGTGGGTGTAGCACTCACATCATCTCTACATGCTCCTCTTGCACAGGAGGAGGATGTTACAAAGAGAGGACCTTGGCTCTCTGCTGAGTCTCTTAGTTAAACTTCTAAACTTCTCAAATTGACACAATGAATCAACCATTGCAACATCTTGGAATGTAAACAGCCATCCTAGGGTATGTCCTCTACACCTCAGGATGTAGAACTACTGAGTTAATTAGTTAAGCTTCTAAAGTTTTCAAGTTGACACACTAAATCAACCATTACAATTCACCCCTTGTCAAGTTGGCAACCAGACACATTTCTTTAAACTGGTTTCCAGATGCAAAGACGTACTTACTCTTATCATTTCACAGCTTGAACATTATAACACAGTTTTAACAGGCCTTAAGAACCAATATCAAGTCTATCAACATTATATTACGTTAGAACCATTCCAGCCCTGGTCCTCAAAGGCTCAAAAGGCATTTACTCTGTATCACACCCTCTGCTATTGCAGTCCATCCTGTGAATGGATATAAAGATCAAGGACAACCAAACAGTGAATCAAACCACGTGTGTGCAGGTATAATTCAAGGGCAGGGCTTCCACGAAGCAAAGAACCCCTAGCATAGTTTCTGTGAGTCGGAAACAAGGGCAACTTGCTACTTTATAATGGTCACGTGTAGACCTGATGCTTATGTAGGATGGGGAAAGTGCCACGCCCACTCATTCTACTTTATCCCACTGCCTGTAATTCCAGGATATCGGGTGGAGGGGGGGAATCCCCAAAAACTCAATAGACCCAAGTTATAAAACTGAAGAGCCCAAGTTGATTCAACACTGAACCTTTTGATTCCTTCTCAAAGTTCATTGTCCAGGGACTTTGCTGGTGTTCTTTCTCCCTGGGATGGCCACGGTTGGATTCCTTACTTTCTTTCTGCACTAAGGTTTAGGTTTCTGGCTTTTATCTCATTCTGCTTTAGTTTGTCTCACTTAGTTTTTAATTTGTTATTCATAAAGATTTTAGACATATCAGAATGTGAAGTTCTACCTGGAGTACAGGAAGGTTTTTTGAAGGGGAGTTGGTCCTTTCTTTGATGACCATCTGGCATGGGTTGAAGAGAGTGAGGCAGATTTTGCTCAAGAGCAGTTGCTACTGGGGGATTTGTGGCTGAGAAGAGAAATTGAGCTCAGGTCTGAATACAACAAGAGGTGGGAATTTATACCAGAGGAACAGGGTGGGTCCAGTGAATGAACAATTACTAACTGGTAAGGTGATTCTTTGCCAAACCAATCTAATAAGATTCTTGCTGAAAGCAGGTCTGACATCTTGTAGGGAGTAGATAAAGAGTTTGATCAGATACTGAAGGTAACTGATGAGGAGTTCTGGTATAAGTGGCCCAGAGGAGTTCTTGTTTGTGCTGGTGATTCTGCTTACCCACAGCCTACAACCACTATGGAAATTAGTGTGAAGATTCCTTAAAAAAAAAAATGAAACTAGAAATTCCCTTTGAACCCAGGTATTCCTCTTCTAGTTATCTTCTCAGAAGAGTTAAGGACATCATATCACAGTGACACACACAAACTTTTGTTTATAGCAGCACAACTCTTAATAGCTAAATCTTGGTAACAGCCTAAGTGTTCATCGACATATGAATGGATAAAGAAAATGTGGTATTTATGCACAATAGAGTACTACTCTGCCATAAACAAGGATAAACTTGGGTCATTTGTAGGGAAAAGGATATCTCTTGAGACTATAATGTTAAGTGAAATAAGTAGATGCACAATTTAAAATTCTGTATGGTCCTTCTTATAAGAGATACCCAAAATATAAATAAAGAGTAAAATGAAAGACAGATAATAGAAAGTAGGGAGATAGATCTTTTCAAATGAGAAGGGGATCAAGAGATGGAGGGAAAAAAGGAAGAGAAAGGGGAGGAAAGAAGAACTGAGACATGTTATGTACATTACCAACTCACTACAAAGACTGTAATCATTATAGAATGCAAACATGTACTAATAAAAAAATAAAAATACAGTGGCACCTTGGTTCAGGAGCTCAGTTCTCTCTCTGATTCTGGTCATGCACAGAACTGAGTGAGAACTGAATCAAATTTCCCCATAAGATCAACACTGAACTTAACCATTGAATTTGATTTGGTTCTTGTCCAACTTGATTTGTGACCAGAATGGTGGAAAGAATCAAGTTCATGAACCAAGATATCACTGTACATGAAAACATGGATGATTCCAAGAGAAACGTGGAATCCAAAAGTTAGAGTCCAGGGGAGAAGAGAGTTCAGAGAAGTCTGCCTGGAGATTGCTCAGTGAGAGAACATTTGTCACCCCAAAATATATCTTAAAGTTCTAACCCTTAATACCTGTGAATGTGACCTCATTTGACTAAAGCTACTGTAGTGTCATGAATTAAGATGATGTCCTGCTGCAGTAGGGTGGCCCCTTAATCTGACTGGTGTCTCCATAGGCAGCGGAGAAGACACTCAGGCACACAGGAGAGAATGCCATGATGACAGAGGCAGAGACCTGAGGTGTTGAGCTGTGAGCCGGGGACTCCAAGGATTGAGGGCAAAACACCTTTCTCTGGAAGAGACAAGAGGAGCCTCCATTAGCAGCTCCCAGGATCATGGACTGCTAGACTCCAGAACCATGAGAATAAATCGCTATTGTTTTCAGCTGCATAGTTTGTGGTACTAATGTACTATCCATCTATCTCTATAGCCATTCATTCATTCATTCATTCCCTCATTCATTCATCCACTCACCCATTCATTCAACTAATCCTTAGTTAGCAGTTATCATGTACAAGAAGCTTCTTGATTTGTAATGGGGCTACATCCCAGTAAAGGCTCTGCAAACTGAAAATATGAACGAAAATGCACCAAATCTTCCAGTCCTACCAATCACCCTAGTTTAGCAATACAGTGCTCTGGGGTGCCCAGAATCAAGACAGGATCAGATTACCTATCCCAACTCCAGGGAAAGGTCAAAATTAAAAACCTGAGGAAGGTTTGTTTCTGTTCAGTGCAGGCCACTTTCACAATTGTAAAGTCAAAAAATTATAAGATGAACTACCGTAAGTCAGTGAGACACTACGTGCAGTAGCTGGAGGAGGAGCAGAGGAGGGAGACACGGGGCCAGGCTGTAAGGCATTTTAACCTCAGATGACAAGGAACCTCGGGACACACAGTAGGGACTTTTCACATTTCATGGTGTGACCATTAATTTTGACTGTCGACTGGATTAAGAGATGCCTAGGAAATAGGCAAAGCACTTCTGGGTGTCTGTGGGGATGTTCAGAGATGACTCTTATGTGGGACAGAAAACAGGGGAGAAGACCTACCCGGATGGAGGATGACATCATCCAATAAGCTTGCAACCAGGATGGAATGAAGAAGAGGTGGAAAGAGGAGGAATTCGGCTTGCACGGTGCATCTTTTGCTGCCATGGTCTGTGGACCTCAGACTCCAGCTTCGTCAGCCTTTCGATGTGGACTCACACTGGTGACTCTCCAGGAGGCTTCCGTGTCCTCAGTCCTGGGCTGGCACTGCATCTTTGGTCCCTCTTGTTCTGCAGCTTCCAGCTTCTTGGGCTGGGCAGCCACAGATCCTCTGGCTCTCCTGACTGCAGTGGCTGCTGTGGACTCTCTCATCTCTAGTCCTGTAAGCTTACCCAGTAAATCCCTTGCATGTGGAAATCAGGGTGGGTGGTGGCCATGAAAGATATAAAGACAACAAACTTAATGAGTTGTTGGCAGTGGTGGTAAAACATTGTATCTCACAGGTAAAAATATAAGACAGTGTGGAAGGGGAAGTTAGAGTTTAGTTGCTCGCTCCTTACCTATAGATACAGAAACTGATGCCTTTACAGGTGTGGCTGGTCCAGCTTCTCAGACCTTCTAGGAAGGAAGGACAAATACAAAGGAGAGAAGCTGCTGTGTCCAGGAGGATCCCCATCTAAGAGCATCCCCGGTTCCATCTTCCTTACCCCCCAGCTCCACCTCACTTCAGAAAGAAGAAGCGTAGGGTCCAGAGGGAGGAAGTGACTCCCCAGGTAAAGGGAACTGTTTATTGAACAGCTGGGACCAAGTAAAAATCAGTCAGGGCTTCTGGGCTGGGCCTCTGCAGTATGCAATGTGCTATAGATTTAAAAATCTTCATCTGATTTTCTTTCCACTCCACCACCTTGTCTGACAACAATTTATAAAATACCAAATTAAAACTAGACAGTGCCCTGTGATGTAGATGAAAACTTCTTGAAAGAAATTAGAATTAAAATGTAATTGTGCCCTTAGGCCATGAGTTCTTTTACCAGAGTGTACTGTTCATAAATCATATGAATAAAACAAGAATATTCATGTATTCATATAAATATTGAAATTAAATTAGCATCCCTATTGTCATGGCAGTCCTCACAGATAGGGATAAGGTTTATTTGTCTTTCAATTTCTAGAGGAAGAAAAATCTAATTTAAGTTATTGTTATATATTGATGTTCAGAGCAGTTCTGATAATAAGATTATTCCAAAGAATAGTTCCAAACAAATTTATTTTAAATGCAAATTGATGGGTTTAGAGTTCTGCAGAGATGAGAATATTAAGTTAAAGAGTTGGACAGTCTAAATGGTTAAAGATAAATGGGTTGAGAATAAAGTGGGGAATACTATATGGAGAAAACTTTACGACCACAATGACACAGAATTTAACATAGAAAGATTTCGCTGAAAACACACACACACGTTATGTAGACCAAGAACTCTACACTATTTACTGAATACTGTCATCCTAAAGTAAGGGATTATCTTTTGAAGCTTGAAGAAGCAGACTGAAGACAAATAAGAAATATTCTAACATAATTGGGAGAGCAAATTTACGGATCACTGTCCCAGGAGGTAAAGATTGTACAAACTGAAATTACAGAGTTTTACCAAAGGACTAGGTAAATTAGTGAATCACAGACATGGAAGCAATTCCTTTTTTTTTTTAAACAAGGATAAGTCCTTAGGCCTTTTTTTAAAAAAAACAAGGATAAGTCCTTAGGCCTTTTTTTTTTAAAAAAAAAAACAAGGATAAGTCCTTAGGCGTTCTTTTAAAAACAAGGATAAGTCCTTAGGCCCTGGGTCGCCTTTGCAAAGTATTAGAAGGAAATTGCCACCTCTGTTGAATAATCTTAAACTTTAGATCCTGCATATTTAGCAATGAAAGTAGATGCCTCCTCGGGTTGCCAACCAGTGGCTTTACCAGAAGGAAGAAGTCTGAGATACTCAGCCATTCCTGTTATCCACGAGGGACACATTCCACGGCCCTGACGGAGGCCTGGAAACTTGGATATTACTGAACCTTAAACATACAGTGTCTTTCCTTACACACATATCTACGGTAAAGTTTAATTTTTAAGTTAGGCATAGAGATGAACAAGAATAACTCAACATAGATCTCAGCAACTTCCGCATATATTTTCTTTATTTAGTTGAGGACATTCACTTTTTTATGTGAAACGCTCTTCAGCTTCTCTTTGGCACGTCCGCATTGCTGGTGTTATTACGACGCTCACACTTTTGAGCCATATTTAGTAAAATAAGGGTTACTTGAACACAAGCACTGTGATAACCTAAGAGTCAGTCTGATGCCCAAGAGAGCTCTGAAGTGATTACTGGGCAGGGAGTGTACACAGCGGGTTCATTAGACAAAGGAATGATCCACGTTTCAGGCAAGATGGATTGAGACAGGTCAAATTTTACCTGCTCCTCAGAACAGTGAATAATTTAAACTTATGAATTATTTAATGAGAAGGAAGCTGGGAGTAAATAACTTATACATCGTCAATGGGAGGCTTGGTACTTGGGACCCTTTCAGGTCTACTTTCTCAGTCCATCTTATTATCTACCAAACACAGGTTGTTCCAAACGTGTCACACCCACTGAGTCACAGCCAAAAGAAGAAATCCTCAAGAGGAAATGGGGAAAAAGCAAAGACAAACTCCTCCTGATTACTTCCATCCTGCCTCTTGGGACCCTATTTCCTGAGTATGAAACTTTCTTATGTGCCCCTCACCTGGGGAAGGACCCCAGCTTCTGGGCAGGATTAGGCTTTCCTAGTGGGCTTTGGGATTTCCCTAGCTGACATCCATGGGCATGCAGTCTACTGGAAAATGATAGAGAAATCCCAAATATGCATCAAGTCCATGGCCACAGTGTGGCTGTGGCTGGGAATCCCCGTCACTGCAGGGACGCTTGTATCTTCTTCCACCTTTCGTGTGTTCAATAAAATTGAAAATGAAAAAAAAAAAAATCAGCATAGTTTTCCTTGTGATCACTTGGGAGTTCCAAGTCATTGCATTTGTCCCACATTTGCATTTTTTTCACCAAAGTCTCATGGAAATTATTGGGTGTGTTATTTGGTTGTAAGGCACAGTACTGACCTTCACTTCTGGCTTACAGAAATCAGCCTCTTTACTTGTGTCTGTAGCATGAGATCCAGTTCTCCCATCGGTGCTAAACATGATTTTCCTCATGGAACGGTTGGTGCCTTTGATTAAGGACCTTTTCTTAGGCAAATGTTTTAATTATTCTCCCTTCTTTCCTTCCATTATCCTCCCCCCTTCCTTTTTGTCTTCCCTCTCCTTCCTTCCTTCCTTCCTTCCTTCCTCCTTCCTTCCTTGCTCTTTTTCTTTTTTTCTTTCTTTCTCTCTCTCTTCCTTCCTCCCTCCCTTCCTTTCTTCTTTTTTCTTTCTCCTCTTTCTGCTCTTCCTCTCCTCTTCCTCTTCCTTTTCCCTCTTCTCCTCTTCCTTCTTTTTTTTGTAGTACTGGAAACTGAATTTAGAGCCTTTTGTAATTTTTTACTTTGAGAAAATGTCTTGCTAAGACAATGATTTGCCCAGGCTGGGCTAGACCTTGCACTCCGGCTTCAGCCTCTCAGAAAGCTGGGATTGCAGGTGGTGTGAGCCACCATATTCAGTTCTACAGTCTTTAAAAAAGTGCGTCTGGGTTTCCAGCCTTGAATAATAAGGCCTTTGCTGCTGGTTTATTCAGATAGAGTTTTAGAGTTTTTCTGTAAGATTTTTATTAATTAACATTGAATGTGGCTCATCCTTCATGAATTTTGGTCCACGACTAAATTGGATGCCATTTTCCTTTTCTTCCAGAGTGGTAGCTATTTATACTCCCACTGTGCATTAAAGAAACATTTTCTGTCACTGAATTAAACGTTTCGCATAGAGTAGCTCACACAATTGGTACTGCTGTTCGTTTCTAGGCTCCTTGTCCTACTCCACGGACCGCCCTCCGTTCTTACACTGACACCATCTTGGAGGCCAGTGGCTCTGTCCGGCACTAACGCAGTCCTGAGCGGCAGCTGTGGAGGGTGGCTCAGTGGTCCCCGCTCGGACTCGCCTTTCAGCTGACAGCCATGCTGTGCTGCAAATGACAGACGCGGCCGAGGTGTGAGGGCCTGGCCTCCTCGGCCCAGTGTAGGACTCCTCCTGTGTTGACATTGGTGCTGTGAAATGCGGTAGCCAACACTGAATCAGGTGTGCGTGGCTGGGGGCTCTCCCCACCTCTCCCTACATAGGCGCGAGACCCACTGGGGGATGAAGTCACCCTGCCCAGCTCTTCCTCCTCCCTTTCTCTATTTCCCAGGCATTAGCCAGTTCTCACCCCTAATGAGCCCTTCCCACCCCAAACTCTACCTGTCTTCTGGACTCAGACTGACACCTCAGGTAAACGCCTCAAACCACTACTCACCTGTTTACCCCACCCTCTTGTGGCTAGGCCACCCGTGCTGTTCTGTTCTTCCACATAAACATTGTTAGCATATTATAAAACTACCTCCTCAGGCTAGGATTAAAGATTATACTTCATAAAATGTATGTTTTAATCTTGGGGAAATGGACACAATTTTTAATTGTACATAATTATTTACTTATTTCGTGTCTACATTTCCATTATACTCTCAGCATCATGAGAATAGGTATTTGTTTTGTTCACTACTCTGTACCCAGTATAAATGATAGTGCCTGATGTAGACCAAGTACTCTGTAGGCATTTGCTGGATAAATGAAATAGCCAGCTTCCAAGGCTCATCACTTTAAAAGATGCTTCAGGACAATTGACAGTAGACATTTGTTATGGTTTGTGTTTGGGTGTCCCCCCAAAGCCTCATGTGTTCTCGGGGCAGGCTTTTAGGGTTTGATTGATTATGAGTGTGAGAGCTACACCTGCCCTGGGGTGGATAGTTTGCACATGTAAGGGAGAGAAAGAGGGTGCTTCTGCCCATTTCCTCCCTTGTGTGTGTATTGCTTGTTGCTTTTGCTGTGTTCGGATGCCATGAGCTGTAGCTCTCTGCCATGTGCCAGTCTGCCTTGTAATCTGCCAAGTACGGACTGAAACCTCCACAAACTGTAAGAAAAATAAACCTTTCCTTCCTTAATTTTGGGTGTCAGGTATTTTGTCTCAGCAACGAGAGAAAAGTAACCAAGACAACATTATACTGTGAGTAGGGTAACTTACTAGTAACATTCTTTGGTAATCAAGTTATATGCAACTCTAATTCTGTCTTGTACAAGCAATTACCAAAAGGGAATGATTTCATATTTATTGGAATTTAGCATGTTTTTAGCCCTTTAAAAATATTGATAAATAAAAGATTCTTAGTCTCTTCCACAGTGTATGGAACTGTTAAAACTATGTTTTAGATTTAAAAGATTTCCACTGGACTAATCCTTATGTCTGAGAGTATAATTCTGAGAAGAAGGGCACAAATTAGATCTGGAAACCAGGCCACATCCTCCTGCTTTCCCTCACCATCCCCCACTTGTACCAACAGGAGAAGAAGCACTGCATTGGGAACAAGCACAGCTCAAATTTCTTCTCCCTCATTTGGCTGGCCTTGTAGAATTTACCTTTCTCTTTCTAAACCTGTTTCTGTACTCTCTGAAGTAACAGTGACTTGTCTTTTAGCACTGGTTCTTAACTAGGTGAATTATCTGAATAGGTGTGCATCTGAATTATCAGGAGATATCTCTTTTAATTTATTTGAGCCAAAAATACCACCTTGGGTTAGGGCCTGACCTGTGAGTTTTAAACTCTGCTCAGGTGATTCTAATGTGGACTCCTATCAGTCAGGATGGCCTAGGCTCTGCTGCAGTAATGAGCAAGCCTGAATGTCTTACAGCTTCCTATGCAAACGTTGGTCTCGTACTTGTACCATGTGTCTAATGTGAGCTGTAGTGGACAGCATGACTGATCCAGAGTCACTCAGGGCCCAGAGTTGCAGATGTGCAAGGGTCTTAGTTACTTTTCTCTAGAGGCTGGAACAAAATACCTGTTGCTCAAAATTCATGAAAAAAGGGTTTATTTAGCTCACAGTTTGTGGAGGTTTCAGTCCATAATCAGCTGGCTCCAAGGCAGGGTGGCATGCCACAGGGGCTACAGCTCAAAGCAGCAGTAAAAGCAGCAAGAACAAAAGGGGAGAGCAAACCTCTTTTCCTCCCTTATATTGTAAACAGGACACCTGCTTAGGGCTCACTCACATCATACCCTCCTCTTGCATAGGCTCACTATATTTACAAAATGAAGACCCTGGCCCTTTCCTGAGTCATTCAGTTAAACTTCTCAAGTTGACACAATGAATCAACCATTACAACATCCTTGACTATAAACAGCTGCCCTAGGGCATGTCCTCTACAGCCTAGGATGTAGAACTGCTGAGTTACTTAGTTAAGCTTCTAAACTTCTAAAGTTGACACAGTGTATCAGCCATTACAGTCTGGAACACTCCTGTCACCAAGGCAAGGCAGATGAGAGTTTGCTTTGGCAACAAGTTCCATCACCTACTTGCAGCCCTTTGGCCAAAGTTAATCCACCATGCTACCTCTGTACAGGGCAGCTGGAAACTATGCCTCCAAGTGTCTGGGAAGCAGAGGTGAAGGCTATGTTGTGAGTAGCAGTGATGTCTAGACACTGTTAAGTATCACCTCACTTCCTTCTCTAATTGAATGTTACAAGTAAGGTCTATGACTTTCATGTCCAATATGGTAACTACTGTACACATATGGCTATTTAATTTACATGAATTAAAATAAATTTAGAAAACATTTCCTTAGGGACAGCAGCCACAACTCCACTACACAATAGCCACATGTGGCTGTGGCTACTCTACTGGGCAGCTTGGATGGAGAAGATTTTCATCCAAGCAGAGAGTCCAATAAGGCAAGGCCACCACCAGTCTTTGTCCTTTGTGTGATAATCCTAGTGCTAGAGACACACCACAGCCTCTTGGTCAGTTCAGTGCTCTGCCTGTTGTGCTAATCATGGGGTAGAGTTTCCATAAGGAAGGGCATTTGGAGGTTAAACCTTCGTAAGGTGGAATCTGACAATGGTAGTGTTATGGAAAACAGACCAGACACAGGGAGAAGCAGCACTGAGAAGATTTAGGAGGAGTTTATCACACCAGTGGGCTTGACTGGGATCTCTCCCAAAGAGTCAGAGCCCTACCTGGCAGGGTATCGTGGCTTTTATGAGGAGAGCAAGAGTGAGGGACAGAGGCAGATTTAGTGCATTATGATTGGAGGGTTGGGTGACATCATGGGTTGCTAAGGGAGCTTAAACATCTCAGGTTACATTGCAAGACCATCTTCAGTGTCAAGTGAGTTACACTGCAAGGCTATCATCAGCTACCCAAAGACAATAAAGACAGGAGTTGCCCTCAAAAAGAAGTGTTCTGTTGCCAGGGTTTTCCTGGCATGCACGTTGGTTTTGGTGGGCCTTCTTGGCAGACTTCATTTGAAATTTTAATTTCCCTTTCAGTAGTGCACGCTTGAAATTCCATTACTCTGGAAGGCTGCGGCAGGAGGACTGCAAGTTCAGTCCTAGCAACCTGGGTCAGCCTGGGCTATGTAGTGATTTGGGTTTTGTCTTAAAACAAAAAATTAGAAAAGACCTGAGGATGTAACTCAACATGAGGGCCCTAGGTTGTAGAGAGAGGGATAGATACACGGTATGTATAATACATGTAAGGTGGAGAATATAGGTAGGGACTAGAGGAAGTATATGACATACTTTAGGTTAGCAAAGCTAATAATAAGAGGTAGGTCTGAAAAGAACATTATGCACAAAATAGGCTCATGTGGAAGACTTGTGGCTTGGAAGAAAATAAAAATGAAGATGCAGCTAGACCTGTGAGGGCCCTCTTATGATTACCAAAGTGAGAAAACAGGAAGACTGGTTTCAGATGCTCTTACAAATAAGGATTTACATGGAATAAATGGATGAACTCAGCTCCATTTCTATGGACAATAGAATAAATGAGCAGGGCCTAAATTTATGGGTGAAGAATTTCATTTTTGTGTAGGGTAGATTGCACTGAGTGAAAAAAGCTACCTGCAAATACTCATCTATAATTGTATGAAGAAGCTGTTTACGTTTTTAAAGTATAAAAGGAGGATACTGTGCAGTGTGAAAAGGTGGAGTCTTGAAGTATAAAATTTTGCTGGTGATTTGTCAATACCTCCTCTAATAGAGGTGCCTACTCACCCAGTGACCTATGATCCTGTCATTGATCAGGACAGTCATTCTCAACATGTGGTCCATAGACTCCAAGAGGTCCCAAGAACTTTCAGGCCCATCTAGTTCCCAGGTAATATGGAGGTGTTCTTTAGCCCTTTCACGGGGCTGACATTTACCTTGGCGGTATAAAAGCAGTAATGGGTATGGCTGCTGGTTCCTCAGAACATAACAAGGTAGTGAGTTTTGATTCACTGTAGTCATTCATGCAGTGCACCTGCAATTTTTTTTAAAAAAAATTCTCATTTCACTAGGAATGCCCTTCAAGAAGCAGTAACAATTACTCCAGGTGCACATTTGTTTAATGAAGGGGACACGTTCTGAGAAACACATCCCCAGGCAGTTTCTTCATCATGTGAACATCATGGATTGCTCTTACACAAATGGAGATGGTGGAGGTCATCACACCACGTGGCCTCTTGATGTGACCAAAAGCTGCAGGAAACATGAGATGCATGAAGCTGGCATATTGCCTTATACTAGTTTTGATGGTGGGAATACACTCTAAAATAACCATAAAAGCATAACACAGCAAATACATAAACTTGTAGCATAGTTGTTTGTTAACATTACCTTGTCACTGGGTACTGTCTTGGTTACTTTTCTCTCATTGCTAAGACAAAATACCCAATGCCCAAAATTAAGGGAGGCAAGTTTTATTTAGCTCAGAGTTTGTGGAGGTTTCAGTCTATAATCAGCTGTCTCCAAGGCAGGGTGGCATGGCACAGGGGCAGCAGTTCATGGTAGCCAAAGATGACAAAAGCAACAAGAGTGGAAAGGGTGGGAGTGAGATTATTTTCCTCCCTTATATTTTATGCAGGCTACTCCCTGCCCAGGGCAGGTGTAACACTCACACCATCTTGGTGCCCTCCTCTTGCACAGGCTCAGGATGTTTACAAAGTAAGGCTCTGGCCCTCTACTGAGTGGCTTAGTTAAACTTCTAAACTTCTCAAGTTGACACAATATATCAACCATTACAGGTACTGTGCATACTTCTATAGGACTGGCAGTGTGGTAGGTTTGTTTATATCACTATGACCATGACATGGGAGTGATGTGTTGTTTCACAATGTTCTGATGACTAAGTGATAGAAACCTTTCAGCTCCATTATAATCTTAAGAGACCACCCTTGTATATGTGATCCTTCATTAGCTGAGGCATTGGTTTTCTCACAGGACTCATCTAATGTTGCTTTTACCTGTTCAAAAGTATTCTGAAGGTAAAATTTTCAGATGCAGCGAACACCATTGTGCCATAGAGAGAGCACTGGCGTGGTCCTCTGACCAGAAGCTGACCTGGCTGGATTGATTTACGGAGTATGGTTGACCAAGAGATGAACCATACATTTTCAGATGTGCATCTGTGGCCAGATATTTTTTCAAAAATAAATGAAAAGAGCTTGTCATCTCAAGGAAAAAATACTTCAGCTGGAATTATCTTTGCTAATGATAAAATTCAGCACATAGATGAGAAAATTCAGCTATTTTTCTGTTGATGCTGATATTAAAGAGGTTTCCAAAATGTAAAAATGATGCTGCTATTTTCACTGACATTTTTATTTTGAAAAAATAGAACTGTTTTTAATAAAAACTGTTATTTATTGTAACATATCATGGTTTTGTTATTTTTGAATAAGTATTTTAATGTTTCTCCATTTTCGTTTCTGATAACATAGACATCGGTAAATGCAAATGATGCAAAATGCCTTTTTTGGGGTCCTCAGCTCTTTTAGCAGGCAAAAGAGGTCCTAAAGCTACAGTGGTTGAGAACCACTGGCTTGGGACAAACTGAACTTTAGCACAGAGCACCATAGTCAGCTCCAGGTGCTGATTCAACAGGATCAGAATTACTTCAGTATGTAGTCAGCCTTCTGCTACTAGAATGATCACCTCAGATCATCAAATTAAAAAGAGGACAGGTAGCTGGGCATGGTGGCACAGGCTGGTAATCCCAGCACTCAGGAGGCTGAGGCAGGAGGATCCTTGTGAGTTGGAGGTCAGCCTGGGCTACAAAGTGAACTCAAGACCAGCCTGAACTGCATAGTGAGACCCTGTCTCCAAAACACAGTAATAAGTAAGTAAATAAATAAATAAGTAGAGGAAATGTTTATTACAGTTTTGGTGATTTCAGTCCATGATAGATTGACCTGTGCTTGGCGCCTGCAGTCGTGTGATATACGGGGGTGCATGGCAGAGGGGCTGAGTTCACCTCATGACCAGGTATGAAAGAAGAAAAGAAAAAGAAGCCGCTAGCACCTCACTGTCCCCTTCCCGGCCACACCTCCTATGACATAAATCTCCCCCTAGACCTCAGCTCTCAGATTCCAGGACCTCCCCACCGCGTTCAGGTGGAGACTGTGCCTTTGCCGCATGGGCTTTGGACCCAAACTCTAGCCCTGAGCCCTAGTGGAGCATGCAGAGCTGCAACACTCCTCAGAGTCACATCAACCACGGCAAGCTATAAAAAGCATTTCAGAGTTAGAAACGTTTTAGAATTGAACTTAAAGAATCTTTATTGCTATTGATCTGTTCCTGAGGAATATATTTAAAGAAACATTTATGCAAAGTATCTTATTAAAAGGGTCTAAAATAAACTGCCGGAATGACACATATTAGGAGCTAACACACACTATATTGTTCAGACATATGAATAAAACATAAGAACATCTTTTGAAAAAAAATAGTCACTTGCAAGACAGTTTTACAAAAATACGCTAGAATTATGAGTAACTGTACTAATTGCTCTTTAGATGCTATAAAAATATTGCCAGGGTGAGCTTTCTTGTTATATAAATTCCTCTGTTCTACAACTAGTGATTTTACAATTTTTAAGATCCTGTCACTTTGTGAGAATATGAAATGAAACATGTACAGTGAATTGACAGGACAGTTGTTAAATATAAAGTCAGACATAATAAAAGCACATAAAAATAGCTGCTTAACTGCACCTTGTTTCAAACTCTGCAGGCTGCTAAGAATTTGGAGTTATTGTAGATTAGGAAATGTTTTGTGATCATTCTGAGTTTATTTTTTATAAGCAGTAGTAGTCCATAACAATCAAATGTACTATATCATATTTTAAGCACTTAAATATACTACTTTAAGTGTATATGCAATGGACTAAGAATTTGTGTTTCCTCAAGATCATGTGTTGAAGTCTGTATCCATCAGTGCTCACTAGAGAAACAGATTTAAAGCAAGATAGACAAATATATGAGAATTTACAAGATTGGTTTACAGTGGCTGCCCAGAGTCAGGTGTGAAAGAGTGCAAAAGAGTGCCTGTGCCCTGGAGACCTGCAGGATCCAGCTGAAGGCCTGGAGCTAGTGTAGAGCTCTGCACGAGTCTATGTCAGGAGGTCAAAACATCTGCTTTGGAAGCCAAGAGACGAAGTCCAAGACACAGTTCCTCCAAAGACAGAAGTCAGCCTTCCTGCTTTGTTTCCCTCTTATACCATTCTAGGAACAACCCTCCCTAGGGTGGGTCTTCCACACCCAAAACTTTGCTGAACCAGTTTGGCTGGGTGTCATTTACTCAAGTTGGTACGATCAATCAGCTGTCACAAAGTCCTTCCCCCCAGCTGATGGTATAGGGATGAGGGTTCTTTGGAGAGAATTAGGTCACAAATGGATTCACAAACTCATGAATGTGATCACCATCCTCTAGAAGAAGCTGAAGATGTGCCCCTCAGCACTTCTGCCATGGGAGGTTACAAGAAAGAGACTGAAATCTGTAAACCAGGAAGTGGGCCCTCAGGAGACATCGAATTGTCTAGAACCTTGATTTTGGACTTCCCAGATTTCAAAACAATCAGAAGTAAGTTTCTAGTGTTAATAAACCACCAAGTCTATGGTATTTTGCTGTAGCTTGAAAAGGCTAAGATGACGGTTATGGTAAATTTCCAAATGTTGTTAAACAAGAGCACCTAAAAATATCACAACTATTTTTCTTTTTTTAATTCCTACAGAAGCCAATTTTTGTGCCCAAAATAAGAAACAGAAAAATTGAAATATAGATTATATATTATCTGTTCACATTATATATAAAATGTACTATATTGTAGAATTTCATATTATAAATATAAATTATATTTTCATATATGCATGTAATTATTAATTTGGGGGAATGCTAATATTCACCAAATTATATTTGCTTATAAGCCAATATAATTGTATTAACATGGAATATGTGTACTTCTAAATATTGGCTTTTATAACAATTTCAGCACTGAAGTTTCAAAGATACACAGCTTTTCAAGAAGTATTACCAAATATATTGGTCTCATCCCCTTGGGATTTACCCTCTTTGTGGATTTCTGTATAGTCACCGGAAGAACATGAAAGTTGTGTGAAACTAAGGTTGTAACAGTTTTTAAGCATATTGCATGTAGAGAATTGAAAAGCAATTTTGAATATGTACTCAACAATATTCATAGTCACTCCCTGAAGAAAAGGTGCTGAGAGTCAACTTTCCCATTTAGAAGACAGAAAATTACAGTTAGTAAAAAATTTGTAAATAGTTTGTATGTATAGCGTGGGCTTATTGTCATGCTCGATATTCCAGTACTTTACATATTGAATCACATGAAAAACACAGAGAAAAGTTAAAGAATTAGGGAACAATTACATGTTAAGTGACTTGGTTCAGGATAGCACTCATACAAAGAAGAAATCAATTTGGAGTATTTGAAGTTGTTAAATAAACTTTACACTGTAGAGGAGCCTGAATTCTGCAAATATTTCCTAAACGAAGTGTGGCAGAACTCAGGGATTTAGAAATAGGTAACAAGAATCATCCTTGGTGACTAAAAACATGGAGTCTGGTAGGGAAGAAGACAGAGTGATGCTTTCAGTACAATGGAGCGTGTCTCAGAGTAGGGGCACACTGCTTTGGTGGTCAGCCATGGGCACTTGGACATGATGCCTGGGTGGAGCCCTGAAGGTCAAGAAAACATTTACCTGATGAAAATGAGACAGACTCCAGGCAGGGGAGGAAGCATGAGCAAAGTCATGGTGTTATCACATGGCCACCAGCATGTAGAGAACAATAAATTATTTACTGTAGAATAAAGGCAGGGAAAGCTTAGACCCATACCAGGTCTTGCTGCGCAGATATCGGGCCATGGCAGGGTCAGTAGGAACTGGAGCCAAGTGGGAGATGAGTCTGGGTCAGGGCGGATGAATCTCACGCAGGCTTTGGAGGGTGACAGGGCATTCGTGCCGTCCCAAGCTCTCCCTGACCCGGTTACACGAGGCACTCGTATCTGCACACTGCTCTATTTCCACTGGGCTCTGTGCTGACACGAGTCCCACACCCTTGCTGATGTGCACGGAAGGGAAGGAGCACACAGAGGAGCACCCAGCAGCCATTTTCTCCAGGTCAGACAAGCGCAAATGCAGGAGGAACACAGAGCTGCCCGAGGCAATAGTTCCCAAGAGGAGGACAGATCTGGGCCTGGGTCAGAGCCTGCTGTTCTCATCTGTACCTGAAAGAGCACTGATGTAAGATGTGACACAAGAAAGCATCTCATTTCGGGAACAGTGGGGCTCAAGAATTCAGAGTTGGATATTGGAGCTTGGAACTTTGATTCAGGATCTCTGAGATACAAGATGTGATAAAAAATACGGTGAATGACTAAATTAAAAAAAAATTCTATAACAGTAAAGGACACATGGCCATTAATCCTTTCAGAATCCTCCCTCATTTGGAACACACTTATCCCATCGTTCTTGCCACTTTCTGAAGCAGTTCTGGAAGCCCTCTTCCTTGTCTTTAGTAGCGTTATTACGGCAGCCTTGATGTCCTGAACGCATTCAAAATGTTTACCTTTCATGGTCATTTTGACATTGGGAAGAGCTGGAACTCACACAGTGCCAGATCCCCTGGGTACAGTGGGTGAGGACGCGGCGTCATGTTTCTGTGAGGTGCTTTTCTGTTCCATGACGTGCAGAAGCAGCAGCACACACATATTTTTGATCCACTTTTTGATCCGGCTCACCCTCTCTTCTTTTTCAGATCTTTCCCACATGTCATGAAAGAGCACTTCCAGAACTACTTCAGAAAGTGGCAAGCATGGTGAGAGAATCACGTTTCAAGCCAGGGGGAGTATTTTGAGGATGAGTAATGGCAGTTTGTCTTTAGTGTAATATATTTTTAATTTAAATATCACTTTGTTTTTGAGCCGTGCCTCATGTATGTAAATTAAAACTTGGAACTCGAAACAGTTACCGTCCCCATGGACCTACCTTTGTGTCCCTGGACACTGGACAGCAGAATTTCCCAACTGGTGTGCTCTCGATGGGCCATTGGGTGTGATGTGAAATCAGTTCTCCTAGTCCACCATCCTTGACTTAAATTATTGCAAAAGCCTCCCGTGCTCTGTTCTGTAGCGCTTTCCCCTTCCTTACCCATCCTCGGCATGATGGAGGAAGTCACCCCTCACCACATCAAGCACAGAGTAGTTTGTCGCTCCCTTGTGGCTGACATGCACCAAGTGCCTACATCACTTAGCAGGCCTGCACAGTGGCCTGGAAACTTGAGGTCAGCAAACCTCTCCAACTTCCCGGCCTCGCCCTACTGGCCACCACGGCGCTTCTGTAGGACATATGAGGCCCACCGTGGTGCTTCTTCAACCAGCTGGGCATGCTCCGGCCCTGGTCTGTGCAGCACACTTGCTGGTGTCTAAGATGCGTGTCTGCTGTGTAGCTGCCCGGCTCACCCGCTCTTCTTTTTCAGATCTTTCCCACACATCACCGTATTGATGACATCTTCTTTGACCACACTCTTCAAAACTGGCCTGCACTGATATTGCTCAGTGTCTCGCCTTTGTACTTGAGTTTTCTCTGCGTCCCTTGTCTCTACGCAACACACCAACTACTTCACATAATTATTTTGTTTATTGTCTCCTCTGACCAGGAGGTGAGCTCTGTGATCCAAGACTGTTTCACTGCTGCCCTTAAACTATCAGTACATGGAACAGAGTTTGATAATAAATAATGCAAAAAGGAAATAGCAAAAGATCACTAATATATATTGATAAACAAAATTGCAAACAATTGATATAAAAATGTTCAATCGGATTTAAAAATCCATGAACATCATGTTTGTCAATATGACAGCTGTTGAAGAAGCTAAATATATCCGCTGCCTTCTGCATTTTGGGTGACTGCAAAATCACTGGCTTCTAAATTCTATTACCTAGTTGCTTGAAGGGAAGAATTCCTAATCAGTGGAGATGATCACAATTTGAAGAAATGTATTTTAAAATTCCTTATTCAGGAATAATATGAAAGCATTTTAGCACAAAACAGATATTTAAAAATATATATATATGGGAGGGATTATAAAAGCTTGTCACTAGCATTTAAGGATTTGATTTAAAAGTATTTGTAGTGGACTGATAACTGGTGGTCAACTTATAACCCCCAGCTGAACTGAGTAAGTGTGGTGCTGGGTATGGGAGGCCCACCTGGGGACTGTTGCCTTCAGTATAAGAGGCAGACCTGGAGAAGAAGAGAGAGGCTGTTGGGAGCTGAGAGAGGCAGTGGGGAGCTGACTTTTCTGATAAACTTGGCTGTTTTCATCCTCCGAGGAGCTTGGGACCTCGCTGGCACTGAGAATGGCTTCAGATCATTTTGGAGAGCTCTGGTACTCACTTTGAGCATCTCTTCCTGGTCCTGGAGGGGAAGATGGTGCACTGCCGGCCTCCAGGAAAAGCTTGCTGCATTGGCTTCCCTGATGGGAACTCGGCCATCCTGATCATTGGAGGAGCTCGGAACCTCACTGTTGGCGATGATGGCTGTGGCACCTTTTGGGGGAGCTCTGGTTCTTCTGAGCATCACTTCCTGGCTCCAGTGCAGATCCCTCAGCCTGCTAGCACAGGTCCTTCATCTTGCTGGGACAGACTTTATAGATTCCATGACTGACCTTTGGGCCTTTCCAACAGATCCGTGAAACAGGCCTGCATGAGACATTGTCATGGGCTCTGGGCCTCCAGTTGGATTCATGGGAGGCATTGTTATGAGCTCTGGGTCTTCAGCTCGATTCATGTAGGACATTGTTGTGGGATCCAGGCCCTCAGCTGGATTCCTTGGTCTTAGTGTGTGGACAGATTTCCTGCACTCTTTTGTATACTGTTCTTTGGGTGACTTATAAATAATCATATGAAGTATGTGTCCTGTATTATGTTGTTCCCCTTGCAAAATAAGCCCCAAACCAACACAGTATTATTTTTTAAAAACTCAGAATTATTTTCACTAACATACTCTTTCTGTAGTTTATCATAATTATATAAAGAAAATAGAACTTCTTTCAGAAAAAATGATATATTGTGCATACTATTCAGTAAAAAAAGACGGTAAGCAATATTACAGAGGCATCATCAGAAACGACATCCTGAAGTGTAAAGTGGGCGTTGCTTGAAGGGGTGGGCGCCGTGGGTCCACATTCTAGGTGATGGGGTGAGCTGGGGACCCCCGCTGTTGCAAACGCAGGTCAGTTATGATGTGTGCAGCTTTCAACGTCACCGTGAAGAATGTGGATTTTGCCTGGGGCGCTTTGCATCCAATGCTGATCTTATACTCACAGCAGATCAAAGCCAAGTGATACACTGACATCTTTACCGTGGTGATTATTTGCATAGCATCTGACTTTCTACTCAGCACCCTCTTAGAGGCGAGCCCAGACGTTCTCCTTGCCCAGATTCATACTGCACACCACACCTTCCATGCGGAATCAACACGGCTCTTGTGAGAATTCCTTAAAATGGAGTCCTGCTGTGGCTTCACGGTCCAGACTTCGGGCCGAGAGCCTGAGGCAGCCCAAGGCTTATGTCAGCCCTGGTGATTCGCACCCTGGCATCCACTAAGGAGCAGCTTCTGTCCACACAGGCTTCAAGCTGTCATCGGAGTGCAGCAGACACACCTGGTGCAGCCGTCCAATTTGACGTAAATGCAGCCCAGCAGCCGGGCCCCTGAAAAAGCCTCCTTACAACCGTTAGGCGGCGTTCTGGAAGTTCGAGACTTGTGAAGGGCCAGATGTGGCCAGCTCTCCGCCACCCTCGTGGTTAGGCAGGACACAGCCGGCTTTCTCTCCTGGTCCTCAGAACCTCATAGCACGCTCAGAGCTTCTGAAGTCAAACCAGTGGCACACCTCAGAATAAATCAAACCTCCTGACAAAACCGACGCAAGAGCAAAAGGGTCCCCAGAATGCAGCAGTGCCTTCCAATGGTTCTTCACACACACTTGGAAGGAAGTGTTATTCGGATCTGGCAGAGTTTAAATTTTGCCTCCTGTGAAGGTTGTGTGGCTGGACCTGGGTTTACCCGAGAGGCACCTGGAGAGATGCTGGGATCCAGGGCCAGGGTCTTTTCTGAGTCATGGAAAGAAATTTCCCCACTGGGTGGATTCGCTAACATGTGCAAGTTTGTATGCCCTTAACATTCGATAGGATGCTACATTTGCATTTAGGGTATAATTTGGAAATGCACAGAAATGCCTGTATAAAACAGAATCAAAACCGAATGCTGTGTGTGCAAAATGAATTTTACAGAGCAAGAGCAGCTAAAGTAATTTTAATAGACAAAAAAAAGCATATGGGGGGTTGTTTTATCAGTCCCTACCTCATTTCTAACCAGCTAGGTAATCCTCTTCCTCAGCCTGAATTACATTTCCTGGTACCTTCTTTTCACCCTGAGATCTACACCCTGAGATTCACTGGTGGGTTTGGTACCCCTTAGGAGCAGTGCAGAAAAAGTGCCTTCACTTTACTTTGCTATGTAAGCCCAGCGCTTCTCTAGCTCTGCGTCAGTGCCCGGTGTGTTTTGCTGATGTGATGGGGAGCTGCTGGTGCTGTATATCGACACAATAGGGCATCTGCAGAGTGTCTGGAGTATGCGCCTGTACTCTCTGTCTTTGGCAGAGCACCTGACGGGAACAGAGGAAGGTGGACCTGGATAGATTGCAGAGAATAAAGCAAAGGTTCTTTGTAGTCAGCAGACTATTTCAGAAGAGGGGAGGATATTTCACCTCTGTTATCTTGCTCTAATTCTGTAAGTTAGCAGTACGCTTCAGTTTTGGAATGTTTCATTTCAGTAGCATAGATAGGTCCTAAATTTCATTCTGTCATGCCAGGGATCTACAGTACCTATCCAGGACCTAGGATGGAAAGGCAGGATGCATGTTTATGACAGAGTCCAGGCAGTGAAAGATGAGCTTCGGGAGATTTTGACGCTAAGAGGTATGATTGGAAAATGCCTTGAATATTTAAATATAAAAATGCATCCAAGGAGAAGGCACTAGGCATGGGCTGTGTGAGTCAAATGCGCTCTGGGAGCAAATGGGAATGCCTGGGGGGTGGTGGTCCTGGACATCAGATGAAAGATTATGTCCAAAAGGGGAGGAAGGAAACCGGGGCTGGCACCTATGGGTCAGGGGCAACTTGGGGCAAAATATGAAAGGTAGGGGGAACCACGAGTGGGGTGGGAAAAGCCACCGCTACTCACGCACAGCCTGAGAAGAGGCGTGAGCATTTTCCTTTTTGGACAGCGCGGGGCTGGAGGCAGGCGTTCATTCTTTGTAATATACAGCGCCTGTCGAGAAGTTCCTCAGGAGTCATTGTGGGCACAGCAGGTATTTCACGGACTATTGCAATAGCTTGACAGCCAGGTATTAGTTATACATTCTTAAATAACAGCCATTTATTACCAACCCTTAATTAATGAGTACTCAGCTGACCAGCACGCTCAGCTAGATTTGTCTCCTCTCGCTGGCTTATCACTGGGAGGAAAGCAAGCTAGTATCAGATTGCTTGCGCAAAGGCTGTCCATACCCAGAGCTGCAAATTCACGGTGAGTTCTTTTGTTTTTGATCTTCCTCCTTCACACCATCTGTGGGACCTTGGAGGTTGCTCCGTGTGCGTCCTGTCTGCACTCTCACCTCCTGCTGGGTTGCCCCACCCCTGAAAATCCTGCCAGTGGGCTCCAGGTGTAGACCCTAGCTCTGCTTTCTTGCCCGCTCCTGTCCCTGTTGTGCTTGAATCCCAAATGCAGCCTTCTTTCACTGTCCACTGGCCAGTGACACTGAAAGGTAGGGGCAGCCTGGCCAGTAAACCCTGCACAGGGCAGCCCAGGTGCCCCTGTCCCTCCTCCCAGCAATGTCTGAGGTCCCTCAAGGCCAATGCTCACTCAGCCTCTTTTCAAATCAGAGTGAGAACATCCCCATCAGCACCAAGCTGGGCAGGCACTCCAGGGCAATGTACAGAGACAAGAGAGGCTCTGACATCTTCCAAGACCTCTCCATCCTGGTTCTCTGCAGGAAACCTCCCTTCGCCTTCATCCAACCTCTTTTACATCAAGTAAAAACCATGAGAGCAGGAGAACTTGAAAGTGAATAAGGGTTCAAATACCTAATGTCTGTGCCATCATTCATCTTATCCTCCACTGTGAAGAGAAAGTCATGCGACTCCACAGGTTGTTACCAAGAGTTCCTCCCAAAAACCCACACCCAGGCCCTGTGCTGAGGTCAGTACCTACCCACACCCAGCTCCTCCACCTCTGAACCCACAGCACTGCGTGGTGAGACCAGATCTCGGATGAAGATCTGAAATTAGGAAAGATCGGGAAAAGGTGCTCCGAATCCGCAGAGCAGGAGTCACCCATGGCATTGCGACGCGGTGTAGCACAAGGTATCATCCATCTCTAAACAGTGAGAACTCATGTGTGAAATATTTGGTGTGAACTGTCACATGATCCCACACATTTCTGATGATGGAGACTTTTAATACAAAGAAATTCAATTTAATTCTGAGTTCTGTCTTTCCAGAGAGTTCTGTTTATTCTTTTGTACTTGAAGAAACTGCTTTTGTACTTTAAAAAGATCTTTCCACGAAAACATTGCTGCTGATAGGATGTAGATCTAGAATGATAGTTCTGGGGAACTTACTTCTTGGTAAGAAACCTAGTCTACCTACCCCATCTTGCAGGGTGTTCTAAGTCACTCCCCATAGCTGACTTTGGCTCCACATCTTGAGAGGAATCCCCCAATACTTTCCAGACCAGCCTAAGTCTCAGATGCCTTCCCCCACCTCCAGGGAGACCTCCTTTTAAAGTCCTGACTTCAGAGTTCTCACTGCTCCTCCTGGTGGTGGGGGTGGGAATAGGGTTGTAGCTGGCACACTTTGGTGGCCCTCGACCCTTTGCTTGGGTGTTCTTGCCCCTGGGACACTTCTCTTCTGGACCTGCTTGTCTCCATTGAATGCTCATTTGGGTTAATATGCTCAGTTCCTGGAGCGGGGATGGTCCAGGCAGGGGACGGCTATTTGGAAAGTATAAGAGGCCAGACCCGTGACCCACTCCAGGGGAGAAACTTTTGCTTCCTGAAAGTTCTACTTTCCACTCACCACCTTCTCTGGGGTCTGTGAACACTAAACACCCTGTCAACGATCACTTCCAGTGTCACTCTTTCTTTCCCATTCTGTGGTCTCCATGTTCCTGCCAAACCTCACGGGGGCTGCAACCTCATAAGCAGGTCCGCGCCAGGAGCACAGGTGTGGAGTTCTGACGGGAGGAAGAAGCCAGGCCCCTCCCTCTCCTGCAGGTGTGCGGTCCTCCTTCCGCCTTCTGCTCTGGAAGATGCAGCACCAGGGCCGGTGCTGGAAGCAGGCCCCGTGCTCTCTTGCACTTCCTGCTGTCCGGAGCCACAGACCAAATGAACGTGCTTGTTCCAGTTCCCCAATCTCAGCTACCCCAAGATAGCAGCACAAAACGAAAGGGAGAGGCTGCTCCTGGGAGCTCTTAACTCTCACTCCCTGCTTTGTATCTCCTCTTACACTGTACGGCACGTTGGCCTTTCTTCTACCTACTCGCCTCTGCGTGAGACCTGCACGGCCCCCTTCAGTAGTCCTGCAGCGTAATTTGTCTCAAGTCTGCTTGAAGGGCTTCCACGGAAAGGCCTATTTGGGTGATCACAATAAATGGTGAAGCACTGTTTTGGGCATCATTGTATTTTTGATGATGACTGGGTGACTCCTTGGAAGCTTTCTACTTTCCGATGCTCTGGTTATTCTATCAGAGTGCACAAAGCTCTGCTGCTGGCCCTGCAAGGTTCATCTCCCTTCACTGGGCCGTCACTTCCCTCCCGACTCCTGCTGTGGCGTGGGGCTTCTTCACTTTACCATCGCTGCTCTTCATGCTTCTGGGAATCATTGCGTTGGATGCCACAGATTCCCCCCACGGAGGGAGATGACTATATTCCCTCTGGTTTGCACAGCACGGAAATGTCCCTCCCAGTGGCTTTCAGAATATTCTCTCAGTAAATCTGCAGCAATGTGGATATGCAAGAGTTCATGTCCTTCTGCAGAAGATGACTCAATCACAGTAGGTCAAGTCACTCGTCACCTGGCTCTTCTCAGTCCTCAGTGAAGGCCAGCGGTAGCAGAGCATGGGCACCGCAGCAGTGGCACTGCCACACTGGAGACCTGGATGGAAAAGCTCATTCTCGGGCCTTGCGGGGATCACTGCGTCCAGGCGTGGGGTTCAGGCCTTGCACAAGCCCACCTGGTGAACCTGGGGCTCGGGTCTGAGAGCTGCTTCCCTGTCCAGTGATCCTTTCTGCTGTCTGCACAATCATCACCTGCCCCTGCCAGTCAGCTCAGAGCCTCGGGAGGGAGCGCTGGTGTCAGCGTTGCTTTACAAATCCTAAGTGACACTAAGTGCAGCTGGGGCTTAAGACCCACTGTGGAGGGTGAGGCTGCACTGTGCACCTGGGAACTCTTTCTGTCTTAGTCCCCAGTAAGCACGTGCAGAATCTAGTCAAGCAGCTAACTGCCCTCTGAATCGTGAGATGTGGTGACTTCCTGGACCCTGTATGCTCCCACAAAAGGTGTCAGTGCGAATGTAAAGCCCCATATAGAAAGTCTTGGTTAATTCATGGGCATGTGCCTGCCTATGAGCTATCTAGTTACATGCAAATGTGTGCATGCCTCGTAGATGCCCATTTATCCAGCAAACAAAGCCACGATCATGATCACAGATTTGTGATACATTCGCCTTATGCTTCGTGTAGTCACTTCAGATTCGCTCTGCTCTTTCATTGACAAAATTAAATCCTCATCATAGAAAGCAGAGAAGGGCATCTGTACACTTCTTTTTGTTCCTCTAAAAAGTAAAAAATTGACTTTAATAGGAGGAAGGATCTTAGATATGGTCCTTCAGGTCACTTGAATTATATCAAAAGGTGAAGATTTTGCAGCTTGTGCATTGAATTTCTCCAAGCCTGGGACTATTTTTTCTCAAATGGGGGCAATTAGCTTACTCCTGAGATAAACCAGTTAATACTTTACTTGTTTATATTCACATGTACACATTTGTGCCCACTGAATACATTGTAGGGCGTCGATTCGTACATGTGTCACATCTTAGTCCCTCACTTCCCTTCCCTTCCTCCCTCCTCGGATTCTCTCCCTGCCTCCCAAAACCTGCTTCCTGTCATCTAGCTTTTATTTTAGATTCCTTTCTTCGGGAAGGAGGGAGGAGGAGGCAAAAAATAAGTCATCACGTCAGGCTGATGTTCCTGGTCATACACTCTCTCGTATAACCCGAGAGCTTTTATCACTTTGTAGGCAGCGAAGGTCCCCTTGTTAATGTGAATGCAGCGGGGCTAGCTCACCGCCTTAAGGTGACAGTGCTAAGTGGCAGGCCCGGATCTGCCGACTTCAGAGCTGTTTTTACTGCATTTTGGGGGCAGCTTGCTTAAGCAGAGATAGCGCTAGTGATGGACAGCTTTCTGCACAGGGAACTAAAAGCTAAGCAAGTCCAGAGACGCACAGCTTTCAATTATACTAAAATGACAATGCCAATTCCTTTCACAGTACACTAAATCACACCCTCAGAAGCAAACGCAAGGTCTAAACAGCTAACGTGCATCCAAGGAGCAGCTTACTCATCTGTAGAGATCTAGCACCAAGTGTTACTATAAATAACTTCATTATGTGTAACAAGCACATGCATCACCATCCTAATTAGAAGGTGACCCAGAGAGTCAGCGTTGAACAAAGGCACTTGTAACATTCGGTGGTGGCAATAAAAGCTGTGAAGGTCCAGGGAAAAGTCAGTTTTTCAAATTTCTTCTCATCTATGTCTCCCTTTACCCCTATTATTCAGTTTCTCGAGAAAATTAGTATTTTGTAAGCATCTTTAAAAAGACTGGTGATATAAACTTTAGGAACACAGGACAGTACAAAATCACTTTGTTCTCCCATTAGAGGGAAAAATCATTGCTACCATCTTGGTACCCTATGATTTCTCTGTGGACACATAGGAATTTTACTTAATTAGAACCACAGTTAGTACAGACACAAGAGGATAATTTCATCTACTGACATGTCAGGATTATTTTTTTAACATATGAATTTCCTTTCTCAGTTTGGTAGTCTATAATTTTCGGTGTTTGCACTGTATTCTACTTTATACAAAAATCCTAATTTATAGCTTTCCCACTTGGCTGAATATCTAGACCATTTACACTTTTTGGTTTTTATGAGTGGTGCTGAGCCAGCCATCCTGGCCCACTGATTCTTCTCCATGTCTTCTTTAGGAACGGTTCCCAGAAGTGGATTTACAGGCCAAACACTTTGTAAGTATTTAAGATGACACATTTCCATCAATCCTTCTCCAGATTACCAACTTACCTCTGACCTATCGTGTGTTTCATTGTCTGCTGCTTTGTGTCCTCACTACAGCTGAGAATTACATTGTTTTGGCCGGTTTGATTGTTGGGCCAAATTATACTGCATTACCATGCGGCGTTGTTGTCATTGTTCCTTGCCTCAGTGACGACTGAGTTTTCAGTGTGACTCAAGGGGAATGAGGAAACTTGAAAGTCAGCTGGAAAATATGCTGGCTCTTCCTCCTTCAAGTATGGAAAAGCACTTTAGCAACCCAGGTATCATCTTGGCAGATAAGCTCTTCCTTAAGCTTCCGACAAAGATATAGCCAATGTCTTAAGGTTACATTTATCTCAGAGAAAGCTGAGGTTACTTTCTGTGCATGTGTGTGTGTGTGCGCGTGCGTGTGTGTTGTTGTTGATGCATGTGTGCAAATGTGTATGTGGTTGTGTGTGTGTTCAGAAGCCCACATCCTTTCTATTTTTGGGTTCTAACTTAATCTTTTCATGGAGTGAAGTCATGTTCAAAGGGCTGCCAATGTGAGCAGCTTGAACACCATGATCCTTAAATGGCCTTGAACTTGACCCTTGACCCTCATATGTAGCATCACCAATACCCTTGTGGTGAGAGAGTTCAGGAAAGAAACTGTCTCTCCCAAGCAGCAGCAGTTCAGCGGGCTTCAATTTATAAAGCAGTGAACTGAGACCGAGAGATGTGAAGCCAGCTACTTGCTCAAGATCACAAATCTAGTTAGCGCTGCTTCCTTGTGAGTGCCGGGACTTTTAATCACCCTCTTATTTCTCCTCAGGAACAAGGTGATGGAGTGCTTTTAAAATACATATTTTTGAAATTGCACACAAGACAGTGTAAAATGTGTGCAGAAATTAGAGAACAGGAATAAAATTGTGGATTCTTTTTGCCCTACTTGGTCTTAGCCTTCTGGAAGTAACCTCCATCCTGATTTATTTCAGTTTCTGCTTCATGTATTTCCCCTTCATGTATTTCCCTAAATAAGCACCATGTGGGCAGCTGGGACAGACTGGCAGTATAAAGGCGGGGCCCTACGACCACTTGAAAATGACTTCAAAGTTGGGAACGGTCCATGAGCTATGGCGACAGTTATTCCACTGTCTGCAACCTCAGCAATGTGGATGGTGCTCCGTCCAGACACCTTTACAGTCTCTCACACTTTTTCCACCTCTTCATTTTGTGCTCCACTTTTAGATTTCCTCAAACTTCGATTCTACTGATTTTCTTGCTTCTGCTCTGATGTTTCAATTTGTAAAAGCACAGTTTGCAGTCCGAGCTCTGGCCTTCTCTCGGGGGCTCTTGTGCGATGTGGGGCTGAAATCGAGGGGCTAGTTTCTTTTTCACTTGGCGCAGTCTCCTTCTTCCTCTTAGCTGCATCTTCCGCAGCAGGGACTTTCCTCAGACACGTGCTCAGGACGCAGAACAGGGCCTGGAGCAGCAGCTGGAACCAGTGAGCGGCACCTGCGGACTGCTCAGTCTTGGCCTCCTTGGGGACAGCTTTGTTGAAAGGCCCATCTCATTCTTTCCTATTGTGGTAGCATATAGTACAGCATGAAGCTTGCCATTTTAACGGTATGCTTCAGTGGCATTACGCACCTCCACCATGTGTGTAGCCGTCACCACAACCTATTTCCGAAGCCTTTCCATCGTTCAGAAAAGATAGAGTGACCAGTTAAGCAGAAACTCCCTACCGTCCTCCTCGACCCCTCTGACACAATTCTACTTCCCAACTCTATGCCACTCTAGGCATCTTATAAAAGCGGGACCGTGTCTTATCTTTCCTTTTGTGTCTGGCTTTACTTACCATATTTTCAAGAGTCGTTCTTTTTTATGCCTAAATAATATTTCATTGTATAGAAATATGATTGACCCATCTGTTGGTGCGCATTTGGGTTGTTTCTGTCACTTTGTGTGTTGGCCCTGTTGGTGGAAGTATAAAGTTGGTATTGTAGAATTGGGAGGAAAGTAGAAAGTTGGCAGCTAGCATTGTGGCAGTGTGACAGCTCTTTAAAAAGTGTTTACAGCTCCCAGTAAGTATTGTAGCAGACTGGGACCAACAAACAGAGTGGCTCCTGGGGTTTTGGAGTCAGGTGTACAGCTTTATTCACTCCAGTGGACTTGGCCTCAGATCTTCACCAAAGATCTGAGGCCTAACTGTCAGGGAGCAGGATCTTTATAGAATTTACAACTGAGGAGGAGGTATAAGAGCAGAGCATTTGCCATTAGCTGATTGGACAGAAAGTTACACTGAATTTCATCCTCTTTGCATATAACTAAGATGAATTAGAGGTTACACGATTGGCCAAGAAAGTTCCATTGAATTCCAGCTTCTTAGCACACAGTGGACACAGGGAGAAGTGGTCGCATCAGTTCGGTGGAAAAACAGAAATTGAACAGAGAACAAAGGCTTACTGAAGGACGGGGAGAGGGATGCCGAAGGGGGAGGGCACTCCTGACTGAGAGCAAGTGCTTTTCTCTGCTTTAGCACAAGCCATGGTGTGACATTCGGGTGTCAGAAGGGATCCTTAGGGGACAGCTGCGGTACCACTGACAGCTTTCTGGCTGTGCAGTGATGAGGCCTTCAAGACTGATCACTGAGGTGAGCAGCCTGAAGGATGGAAGGGCGGTGGGCGGCGGTCTGGTGGTGGGACAGAACGTAGAGCCTGCGGGCAGTGAATGCAACAGTCCAGACGAGAGACGATGAACGCACGAAACAGCATGGAGAGGAAAGGTCAGGTGTGAAGGAAATAAAGCAGCCAAGACTGACTTAAGGCTTCAACCTGTTTTACCTTCTCACCTCCACTGTGTGCAGACTGAGGAGCACATGTCCTCGGGAGGGGTGTCCCGGGAGGGCAGGTCTCCTGCTGCTCGCAGGTGGTACATCCAGGGAGGTTTCCCACTGGGTTCTTGCACAAGGCAGAGCATCAGCTCTTGAGAGCTTCCAAACACACCCGAGCTTTCAAGCCTCGTGAGAACCAGACCTGAACCTGCAGTCAGGTGAACTGAGGCTGAGCAGCAGGTGTGTTGACTGTCCCCTCTGCAGCCAGGGAGCAGAAACCACCGTCCTTTCTAGCGCATGGTGCTGAGGAGCACCTTCCAGACCATGAGCGCACAGTGCCGTGATTGGCTGTGGTCGCAAAGCCATCACAATCAGAGACCACCCACAGACCCGAGTGACAAGTACACAGCACAAAGGATGGATTCTATTAGAAAGTGCTGAGAGTATTCAGCAGGGAAAACTGATGGGTAAAATCCAGAAAGGCTCACCTGAGCTCAGATCTAAGGTGAAACTGGGGGCCGAGTGAAATGGCTGGGGACAGTTCCAGCTCTTACCAGGGCTGCGACAAGGAAGAGGGACCCCAGAGTGACGATCTGTGTTTGTCCGTGTGGCCAGGAGCCAGACAGTGGAAGGCTGCCCACCATATTTGAAGAATTCAAGACTCACTATTGACAGCAACGGGAAGCCAGACACACATTGTAAGGTAGGAGTGACAGGATTAGACTGTAAATATTGAGGGACATTGGGACCACGTGGGGTGCCACTGTGGAGTGCTATCAGCAGGCTAGGACAGCAACTGGGGCACTGCACTGTGGTTAGATTGAAGAGGTAGAGGAGACATCGCGGACAGGATGGGGAAACAACCATCGCGGCAGGCAGCTGCGTGAACTTCTTCCAGGTTTCTGTCTTGTCTCACAGGATAAACAGGACACCTATAAAAACAAGTTCCTATTCCTGGTTAGACTTGTCCTCATTTTCAACTTAGACATCCTTCCGTGTCCTGTAATTTCGAGGTGGGAAGCACAGGAGGAAGGAGTTCTGGGATGGTCAGGAACAGGGATGACTGAAGTGGTATATGCCAGGGCCCTCCAAGGCCGGCCTTTCTGTTGCCAAGTGTGTATGTGTGGGTGTACATGTGTGTGTTAATATCCATGGCTGCTCCTCACCTCCTTTTTGCAGAGTTAAAATGCTCTGATGAGAACCTATTTGTCAAAACAAAATGTCATTGCTGAGAACACGATTTTACATGCACCAATGGCTACCACAAAAATGTATTTTTTTCACAAATGGAGGAATGCAGGTTTGCTTCATGAGTGCCCATTAAAATGCCAGGCTGTCTCCATGCAGGTGAGGGCGGGCGTTTCCTCCACGGGTTAGCATGGTGCGAAAGACGGGGAGGCATTAATGGAGAGTCTGTGTAACCACAGCTTGTACGTTAGAACAATTTCAAGTTCTAGGTTCTGTGCAATTAAAAAAGTAGCTAGGGTTGATGCTGACTTAAATAACAGGGCAAGGATGTTCTAAGGAGCGTATATAAGGAAGTGGATTGTAGTAATTGTTTAAGAGAATGGGCCAAGCAATCCTCCAAGGGGCAGGGTGCAACTCACTGAGCCTAAGTGGAGGGACACGGCAGCCGGTGAAATCTGCAAGGTGAGGGCTGGGGATATAGCTCAGCAGCTCGGCGTCTACCTGGCAAGTGTGAGGTTGAGAGTTTGATTTCTGGTACCAAACAAAGAAATCTGCAAGGTGAATGGAGCAGACGGTATGCGAATTCCTCTGGGAAACAGGGCAAAAGCCACATACTCTGAGCTCCCATTTTTCACTGCAGCAGTGCACTTCCTGGAGCCCTGCAGTCCCTTCACTGGGCTTTGCAATGCTCTTGGTAAGAGCCCACGAACACACAGAGGCTTTTAAAAGGCTTCATAAGAGTGAACTGATGTTTCTGCAGATGCCTGTGTGATGAGGGTGAAATCACAGATTATCAGCAGGTGGCCCACAGTGCCTCTAGGATTGCAGTTTGTCTTTCTGCTTATTCACGAGAACCCTACATTCTTTTCTTCCCACGCTGGACTTGAATCTTGGAGCAAGCTGGCTGAGAAAGATGCTTTTCTGTGAGGAAGACAGCTATCGCAAGTGGAATTCTTCCTTCTGAAGTACAGGGTCTGAGTTCCTTTGTCTACTACTGGTCATCAGGGCTAACGGAAACAGAGACTGCCTGGGCATTTGACACAGGTGCAGGCCAGGTGTAGGTATCAGGGAACTCTAGCTTGAAAGCGTTCGGATTAGAGAATGTTACACATTGACCAATCAGTCAGTCCAAATTTCAAGTACGGCAATGGTACGGGCACAAAGCACAACTTGCATCAACAGACCACAGCGAAGGTGGTGGGAGCGGCTCCGACGGCTCTGCCGTGTCATCTGGGCACTACCTTGCTGCATTCGCCCGTGCTGCCTCCTTGTTGCTAGCTCTGAAGAAGCAAAGTGCCACGAGCCCCACAACCACCAGGAAATGAATTCTTCCCACAGCCCGAGGAAGCCTGTGACTATCCCTTCCCCATGTGGCCGCCAGGTGAGCCTTAGCTCCAGCTGACGTCCCGCCGGTGGTCTCCGAGAACCCTGCAACTCCACGTCCACACAATAGGTGTGTCTCATGTTCAGCTGCTACTTTTTTGACTATTTGTCTATAACAATAAATAGTCAGATTTGGTACCAGAAGGAGGGTACTGTGGTCTCAAATACCTAAACGTGTGGGATGGGCTTTGGGACTGAGGTGAGGAGTACCGCGAAGAAAGAAAAGCAGGTTGAGAACATGTAGCTCTTGACAATGTATAATTTCATAGAAACAAGAGTACTCACTGCTGAGGACAGAGAAATATGAGAACATAGGCCTGGATTAGAACAGCTAACATGAGTACAATCTGCACTCAAAGTAAGATTAAGATGTGCTCAGGTAAAGAAGCCTAAATAAAGTACTATTATTTTTTTAAAAAATCTTGGTCACAATTAAAATGATGCTTAAGGACAAGCGAGGGAGTGGACGCGATCAAGCTGTGCAGCAGCCTGCCAGGCCTTCGTAGCAGGCACTGGTTCATCTGTTCAGCTGGGAGGCTCAAGTTTGAAAGAGGGATGGCTCTTCGGTAGATTAACAGCACCCAGCAACACAAAGTGTCTTTACTTATCAACAAAACTAAAATTTGAAAATGAGATGTCCTCTTTGAAGCCATGGCAGGCAGCCCAGCATTTGTATAAAGATATTTTGCTAATATTTCCAACCCCTTGAAAGGACCGTGCACTGAAGATAGCACATACATGGTTTCAGTGTGGTACACACAGGACATCTCTACAGTGCAGACAAAGGAGCGAATGAGGCCTTTGATGTCACACACACGTTAGGGCTACACACATAGGACACTGAAATCACAGAACACGGAGAATTAGTTTTCGATGCATTTGTCATTTTTATTTTGCTATGCAGAAACATCATTCACCACGGGGTGTAATGCAGTCGACAGTGTAATGGAGAATATATCTTTCTGAAGGCTATTTATAACTAAACACTAAATAGTTTTAATTACAGTGGAAAGTCTGTACAGTTTAAGGCTTGGCTCTGAACTAGATTGTAAATATGGACCAGATTTGGAAATAAAACTCTTTTTTCAAGTAAAAAGAAGAAAAAAATCAATGAAAAAAATACCAAGAAAAAGAAACAAAGAAAGAACACAGCAGCAGAAGCTCACTGGGTTTTCTGGGAGTGAAAGTTCATAATATTGTAAACTAACAAAAACACAGGTTTTCTCTCCCAAACGATGACAATTTACACATTTGGGACTTGTTAGGGAGCTCTGGGAAGCTTTCCAGATGGAACGCAGACCAAAGCGAACAACAAGGAAGAAATCACATTAATATGCTAAAATCAGCACTACCTTTTAACGGATTAAATTAGATGCACAAAGCAAGATTGTAAGCATTAAATATTTCCAGAGGGTCAGAGAGTCGTTACTGTTCATGGGTGAGAATAATAAAACCAGATGAAACAAGTACGAGATTCAAGTTGTTGACTGAAAAGACTTGGTTATTGGCACATCTAATCTGGGATAAACTGGACACACCAGACCTAGACAGCTTCTAGCATTGTAGGGTAATCTCCATGTATCTGTAAACAAAAGATCTGTCGCCTAAGAAGTTGCAATTTTGTTGAGACTTTAATAATAATAAACTATGAAAGGCATGAACTGTTGATGGGTTACATGAGACCACTGTTTATATTGTTGGTTGTGAACGTGCAGGTACAGCTGAAAACTGAGACGTTTTGTGAAAAGTAGAAATGCTGCTCGTTTGTAATTTTATCCTTGCTTCATGCAATATCAGTTTAGTGATGCTGATTCCGATTGCTTTATTATGGGACGATCTCTCTGCCAGTGTCGTAACGGTCAAGGTCAGTTCTTCTGGATTGGAATTTTCCACGGACAGATACAAGTCAGTTGGGTCAGAAGAGGCGACTCCTTAGAGGCTCTGGTTTTCCTAATGGATTGCAAATACTGGATTCATGTGCAAGTTAAGTTATTCCTGCAGAAAAGAGATTGGATTAGTTATTCACTTCAAAACATCCGAGAATTGTGCTCGGTCAAGGTACAGGAGAGTCTCTCAAGGGTTAAAGTGCTCTTTCTGACGAGATACCTTAACATTGGAGCTTATGTCACTGTGTGTGATATGCTTTTTCTTAAATAGCTGCATCACCCAAGTGGCCGAAGCTCAATGAAGAACATACTTTTGCTTCCCATTTTCCCAATGTATTACTCATTGCATACAAGTGACTTTAAAATTTCCCTTTTCTCTAAGAGATGCTACTCATCAGCCTAAAGGCTTCTGAGCCAGTGTTAGAGCACCGATTTATTAAGTCTCTGCAGTGCTTTATCCGACAAGCACATGTGCAGGAAGCTCAACTGTTGCATTCCGCATTCAAAGCCCTCTGAGGGGTGCTCACACCCCGCATCCCTCCAGGGCAGTGAGTACGCATGACAGGTCCGTGCACACGTGCAGGATGTGGTGTGCTCAGGAAGCAGCCACACAACAACTGGCAAGGCACGTGCTTTCTTGAGGAAAGCAGGACACGCAGCTGTGTATTTGTCTCTCCTGAGAGACAACAGTACAAGTCATTTCACAGAATGCAGGAAACAGACGACATCCAAAAAGAAAGCGCGTGCTCGGGTTTTAAAAAAACCAGACCCACAAAGCATAAGCAGGCTGAGCCCCAACACAGCTGAAGAGCAAGTTTCCAAGGGAGGGTGTTCCTCTCAAAAGGAAAAAGGGATCATTTCATTTCCCTTTACGTGGAACACACACATTGTACCTCTCAGAACAAAACTGGTTTGGTTCTGATTAGGCCACATGGTGAGTGAAATTAAATTTGACAGTTCAAATCTGGATAATGAAAACAGCAAGGGTGCAGGTTAGAAGACAACAGCGGGGAGACCACTCAAGCAGTGACTCTGCTTTTCCTTTCTCCTCTAACTGACAGTAGATGCACAACAGCCGCAAGTTGGACCCTCCCAATCTGAGACGAACCGGTACCCAGTTCTCCATCCCCGTGGTAGCCAGCCCCACAAACGCCAGTGAGGGAAGAAAGGAAAGAAGGGGTCAGGCGAAGGATGACAGGGAACTGGCCCATGCCACATGCTAGCCAGGCAAGCCTAGCGACCGGAGCCACCTCTTACCTCCGTCAATCCTCTCCATCTTCCGGTGTGATCTCTGTCTCTTTATGGACCACTACTTTGGTCACTGACATGTCAGGGTGCTGCTCTTTGGCCTCTTTAATTGCCTGAGCCAGAGCCTATCCCCAGGAAATCACAGGAGGGCAAAAACAAGAAGGAGGTGGACATGCATGAGCAGCAGCAAGGTGTAGACTTATGAGCTAAATCTCTATCCACCATTTACACACGGGGGACAATGATTACAAAAGGAATCAAGAATCACAAACTGGCAAGTTAATTCAGAAAATTTCTTGGAATACATGCTGGGCCACATGAAGAGCAGTGGGAGCTGCGGGGCCAACATGTTTGTCTCTGTCTCTCTGCCCCGGGAATGTACCGCCTTGTAACACTACCTGGTCATGGTCAATGTCAGCATCTCCTGTGATGACTATTCTTTTCTCGATCCTGGTCTCCGAAATGCCTCCTTTCACAGTCTGAAGGGAACAAGGAGAAGCGATGTGAATCTATTCATGGGCAGGAACAATCACTGTCCCGTCTGGGGAATGGAAGAAATGGTGATGGTTCTATGTGGCATCTGGGCTCTTTCATCCAGAGCTGAGATAGAGGTCTACGGAGTTACTGAACAAATTGAATTTCAGAAGCGAGGACACGGAGGAGCCTTTTGGGCTTGGCAGCCAGGGTTTTCGGAAGACCTGTGTTGTGCCCAGCAGCACAGCGAGCAATGAGCAAGGGAGATGAGCTTCCTCAGCCGAAGTCAGCACAGAATGGGGCGAGAGCACTGTGAATACAGAAGCTGGGAATCTCCCTCTGCAGCTAGCCTGGCACCCCGATAGTAAGTCACTATTTGTTCACACAGCCCAATCTGTCGGCAGCTCCGCACGGTGCTTCCCCCACCCCCCAAGCTCGCACCCCAGGCTCGCCCACTTACTTTGGTGATGTGTGTGGTAGTGGTGGTGCTGGTGGTCTCCGAAGTGATCGTCTGAGCACTCATCAGCACGCCTGGCTCCAGATCAGCCCCGGGATCGACCTACGCAAGCAGAGGCACTCAGGCCCGTGTTTACAGAGCCCCTTCTTTGGCAGCCTGCCATGCTTGTTATTTAGAGCACCCCAGTGTCTGAGACGCAGTCAAGCCCACCATAGCTGTGGGCACTGCCTCTGAGGACACAGTGAACTACACGCTGAAAATATCCGGGGAAAATATGAGTTGTTAATGAGTCAGTGCAAACTTTTTACTTCCCATTAATCTCTAAGGAATAGACGATGGCAGCCATCCACGGGGCATTTACCCTGTATTGTGAGGTGATTTAAAGTAACACAGGAGGATGGGCACAGGTTATAAGCAAGTGCTATGCTGGTTTATCCCGGAGATCTGAGCACCCACAGGTTTTGGTCATCCAGGAGGGTGCTGGAATGCCGATCTCACAGACGAGGAGGGAAGCGGCTCCCATGGCACTGCTCCCTGCAGTCGGAATCTGCATAAGAGCCTAGGAGAGCCCAGTTAATCATCCTCGCGTTAACGTGAGACACTCAAGAAGTCTGAGCAGTGGACGGCATGGACACACGCCCTAGCCGTGGTCACAGAACTGGGTTCTGAGGCTTTTTCTACGTTCTAAGATATGTTAAGGTCTGCTCCATGGTCAGGAATACAACTACAATTCTTGCATTACTGATAGACATGGTCTGGCTGTGGGATCCTTAAGTCTCACGCATCAAATATTTGTAGGCTTAGACATGTGTCTAAATGCACAAAGCCACAGAAGGGAAGAAACCTTGAAGTGCCCAGGCTCCGCCTGCATGGATGGTCTTACCTGTGAGGATTCGTACGTGATGGTTTTCGTTTCTGTGTGAACGATTGGCACTTCCTTGGTAGAAGCGTCTAGTTTCCCGCCCCCTGGTGAAAGACTGCCGAAACTGACAGTTTCCGTCTTCACGGTTGACGACTGCGCCAAAGAGAAATGGGTAGATGGGGTTACAATTTGGACAAACAGTCTCGGGTTTTCCCTCTCTTCTTGGGTGTGCTTTGGTATTTTAGTCCTTGGTCCAAGCACAGGTTAATATGAAACAAGGGTTTAGATATTATACTGGGAATCAGTTGGATAATGAGGACCACAACACATATATCCCAATCCCCTCAAATTCCACCATATTTGTAAAATGGACTGCTCCAGGTAAAGAAAACATTTTGAAGAAAAAGTTGTAAAAAATCACTGTCTTCATGTCCCAGTCTTCAATCTCATACACTGGTCTTAGGGTTAAAACTTTAAGTAAGCCTTGTAATAATTTAGAAAGATGGAACAAGTATTGACATTAGTGCCCCCCCCATGTTCCTCAGGAATCTAATACAGGAGAATGAAAAATAACTTCCTGGCACGTGGAACCTGGGCAAAGGTGACTTTGGTCCTTCTGGATGAGCACACTGATGAGAAATACATCTATCCAACTTCTTAACATCTTGGTCAGCCACCCCCCCCTTCGGTTTACTGTCCAGTGGTGATGATTTCAATGATAAAAACCACTTCCTGAAGCAGCATGCTGTGAACAATCGACAGCGAGGTCTGCCTGTGGCTGGGAACCATCTTGCAGTCACCCAACTGTGCTGCAGGCGGGAAGGAAGAGGAAAAACAAACTACACACAGGAAGGGCGCACGGCGACACCTCACTGTACCTTCACGCTGACCTCATTTCAGGGCACCATTTATCAGCATTCTTCTAGTGCCAGAACAGCATTAAGTACTAGTTACCTCAAAATGAGCCTTTTGTTCTGAAGTTTCAGAAATGGGGATGGCTGCTCCTGGTCCCTCCTCTGGCTTGTGGGAGGCAGTGGCTGCCTCTTCCTGTCCTAGGACAGGTTTATCAGCCTCTTTCTCTCTCTCTTCTTTTGCCACCTCAGCCAGAGCAGAGCCCTCCTTCCCCTTTGCGCCAGAAGCTTCGCGGGGAGAGGGCTGTGCTGCAGTCTCCACATCATCACCCCCCGCTGTGTGAGGAGCATCCCCGCTCGCATGCACATTCACCACGCGCCGCTCCTCCACCAACACGGTCTCCTGCACCAGCTTATCCGTGCTGAGCTGCGGGTGCTGCGGGGTCTTCTCCACCTCTGCTTCGCTGGACTCGGTCTTGGTTTCCACCTTCTGTAAGAGAAAAGAGTGTGGTGTCAGAGTGGCTCTCCATAAACCTACAGTCAAAACAAAAGCAGGAACAAAAAACTAAAGCCACCATTCTGCATCAAGGGCTCACAGTCAGAAGGTGACAGGAAATTAGCTCCACTGCCCCGGGCAGAACTTGCTGCGCGCCAGCTGCGATGCACACTGCGACCCAAGCTGCTACTTTAAAACACCCACAAAAGCCACACACCAAAAACCAGGCAAAAGCATCGAGCATGTTCACATCAGTTTTGGCTGCTTTCTTACATGTAAGAGATGGGATCTAACGCTTCTGCAAATTAAATGCTATTAAATTCTCTCAACGCGATTGCTTTTTGAATATGTGAAGTATATTCTTGAACTGGAGCCAAAGGTACCCAACAGACATGCTCAGCGGGCACAAAGGACAATCAGGGAAACCTGTGCGACGCTGAAGGCAAAGCGACTTGAAACACACACAGCGCATGGACCAAGGAGGTGGAGGAGAGCAAGGCAAACGTGCACATTCAGAAACCAGGGACGGAAGCAAAGGGCCACCTGCACCCAGCTCTGCGAAGTGGAAGTCACCCCGCCTATGAATTCTGTAGGCTTGCGCGCTGACTCTAGTAAACTGAAGATCTCAGAGCCATCCATGAGCTTTTCTCCAGAAGACTGCTTGGTCTGAGTGGAGAGAGAGACGGAGAGTCAAGCACGCGCGAGACACACACGGGGCAGGCACACGTTCCCCGCTTGTTAGACAAATCGTAGGTACGGGGAAGGGAGGAGGAGAAATGAAGGGATCCAAGGTACAGACTTTGGAAACAGAAAAGAATGGGAACTAAAACAGCCAACGGGGGTGACCATGAGCTCTCGGTGGGTGAAGCAGAGTTATTAGGATTGAGGGAGGCGCTGGTTTAAGCAGATCGTTTCTTTCCCCTTCCTCGCAAGCCACAGCAGCACTATCACATCCTGGGAACGCGCACAGCTGGAAACGAAACGGAAAAGTGTCAAGATGCTGATTTGGGGCTGCGGTACTGATTTAACCGTGGAAAAAAATCAAAAAGCTGGGCTGGCTGCTCTCAACATAAAGCCAAGCAGCAAGAGGAACGGAGAGGCTCAGGGTGGAAGGGACTGCCTTGGAAAATGTCATGCTGCAAACTTAAACTGTGACCGAATGACAGCCACTGGTTACCACCACTCGGGACGCGGACGACTCGGTGACATAATGAGCAGTAGCAACGGTGACGCCCGGCTCCTGGGAATATCTCCACTCCGACAGGCTCTTTCTCCGGGGACCAAAGAGTCCCACTTTTAAGACCTCACTGTCTGGAGCTTGCTCTGCTTTACCGAACCGTACGCTTTCAGGGCGAGGGTGTGCAGCCACTTCATCCACCAGCTTGGGTGTCTTCTTGAGGTCATCTTCTGGGCTCTGCAGACGAGACTCGGCTTCCTTGATGGGCGTCAGGGATTCTGACAACTTCCGCTTTGGTGTCTGGACCTCAGGTCCTCTCTTAGATTTCTCATCAGCCAGGGCTTGCAGAACCTCGAACTCCGCCAGGATGGGAAGGACCTTCCCTGGCTCCGACACGCCCCTCTCCATCGTCTGAAGCGCCTCCAGCGGGGGAGGCTGGGCTGCCCTCTCCCCCTCTTTCCCCTTCCCTGTCATGGTAACAATTCTTCCCGACACGGTGTCGTAGGACTTTCCTAGCGTGTACAGTTTCTGTCTGTTCTCTTCTTTCAGCTGCATCTCTCGGGCCAAGTCATCCAGACTATGCATTTCAACCATGCCAGACTTCAGCAGGTCGGCCGGGAGGTCACCTGTTCTACTGCTCACGGTCACCACCTTGTAAGTCACAATCTTTCTCGAATCACCATCAACTACCTCAGTGGGTATTTTGTCTACAATAACCCAGTCCTCTGTGCCCTATATTTGAAATACAAAAGCTAAGTTAGAAATTCTGGTGGTATCTCATTTCTAAAATATGAATCCTTTAAGGAAGAGGACATAAAACGAATGAAGACGTGCCAAGTGCATGTACCAATACCCCGCAGTGCATGTAATCATTGTGTCCTGCAAACATGTACTAACTAAAATTTTTTAAAAGTTAGGACAAGAACATCAGGGCAAGAGGTCTGTGATGAGTCTGCACAGGACTGCTGGTTTTCTCTAATCACTATGGCCACAGTCTCTCTTCATCTGAAATTTACTAACTATGACCTTCAGTGTAAGTACTTTCTGCAGGGTAGAGTTGCAACTTCAGATGCAGATGCAGATGTTTCTTTAAATTGGAACATCTTTGGGTGGTAAATTTTGCAAGGACTGTCCTTGATCTCATGGTATACTTCTTATTAGTTTGTATTTCAAGGTTAGATAGCGTTATTGAAGTTGTACAAGTTATTGAGCTTTAGGTGTGTGGACCCAAAAGAATAGTTTCCATGTTAAGTGTAATCCTGTGCTTCATATACCAGGGTTTCCTACAAAGAATTTGCCACTGTTCTACAGACTTCTGTACATGCCATTTTCTGTGTCTGCAAACTGCACTTCTGTATACAGGGAAGCAAATCAGTGGTGGTACTTATTACCCAATAAATACTGAGTGTGCCTGAGTTCAAGGCATCCTAATGAAATACTTATCTGTAGGACACTATTGTATCCTTTTATAAATAAGCCTTAGTGGTTGGTACAGTGTTCTGATCTTAACTGCAACTGAAGTTCACTGTCTCGGTAGTTTGTCTTCCATCTTCCTTTGTATTAGTTCCAACAAGATAGAAGAAGTAAAATTTAAAGAAACTTGTGCATTTAGGGAAACCTAAGATGACGTGACGGTAACAGGGTAGACAGGGCAGAGAAATCAAACCGGGAGCAGGGGAACGCCTTCATTTTCATTTTAAACTAGGATATTTTCTATTTGCATATTGATCACAGCCTGAAAACGTGAATCGTGATATAAGTGTACCTGAAGAAAATGATTACAGACGGATCTACATGTGGGTGTGGACTAAATAAATAAAAAAAATAACCTCTAGTGCCGATGGGACAGTTTTCTGGAAAATTATTTGATGAGAAGTAGCCACAGACCCAGCAGAGTCTCCTTCTTGTATTTTCTTTGTAACACTCGGCTATTGAGAAAACCAGGACAAATTCAGAACTCTCAAAATCAATCAAGGTCATCTAAATTAGCAGCACTCTATGGGTAACACAGGTAGTAAACTGCTTCAGGAAGATTATTATTAGAAAGCACAATCATAGTGCTGTCATCGTGACATACAGACATAATCATCTAGAAGTCTTAAAGAAATGATATGCAACTAAAATACCAAAATTCTTTTCTCCCTTCCCCAGAATCTAAGCAAAAATGATATACCTACCTTAGTTTTAAACCAGATACATTTCAAAAGGAAAAATAAAAACTAAAGACATTTTCATACTGCACAACTTGGAGAGAATAGCTCCTTCTGGGAAATCCTGTAAGTTTGTTTTTTACCTGAGACTCAAGGAATGCAGAACTTCCTTGCTGCAAAAATATAACTTTTTCAGAAATCTCTCTTTCTTCTTTGGTCTGTTTGAATAAAGGGGGTTGGGTTGGGGAAGAGGAGGTAGACAGTTTCCAAAAAGGCGAGTTAGGCAGAGAGTCCTTTCACTGTAATACATGTATATATCTCATATACCTCTATATATGCACATACGTGTACATATGTATACATTCATGCCATTCATCAAACTCTTCTTGAAGAAATAAATTACTGGTTACTAACTTGAAATATGGTCTGATACCATCTCAAAATTTAATTATTCCAAAGACTAATGGGTTATTTTCTGAAACTTGGGTGCTTATGAGCCAAATATTTTTTATTTCTACAAATGCAGAACACACAAGAGTGATGTAAAGGATTCCTACATTTGAACACCGTTTACGTCACAGTTACCTATGAGACCATAAAAGTGAATATTAACAGAAAATGTGCAGACTCTTATAAAAATTTAAGTTAGGAATAAATTTTCATTCTATTTCTGATATTTGGTTGTGTTCTCCATTCACATGCTTCCTGTTACAGGTAGTAAAATCCACACTAATTTCACTAGTTGGTAATTTGAATAAACCCCAGTTATATTAGATTGATTTCTTTGCTGTTCCACAAATAAAATATATTCAAGAGTTGAATTTCTGTTTTGTTTTTTTGTTTGCTGGTGGTACTGGCGACTGAAGCCAGGGCCTTCACAGTTAGCTAAATCTCCAGCCCTTTTTTAAAAATTTGAGACAAGGTCTCCATAAATTGCGAAGGTGCTCAGTGAATTTGTGATCCTCCTGCCTCAGCCTCTAAGAGTGCTAAGACTATAGGTGAGTCCTTCCATGCTCTGCTATGAGTAATTTTTAAAAGTTAAATTCACAATATCTTGGTGGAAAATTGAGTATATCAGGTGATACTGTAACTTATAAAATTAGAAACAGTGAGGTAAGTATTTGATGTTGTGAATTGGGTTTTTTAACTTTTTAATTATTTTTTTATTCCTTTCCTTTCCATTGAGTCAGCACAATTCAAGGGAGTAACAGAGTAACTACTGAACCCAGCTCTGCACAAATGTATAACTCCATAGAACAGGGACAGAAAGAGTATTTTGGAAAATTAGTCTAAAAAATCATTATGGAAAGTTTAAAGTTTCTGGAAGAACATGGGGCTCTGTAAGTATATTATAAACAATGTAATTTTATGGGGACTATTGAACATTCCAACAATCCGTGAGTACCACAGTGAATCAATTGCCTGCGGGAGATACCAGGGGGTGCATACAACATTCTCTTCCTGCCGGGCGTGGTGGCACACACCTGCAACCCCAGCACTCGGGAGGCTGAGGCAGGAGGATCATTGCGAGTTTGAGACCAGCCTGGGCTACAAAGTGAGCTCAAGGCCAGCCTGAACTGCATAGTGAGACCCTGTCTCAAAAAAGACCAAAAAAAAAAAAAAAAAACAAAAACAAAAACAAAAAAACCCCCAAAAAACAAAAACCAAAAAACATTCTCTTCCCGCAGGACCTGCTGGCAAAGTCTGACAATACCAATCTCAGATGACCCTTCCTAACGACAGCAATCATTTTTAGAGGAGAAAAATCCTATTCTGCTGTGGTTTGGAAGATCTTGGAAAAGATAAAATGTGTCATGGAGAATCATTAAATGTGGGTCTAAAAAACCTTTCAATCATAGCTTCTTTTTCAAACTGAAATGAAAAACAGGAAGAGAAGGTCAAAATTATAGGTGCTCTTCAGAATAACATTGCAGGGGCTCTAATTATAATCCCTGAGCTAAATAATATTCCTCAAATGAAAACTTAAGAAAATAAAAGCTCAGCAGCGAAACAGTGGTTTTTAGCATACGCTGCTGTCTGAAATAGACTAATTTTAAAACTATCTGTTTCACCACTGGAAATGTCAACATAGGCTATTGTGTACGTGTAAACAAAAACAGGTAGTGTAAATGGACAGACCTCAGAACGTAATTCTGGAGGTGGTCAACCTCTCCACCCAGCACTTCGGCTACTAGAGAAGTGAGGAGGAGCAAATAAAGAAGATCTGATAATCTTAAATGCATTCTATTAGAGTTTAGAACACAGTCAGATGTATATTCTTCCGACCATCTTATGGCTAATTAAACATTCATCTCTGTCTTGGACTTGAGAAATGACGTCCTAGGCTGGCATACAGAATTCATAAAACTGTCTTTTACTCTTGGGTGCTCAAAGGTTTCTACAAATAGATTTTGGGGACTAGGTAAATTTGAAAATATGGAATCTGTGAATAATAGGCATCTCGCTCCATAATGAACATACCTGAAAAATCTGCCACTTGCGTGGGAAAGAGGACGGCACGGGCACTGCACGTGTATGAGTGGACATTGCATTTGGATTGAGGCTTGGAAAGCTTTTAGGAACCAAGAAGCCACTAAGTAATAAACCTTCCATACGGACTGTGCCCAGTGGCATCATGCAAAGCCATCACGGGACACAGCCGTCACAGATGCACACCTCCCAGGTCCCACACAGGCCATTTTCTACCCGTTTCACAGTTGGTGGCCCAGCCTGGATGTAGCTTTGTCTGTTTCCCACTGTTAACGGGGACTTGATGTTATTTGGGCTGTGGGGCATCCTTGGTACTTATCTGCTTTTAACTCAGAGACCTGAAACTTGATACCACTGGCAACCAAATGCTCACTGTATATAGTAGACACACAGAATTCTCAGAATAGAATCATAACTATGTCTAAAACTCAAATTTTCTCCTGTTCCTAAATAGGGAGTATTTTATAGAAATAACAGTTACTTAGGACTCAACCACCATAGATTAAACAAACAAACAAAGAATAGGGTCACATTAAGAATTAGAGGTCATTACATTTTTTTTTTTCAAAATGTTTAATCACTGAGACTTACCAAAAAAGCAAACTCCACTAAGTTTGGGTATCACTAAATCTAAGTTTCCTCTGGGTCTGACAAAATACTATTACTTTATTTGAGATATCAATTAAAATATTAAGTTAAATATTTCCACTAGAAATAGCTCGGCTTTTTAAGATAAATAAATGGGCTGATTACTGTTGCACTAAAGTGTACTTCTGGGTGTGTCTGGCTGGGTCATGGAAGTGTGACCTTTCCTTGTCCCGTTCTCATGGGCACTGTTCCCTGCTCTGCCTCCCAGCCACTGCACACTGGAGCAGCTTTGCTCTCCACGTCCTCTGCCATGATGTTCCTGCCTTGGAGCCACCCAACCATGGACTGCATCCCCTGAAACCAAGAGCCATATAGACCTTTGCTCCTTTAGGTTGCTGGAGCTGGGTCTTGTGTCCCAGTGATGAGACAGCTGACCAATACGGTAATTTACTCTGAAAACTGCCTCCCCGCAAAATATGCTTTGTATATGTTTAGGGAGGACAAAATGATTTACTATGCTTTTCACAAAATAAATAACAGAAGCCATGATTGTAATACAAAAGTTGGCAGTAATTTCTATCATAAGAACCTTCTGATTTGTTCTTGGGGCTATCAACAGGGCCGTTGATTTTGTTTTTGCACTAACACAGAAAAGGCATTCATATCAAGGCAAAGTCCTATATAGTCAAAATATCATCTCCTTAAATCATTAACACTCTTGGGCTCCTCCAACATTATTCTCCAAGATTCACCATGTAATCAGAAGTTATAAAAATTAGTAGTCTAATGGCTGTGACTTTTGAAGTCCCCTTGTTTATTAGCACCTTCTCTTAAACACTCTATTACCTAAATTCTCATCCCAAGTAGGGCTGCAGGAGCCGTAAGTAATGCCATGGGAAGAGATGCTTGGCTCTTTTTGTTTGTATTGCTTAAGGTGCTGTTTACTTTGTGTATTTCTGAATTAACCAGGTATCTGATATTTTTACAGAGAGAGCATTATTTCCAAAAGACACAACAGAAATAGTGTGAACCAAACTTGTCCAATTATGGTAGAATTTATGACGGCACAACTGATCAGTGGTATTTTTGGTGATGTAGAGATTGTTATATTTAAATCACACAAGACATGAAATTTTTCTCACTTGAAACTCAAGTGATTTGAATGGAACTGGTGTCTAATGGAACAGGAACACGTGGGTAATAGTACTTCTCATTTATTCTGCACAAAAGAGCCTCTGCAAAGTAATTCAAATGGATATGTGCTTCTCCCTCTTGCTGGGACCGGAACCATGAATGCAGTGACAGAGGATCTTGGCCACTTCTGATAAGCAGCTTTCAAAGGACGTTTAGAAAATGATCAACAATGGATGTAATTTGATTCTTATTTTCACTCCAAGGACTTCAGCACTGCATAAAGATCACTGTTTAAAGGCTTTTTCTCTCATAACAGGCCTAAGTTTTAATTTTCCACCCTGTCTCAGCTTCTTGAACAAATACCTCACAATGAAGGGATCTTGATATGAAGGAGGTTAATCAATACAATGCTTAAAAGATGCACTTTCCAAAACAACTTCTTTTGAGAGCAAGACAAAGCAAGACTATATGTAATGGTAGACTGTCAGACTAGCGCTGCAGCAATTTGGAGTCCCACACAATGACAGCCATGAAGTCACACTGGCAGGATGCTCCCTGTGGCGGAATATCTAAAGGCAGATTTCCAGTACTGAAAAATCCCACCGAAAAAGAAATTTATGTCCCCTAGCTTCCTCATTAAAAAAAATCAAATGAAACACCTAGATATAAGTGAAAATCAAACAAAACACTATTTTACCTGTAAAATAGTGTAATCTACTAAATCAGACATTATTTTTACTGGTAAATAGTGTGATCTAGTGTACTGTGTCAGGGTAAAATATGTCACGAAACGTTAACTACGTCAGGCCAACAAGAGACGATCCCCACAGGTTTCATCTTGCGGCTGTCCGAGACATGAATTCATGTCTGAGTTCTGCGGGCAGTCCTCAGTGCAGAGGGGCGTGCGTTCATACAGAGTGGTGGACTCCCCGAGCTAGCATCTCAGAGTTCCCAGCTGCGACACCTGGGTTTAGGGTCAGAAGCAGCTCTCAGCACTGATCTGCCTGTGGTCTCCTGGTCCACTCCTCCTCAACCACCCCCACACTGCACTCCGCAGCTTTGCCTTGGTGCACTGCGCATCTCTCACATCTACAACAGCAAGACGCGAAGCTCTCTACCCAGAAGCTTGCCAAACTCTTGCCTGGATCCAAGGCCTGTGGAGAGACCCCAGTGAACAGGCGACGATTCCAACCCAAGCGACGCCCGCACACTGACCTCCTCAGGCACAAGGGGCTCGATCATGGGTGCGTCCTCCTGCCGGGCCGCCAGCCGCACCGGGGAGGTAGAAAGCCTCTTCTCCCACTCATTCGTTACGGCCGTCTCTGTGGAGGTTTCTAAAAATGTTCTTTTCAGCTCACTAATGTTGGTCTGATGTTTCATCAGTTCATCTTGAGTTTTGTCTAGCTCCTATGTTTGGAACATAAAGAATCCAACAGTCAGCTTTTGCATTTGTTTGGCTTTCACTTTTTTTTTTTTTTTCCAAAAAAACACATCAATCTCATTAGTAGTTAAAAGAAAACAGAATTTTGATCGGGGCTCATGAACGACCACAAACACTCTGGTGAAAATGTGCTATTTCCAGGGAAAAGAGAAAGAAAAAAAGTCTAGTTTCACACAGGCATACAAATCAAAAGGATTTTAAAAGGCAAACTGTAAGAAGAGTAGCTCACGTGTACTGAGAGAGAATGAAACTAAATGCACCGAGGAAAAGGAATCTACATCTAAGAGAGGAGAGATCACAGGAAGCGGCAAGGGCCCCGTCGGTAACGGTGGGCACACAGTTCATGCATTGCGGAACGAGGCACAGGGATGCCACGAAGGAACACAGCACACAGGCATGCACTGGTGTGTACCAATACCAACCTCTAACATAAGATTACTATGTTTGACATACACATTTTCACCCTTTATTCGCTTAACCAGACTATTCTGAAAAAAGTGGAGAAGAAAGGGAAAGGTGAGGGCCCCCGTCATCAGGGGATCGGACGCCATCCTACACACCACGCCGCGGGCGCGGTGCCAGCGACAGAGCATGCCGAGTGGGCCGGACACCGCAGACAAGGACTCGTCACGCACTGGGTTGGGATTTTGTTCTAGGGTAATTGTCTACCTGTGCCTTGAGCTCCGCATCTTCCTCCTGGTCCGACTGCCGGCATCGGGAAAGAGGGGGAAATAACGTCTCACCGTGAGGTTCATGCTAGGATGAGGGAACGCTGGTCTCTAGCATCACATCCTCTCACACACAGGTTATGAAGCCTCACAGGGTCAGAGGGGTAAAGGGCCCCTTGCTCAGTGGGTCCCTGGTGCAGGCCTGGGAAGGTGGCCTGGAGGGCTGGCCAGGCTGACCTTAATGAGCACCAGCAAAGGCTCCGTGGAGTACAACCTCTGAGAATGGTTACCTCTACACCACAGTGAACGGTGCCCTCGTGATGAACAAATCGCCACAAAAGTCCTGTGGGCTCAGCTGTGACGGCCCCAGGGTGCGGGCCAAGGGCCTGAGCCTCGAAGAGTTGCACACAGGTGTGCCTACATTTTAAAATTTCTTCAGAAAGTCAACTTTTTTGAACCTATACACCTGACAAATTTCAGAGGGGAGAAGACCGATGTGGTTTAAGTAAGGAAGACTGAAAAAAGAAGGCAGGAATCAACAACTGCCCATGACACTGTCATTTCTTAAAAAATGAGAACAGGGCAGTTTTTGAGTTTTAAAAAGATACTCACATTAAAAAAAACCTCCCTAAGCCACGAGAGTAATCTCAGTTTTCTAAGTTTAAGAACCTATCTAACCTGTGCACCAGTATCTAAGTGGCAGCAAGCAGGTGAGTAGCCCACGGCTCGCACCCCAGTGCAGGGAAGCTGCGTTCCTCACTGTGACTGTAGCCCAGGGCCTGGGCTGCAGCACCTGTACTCCCCGTGGGGACCTGCAGTGACATCAGTCTACCCGGTCTCAGCCTCCTCATCTGCCGACGGGGACAAGGACACCTGCTCTGCACACCCTATGCAACATCACTGCTGCGCTGGCCCCTGGAGGAAGGGGACATACACACAGGGCTATAGGACACCAACACCCTAAGCGCTGGCGCAGAGCAAATTCTGTGTGTGTGTGTGGTTTCCCAACTCTTGCACTGAATTTTAGGGCTTCACAATCACCTCAGTTGCATCTCTTGGTTTGCATGCTGTGAACATTATGTAACAAATTTTAAATGGCTATAGAAATTTCAAGGATTATTATTAAAATCTTTGTTACTTCTAGCACATATTAGGATCCGGATAACATTTATTGAACATATGATCCTGTAGCTCCACATAATGAATGCTTACAAAATCAGGGTGTAGTGTGGCATAGAAAATTATTAACTTGTGACAGATTTATTTATGACTGCTTAAAAGAATCTGGATAGTGGTTTTACACTATTTTACTTTTAAAATTATTATTTTAATGCTGGCATTTCTTAATAGGAAAGAAACCTAATGAAACATCACGATGCAGTATTTTTTTCTGAAGACATTTTCAGTGAAGCAATGTATGATAACACAGAACTTTTAGTTCCTCACTATTCAACTGTAAAATATGGTTATGATGGGAAGATGTAGAAAATAGCATACAATCTAGAGTTTATCACAAAGTAAAAGCTAAATTTGGCCAGCACAGTGGTAAATAAACATCTCGACTTCTACTACTATATATAAATATTCATTTTTACAGAAATTTTCATCAGATACTAGTAGGGTAGATTTTAAACATGACAACATAAGACACACATTTAATGTGTCTTAATGAATAAAGCAGAAATGCTTGCGCAGTATCTCCCTCATCCAATGTGCTTGCACTTTTTCAGTAAAGTACAAATAGCAGTTTGCTGATTTTCTTCTCCTTAGAGAATTCATTTATGAGTGACTTAGGCATTAGCTAAAGGCTCTCAAAGGAGTTAAGAGAGGTATCATTTCAGCAAGTATTATTTGACCATTTGGGACTGGGTCTCACCCATAAGCTAACTAAAGGGACACCTTCACTGCATCACGGTTTTGTACACAAACAGCCTCTCCTTTGAACGGCGTGATCTTTTTTAAACAGTAGCATCAGGCTGTGCAGGTGATTCTCAAAATGTGAGCCCCCAGGTGAACAGAGTCAGGATCACCAGAGAGCTTCCCAGAAACAGACATTCCCAAGCCCCGTCCAACCCTTCTGCATGAGACATGCAGGGCTGTGGCCCTTCCAGAGTCTGACACGAGCCAGAGCTCCGGGACCAAGGGGCCAGGCAGTGCAAGCACATCTAATGCCTGCTGTGAAATTCAGGGCGGTCTCCACTGCAGCAGCTCATGTGTGCTACTCCAACACAGGGTTGCCCACAAGGCACTGTTCCCAGGCCACTAGGAGTCAGGTTCAGTATACCCACCTCGGTGGCGGTAGTCTCCCCATCGGCTGCGGTGTCCGTGCGCTCACTGTCTGTCTGTTGACCACACAAGTGATCAGGGTCCAGGAGGAAGGCAGAGACAGAAAACAAACCCATCTGGTCAGACAGGGAGTGCATGCGGAGCATTCATTCTCTGTCTGTGGGATCTGTAGCACAACCTCCCTCTGGGAATGCATGTTCTAGCCAAGCAAGGGGAGAACCGGAGCTGGCGTGGGCCACAGAGCCCCTCCCAGGAGCACCTGAGGGGCGCAAGGCCTGCGGGGCTGCAGGGAGGGACTGACTGTATGGCCACCCCCGGCTGCCTGGACGCCACTCTGTCATACCTCTCCCACCCGCTCCCTGATCCCCAAGGAAGCTCATTGAACAAAGCCTAACATGAATGAGATTGAGGTTGGTCCATGGTTTCCCTTCTAGTCACATTTGAGAGGTAAAAGAAAATGTAAATTTCCATGAAAGGCTACTGTAACAGTCACTGGACTTTCAGCCCCTCATTTATCTGGATAATTTGCATCCATTGATGGCCACCAGGCTGTCTGCATTACTTGTTAATGACAAAAAGCACATGCCAGTGACTCACAGACATATGTTGTACATATGGGAAAGGCCAACTCAGTTTTCAAGCAGCACGGCCAGGAGGGAGCTTCGAAGACTGAATGCTGTTTATCTTGCCCCACCCTCGGGGAAGAAGAGGGTGTCAAAGGGTGTATTCAAACCTCGTGATGCAAAAATACCACACACATGGTGCAAATAATAGTGACAGGAAAGAAAAAGTAGGAGAGAGGGAGAGAGAGGGAGAGAGACAGACAGACAGAGAGAATGACATCTACTTAGAAACAAATAAAACAAAGCACAGCATTTGACAGAGCCTAGAATTTCAGGGGAGAATTAGAATAACAATTTCATGATTTAAAAAAAACCTGTTTCAAAGGGGTTTATGATTTTGAAAAACTATTTCCTCTTGAGTAAGACTATGGACACTGACACTGAAATATAATCTAAATGCCCTAAATATTAGCTGACTTTCCCTCTACAATGTCAGCTAGTTATTAGTATGATTCCCTTGATCAAAGATTTGTGAAATATATATATATATATAATTTTTTTTTCCAGTACTTGGGGTAGAACTCATGGCCTTAGCACTAAGCTATGTCCCAAGACCTTTTTTATGTTTTAATTTTGAGACAGGGTCTCAGTTATTGAATTGCTCAAGCTGAGCTCAAACTTGCGTCCTCCTGCCTCAGCTTTCCAGAATGTTAGGATTACAGCCATGTGCCACCACACCCAACTTCCTGATTAATATTTTGGAAACAAAGATCAGAACTGAAAGCTCTGTAGTTGTCTATCTGTCTCTTAAAATTATGGCCCTCTCTCAAGAACAAGGAGGCGGCATCAAGAACAGGGCTGTCTCTACTGACCTCAGTTCCTGGCATGATCAAAAGCTCTGATTTCATAGATTTCTAGAGGAGGAATCCGAACACAGCTCGGTATGTGTGCCCCAGAGGATGGCACTCTGGCCCTCTAGTGACCCAGAGGAAGTAGAGACATTTTCGGTAGATTTGTCAGGCAGTGCGGCTGATAGATTTCTGTGACCTGACCATCTTGATGAGCAATGGGGCAGGAGCGGCTATTGGTTTTCCTGTGTGGCAGTCACTGCCGTGGTACTGGCACAGCTTTGCTGCCTGGCACTGCCCAGACGGCCAGGAGAGAGGGCGCTACTGCTCCCGAGTAGAGGGTGACTCCAGGACCCCAGGCTTTCCAGAAGAGCTGTGATCCTGCTTAGTGTCCCCATTAGTTCTACCAAAGACACCCAAGGCTCTTGAAGGTTACAGCTCTGTGTAGATGATCTCCCTTATGGTTTTAAAATTTACATCAGTACTTTTCCAACATCTTAGCACTAGAGTTTAGCTGTAGATAAGAGGGAAGGAAAATGGAGAAAATCACAGCTTGAAGTACACTGGGTAATGGATACTAAATGTTTTCTAGAAGGCCCGATGTATATAAAGCTAAAAGTTGCATATACTATGATAATCTATTGATATCAAAAATATTTTACAATATTATGACTACGTAATTTTCTAGGAATACACAAACATCTTTGGCTATATGCAGACTCCCTCAAAAGCTGGACATGGTAGCATGCACCTGAAATCCAAGTTACTGGGGAGGCTGAGGCAGGAGGATTATGAGTTCAAGGTCAGCTTGGGCAACAAAGAGAGATCTCATCTCAAAAATAAAAGTCATCTCTAGACTTCCTGAATTTCCTACATAACATCCAGCCAGTCAGTGAGTGTATTGCCTGATGAATAGTCAAGAAGTGCATAGTCAAAAACTGAATAAAGCAGCTTTGACAGTGACTGTTATTTATATAAAGTACTATGACTATCCCAAACTGCAAAGCAAAGAGCATGCCATAGCTATCACATCATGCTATGTTTAGATAGTTTTAAATCAGTTATTTTTTTCATCCACACTGAACTTGCCTCCTTTTTTTGTATTATCAAAAAATTACACAAAAACCCACATGTGATTACACTCTACGTTACGGCAAGCTAACTTTATGTGTCTTTATAGATGATTTGATGGTCTGTCCCTTATTTGGCCATCCTGAAAGCATAGAAGAAAACAAAAAGATCGGCCAACCACTTTACTGTTTGAAATGATTAAACTTTTCTACCCTGGGATTTCAGTCTTAGGAAGGGCTGGGACTGATGAAGCCACTAGAACATGTAAAAAATGTAAAAAGAATTACCATTATTAGCGATTTTGCAAAGTGAAAGTGACAGAGATGAATTGTCTATTACAAAGTCACCCAGTTTAGCTGCCAAAATGCTGCAGGCTTCGAGAATAACACCAGAATGTAAGCCAATGGCAATTTTTTAAAAACACGGAATGACCTAAATATGAGTTTTCTTCAGCTTAGGCTGAACTAGAATGCACAGCCCTTAACCCCCGGAGTTAGGAGTCGGCGGTGAACAGATGGCCAACTACAAAGTCCGGTGTCAGGAGAGCTGGGACAACAGAGTGAGGCCACAGCACCGAAGCCTGGGGTCCCAGCGTGCACGGACAAGGACAGTTAGGACCAGGAGCTCCCATCCGCCTCCACCAGCGTACAAGGAGGAACTGCTGTGATTTGTTTTGCGGATGTAATGCAGACATGCCCGAGTTTGACGAAAACTCTCATGCACCCAGAACAACGAGATGCACACCCTGGATTAGGCACAAGATCTGTGTGGCTGGCTGTAGGAAAGTTCGGTTGCTCAGAATTTAGGAAAGTGGTTTCATTTTTGGCTTTATGTTAGCTGGAGGGGAGACTCCATTCTTAAAGGAAAAATAGATCTACACGTTGGAAACCTGCTACGCATTGTCAGCAGTCTGTATGGCTAACGTTGGGCTCTTGGCTGTAGCACGTTCCAGGCCTATCATCTTTGGGAACCCTGCAACTGGGAGAAATAGCGGTATTCAAGTTGAAGGTTTAAAATAGCTGGCAAAATGTTATCTAGGTATAAAAATTACCTTTCCGCATATGTGCGTATCTGTTTAATAGTCACATGTAACCCAAGAACTTTGAAAAGCATTCTTACACAACACTGCAGTATCTACTAAACAGCCTGCACCTGGCATGTGTGCCGCAGCGGGTGCACAGGGCCCTGTCTGTCTGTCCACGCCGCCAAGTCGCCCCAGCATCGCCCCCGCAGCCAAGCATCGGGCGGCAGTGCACATAGGGGCGGTGTTGGCACTTTGTGAGAAATAAGTGGGTTTTGGGTTGCAGTTTGGGCCCTCGGTCTCTGAAAGGTTTGCCATCACCGCCTAGACTTTCATTTAGAACACACGTGGGACAGTCACCTTTCCCCCCTTTTGTGGCACAGAAATTGTCACAATACCACTAAACAGTCACAGCTCACGTTGTGACTTTCGAGCTGAGCATGCGAGTGCATAGACTTTCTCTTCTTAATGCTGCCTTGATTTTGCGGTAGTTTGTAAACGCTACGAGTATTTGGCCCCTCCCCTGCCTCCAAGTGCTCTTTCCATTGGAGCAGGAGGGCTGCGGGGAGTCGGGCAAAGGTGGGGGGTGGGCACCATGGGCAGCACCTCCCAGGGCAGCTTCTGTTCTTTTCCCCAGGCTCTGCTTGAAGTCCAGAGAAAGGGAGCTGCTGTGCTGCTCTCTGGGCTGCGGGAAAGCGCAGAAGGGGAGCGATTAAGAGGAGAAGTTGTGTGAGCTCCACTCAGCCAGGCGCTGGGGTGAGGGCGGGACCCAGACAGGCTGAAATCCTGGGCTCCTGCCCTACAATGTGCACCCCTGGCTGAGGACCAGACGCCCAGCCAACTCCTCCATTACTACGCTGTCAAAATGCGGGGCATTCAGGCTCCTGCTGCATTTGCAGAACCGCTGCCATCTGAAACAGCCACAAGTACTGGTGAGACTGCAGCTTGTGTTTATAATGTAGACAAACCTTACAGGGACCTTTTCCTGGTCATACGTGGGCACTACCGCGCTGTCTCTGGTTCTTTTTGGTCCGGTGTCCACCCTACCCATGGCAGATGTCACGTGGGTGTCTTAAACCGCCGTGGACATCTCTTCTGACCCCATGCACGATGGACACGCTGCACCTCACTGGGTAACGGGGGCAGCAACCATCACAGAGGGCTGTCAGGCACTCAGTCTCCAGAGAGGAGACACATTTGCAATCTGGGCAGCGATTGGGAGGTGGACACATCCCCGGCGGCCCCTGTGCTCGCCCGCTCGAGCGCTCCGTGACTCTCACTTTAGCTGGACGCTCCTCACCGTATTTTGTTAAGATGACTACTGAGCGGAACCTATCCTCCGCCTGATCCTCTACAGAGCTAACGGAGTACTTGAAACTGAGTTCGAAGCCAGTCATTCCCCCCGCAGAGAACTCGGTGGGGTGGAGGAGGGTTCAGCGCCGGCCTCTGCAGGCGATGTCCACAGGGCGTTGTGCCTAACCCCGGGGCCCGGGCGGGCTCCCCGCCACACACAACCTCAGCATGTTGGCACAGACATAAATGAGGCTCTGAAAGGAGGACCACTATGGCGGCAGCCGGCTAACACCGTGTGGACTGAAGCACGGAACACGCAGGGCAGAGTGTTCTATGCCGAGGTACACACCTCTTCCTCTGAACTGTCACTCGGGTCATTGTCTAGGGAGGCGCTCAAGGAGGCCGCCTTGGGCTCCAGGTAGCAGAGGCACAGAGCCAGAGGGAAGGAGAGCGTGAGGGCGTAGGGCACTGAGAAGGAGGCGGACAGCAGGAAGGAGAAGATGAAGAGGAAGCAGGGCACGAGGGAGGGCGAGCGGATCGGGAGGTAATGCTGCAGGCTCTGGGGCAGGAGATTGGTCTCGGACAGGCTGGGGAAAGAGAGGTACCCGTCGTCATCGAGCAGCGACGGGAAGCCCTCCGGGAGCTGCAAGGAGAAGGAGAACAGGGTGGCGCCCCTGCTGGCCGGCCGCCTGCAGCGGAAGAGCACGTCCGGGTCGCCCGGGCACGCCTTCACTTGGCCCTGGGCGTCCGCCGCGGGCTCGTCGGGCGCGGGCTCTGCTCGGGGCGCCTCGCAGCCTGGCGCTTTGTGCTCCTTCTCCGTACACCTCCTCCGGAGCTCTGGGGGAGATGAGGGGTCGCAATGGGCTGCCGGGGGGGACAAGGGGCGTGAGTCAGTGCCAAGCCCGGGGGGCTGAGGTGAGGGAGACAGAGAGAGACAGGAAGCAGCAAACAGAGGTGCAAAAGGACAAAAAGAAAACTGCAATTAGTTACTTTTCTTATGGGTATCGATATCCACTTATAAAACAAGAAGTTCAGCCCCAGGGCAGTTTGTGAATTGTAAGGGAGTCCAGCTGTGGCCAGGTCCCCGCGGGTGGCCTCAGCTCTCCCGAGACAGGAGCATCTCACACAGAGTGTGATTTTCAAAAACTCAGACAGAAGGTATTCACGGTCACTCCCAACACCTACATGTTTCCCCGCGACCAAAAAACCTCATTTCAGACCCACAACACCAGAAGGCTTTTGGATTTTGAGAGCAAATGAAACTCTTCAATAAATTAAAATCAAGACTTTCAATAACCCTTTCCGGATCTCCAGGTAATAGATCTGTTATAATACTTCAACTAGATAACAATGAAAATGAACTCCAATTCAAATATTAATTAATTCAAAAAAAACTCTAGCATTGCTCTTTTCCTGGGTTAGTCAGTCATATCCATAAAAAGGTGGGTTTTCAAATCAAGTTTCTGGCCCCCCCTCCCCAAAAAGAAGTTTCTGGCCCCACTCCTGTCTGATACACAGGCACAACTGAGATAGTCGATAATGAGCATTTTGGGACCTCCGACTCCTCACCAAGAACTGAGCTGCCTTTCAAACTTTTCTTTTGCCTCCATCCTCTAAGAAGTAAGAGGACTATCAACCAAAATAAGCAGTTTCACCATGCTAACTGCCAGAAAGAATGTGTTTTCTTCTAACATGGGTTCTATGTGTTTAGTTTCTATTATTTGTACCAGACTAGCAATAGAAAGATACATTTCTCCAGATGTAGAAAGATACATCTCTTCTGCCAAGACATAAAGGGCCTGTTGATACTTTTGTGTTTGCCCCACAGTGTCCTGGTGAACTCAAATTGAACCTAGTTCTGTTCTCAGGGGGCCTGATGGTATCATTGTTCAGAACTGGTTTCCTCTGCTTGGTGAAGGCTGCTGCTGGCCATGACTGGAAGAAAGCAAGGCGGGTTCAAGACCAGGGTGCAGAGCCTCAGGATAGTTAGACTTCTGCTGCTGCCTGTGCCGTGTTTGACTGTGTGCCTCTGTGTGTGTGTGTGTGTGTGTGTGTGTGTTTTGCCTAGCGATCTGATAGCATGGAAATTGCCCAGGCTGGTTGGTGATGGTTATCCAATCCTGACTTGGAGAGAAGAGGCAAATATAGCAACAGAAGGAAAGGAACCGCACAAATAAAATCACAGCTGAGCATGAGGGAAGGACAAATATGAGTACATTTTGGATGTATCAGCGCTGAAGTGTCTCTTTCCCCACACTCGTGTTTGAATCCTAAACAGAACCCGCACAGCTCTCTCAGAATGTTACGAGCCACCTTCTGTGAGATGCCGACTGTGCTCTGGCTGCCTAGAACTAGGGAACCACCTGAGGGAAAAGATCTCCTCCCCAGGAAGCCTGGGGCCACCCTCTTCACAACTATTTTCAGGAATACATTTTAGTTTTGTTTTAAAAAAAAAAAAGTTCCCTCTGTGTTACTTTTTGAAGATGGAAAAGAATAAAGTTAAAGTTTACACTTCTATGCTACTTATTATAGTGCTTTTTAAAAGTCAGCGTGGCCCTGGGGCTAATAAGAATAGCCGGCACCACTGCAGCTGCCCCAAGGAAGGAACGCGCCCCAAGGAAGGAACGCGCTCCAAGGGCTGGCTTCTCCCCCTCAGATGTTGAGGGGGCTCGTGCTCTCTGTCCTTTTCTTTTCCCGTGGTATAAATGGCGCAGAGTGAGGACCTGGGAGTGTTCCAGCTCAATACTACACGGTGGCCTTTTCAAGTCAAAAACGAGAGCTGGACCTGGACCTATTTTGGGAGCAAACTAAAAATCTTTTACTTTTGCATGTCACTTAATTATATTTACACTCCCAAGTGAACCACCTGTTGGTACGGGCAACATCACACAAGTCTGAACTAACTGAGCACTGGAACATACTTGCATTCCAGGTGCGCCGTCTCTTTATATGACCTAGTTAAAACCTGCCCTCGACTGAACTGACAGGAAGAGGGGAAACGTGAAATTCCGCTCAAAGCACATCTTAGCAGCAAGCGATCCAAATAGCCCTGTCATCAGTTCCCACCTTGTGCTTCACTCTTGTGTTTGGCAAGTAAAGGGTCTTTCAAAAATGCAAAAATTAAAAGGATGATGGATTGAGTCATTTGGAATATTGTAACACAACTACATAAAATTATTTGTTCATCTGTCCTATTAAAGTGCCAATGCTAAATTCTGAGGGGAATAAGTATGCCCCTGTGGCAGCCTGAGTGGTGCTTCTGTAGGATATACTGTATATTTCAAGGCCCCCATGAAGAAGACCACTTATGAGTCAGTAGTTCTCCCGTGCGGGGTAACTCATAGCTCGCACGAGCACTGCGGCTGTACTTCCCGTCTCTCTGATCCCTGCATATCCCAGGACCACGCCGGCTTCCTGTTATTATCCCTATAGACCTCCCAAATATGTGCACTTTTAAGTTGTTTTTCTAAAAAAGTTGCTTTCTTCTGGTGGATCCTCAGAAATAAAGTTGATGTTTAAAAATAATGTTTAAGAAGAAACTTTGCTTTGTGGGAAACAATGTTACCACGTGCAATGAAGAAAACACCTGGAGAAGCTGCTCCCGGAGCTACTCTGTGTCTCCCACGGCCCCCTCCTGCCTGAACAGCCCCTCTGCAAACTGGCCGCTCACTCCTTTGCTCATCAGACTGGAAGACTAGGGAGGTGATTACAAATGCACGGGCCAGGGACACTCAGCGGTCTCATATCAGAAGACCGGTGAATGATCACCGTATTCCTAGAAAAACAGACTACACTTGGGTAGGAGACTGAGGCCAGAAACAAAGAAAACAGCTTTGGCGAAGTTCTGCGTTGCAAACCCAAACAAAAGCATGGGTGACACCACCCAGGGTATTTTAGAGAGACCTATCGAGGACAGCTGTTGAAAGTCTTATGCAGCACACCCCTTATTAAAATGAAAGTATTTAAAGTTAAAGCAACTTGCAGAGTTAAAATGCTGACGCAGGAACGGTCACTGACACACCGCCCTGTGAAAGTGACTCGTGCAGAAATAGGAAACTGCCTGCGTCCACAGCCTCAGAATCCCCGCGCCACTCGGACAGGCGGGACCAGCCTGGGGCTGTACCTTTCCCTCGTGCCGGATCGCGGAGACGGGCGTGGCCTCCTCGGCCTTCCTCCGTCTGTCCTCCTCCTCGTCGTGCTCCTCCTCGGCCTTTTTCTCCGGAGTCACAGTGGTGATCAAGTTGGTCTGAGAGATGCCCTTTGTGGTGGCGTACTGGCCAGTACCAACCTCTGCAGCAGACATAGAATCCTTCATGTATATTTCATGGTTTTCATTCACTGATGCTAAAAGCAAATACAACCGGAGAAGTAAAATCTGAAATAGTTACGTCAGAAGACACATCAACAACATCACTGTCCCATTCCTGGGTTAAAAAAATACCACTGCAAAATAAAGGGTCTCTCTTAAAAAAAAAAAGAAAGACGCTGAGCCCTGCAGCAGGTTCTTCCATCGATGGTGGTTAAGCACCACCACAGGCTCGTCTTTCGGTTTCAGCTACCTCGGGGTTTTAAAACGATTTCAGTGCTCAGGAATTGAAGCCCAGAGTAGTGCTGGCTACTTGCAGGCTCTGTGGCAAGGTCGTGTGTGTGTGTGTGTGTGTGTGTGTGTGAGAATGAAGGGGGCGGAGCCTGGGCTCACCCTGGAGGTACTGGGCACCAGCACTGCTTCCCGGCCAGTCCCACAGTTCACAGAAGCATGTGCAGTAGATGATGGCTCTAATACATTTGGTACTGAACAGATCTTTGGAAGTGCCATTGATCAAGTAGCATTGAGTCGCAGGTAGTTTCAGCATTGTTAATATTATTATTATTAATGGTACCAGGAATCGAACTCAGGACCTTGCACTGGCCAGGCAGGCACTTATGTCCCTGAGCTATATCCCCAGCCTCATTATTATTTTTTAATGTTAAAAAGTCAATCACTTCTACAACACAAAAGCCCTAAGGCTAATAATGAAAATTAACCACACTGGCAGAGGTTGCAGTATTCGGATGGCAATTCCATTCCACTGAAGTACGGAAGCCTTGTAGCATCCACTGCATTTTAAACAGACTGCCGCGATGAGATGCGTATACGTTTGTTCACTTCTTTAGTGTTCTGGGACAACAGGGCCAATGCTGATAAACGAAATTCGTGCAAACGCACAACATGCACACATCAGAGACAGAAGGCACAGGCTTCCATCCCAGCTAAAATGTCTTAGTGCAGGACACGCTTCATTCAGCTAAATTTTAAAATCTGGTACTCATTATTTTCAGTTTTGGATATCAGAAAAATCATCAAGATGTATAAATGCAGCTTTACAAATATACAGTAGCTAGTTGCAGACAAAATAGGATCTGCATTCATATTTTAGGATTTTTTTTTTGTCTTTTTGAGGCAAGGTCTTGTTGTGTAGTTCAGACTGGCCTTGAATTCACTTTGTAGCCCAGGCTGGCCTTGAACTCACAGTAATCCTCCTGCCTCTGCCTCCTGAATGCTGCCACGCCCAGCCTATTTTAGGAATTTTGAAAGAGAAATAAATGGAAGGATTTAGAAATAAAATCCTTTCCCAAATCCTTCTAACAGTTATATGACTTTACGAAAATATCTTCACTAAGATATTTCATATCTCTATACAGTACTGATGAAAAAGCTCAAGGGACAGCTCGGCTGCTTACGTAAGATGCCGCTCTGCAGCAAGCAGGCTAAGTTCCAACATGCAACCATGCAGCCAGTGCAGCGGCAGCAGGAGACACACGGGGCCTGGCGGCATGGCAGAGCGTTAGGCAGCACACACTGCATCGGGCCGGGCGGGGGGAGGAAGGGGCGGCATGACGTTAGTACACTGACTTCACAGTGACCGTCTTCTGTCTTCTCAGCAGACACTGGCCCACACAAGGTCAGAGGAAAACAACATTCACAACCCATGTGGTTCCCTGAGCAGAGCGGACGCTATCAGGGAAACAAGGTGTGATGCTACCACAGTTGCTCAAGCACTGACTCCGGGAGTGGACAGACAGTTAACAGAGGTTCTTTAAAGGAGAGAAAATGGGACAAGATAGGAAGGAAAGCCTCATAATGCAGAGAGTTCAGTACGTGAACTTAACTTGAAACAATCCCGATAAATATTTTATTTCAAAGAGTTGGCTCTAAATTTGGTGTTCTGGATATCTTTGAAGATACAGAACAGTACTGCAGTCCCTTTGTACCTACCAGGGATTGCTTTTAGGGCCTCTGGGGAGACCAAAGTCCAAAGATCCCCATGTCCCTTATATGGTGTAGATTTTGCCCAAATGTACCTTATTTATTACTATCTATGTATTTATTTAGGGGGTTGACCCCAGGGCCTTTGCACTGAACTAATTTCTACCCTTTCTTCTCTTCCTTCCTCTTCTTCCTACACCACTTCTTCTTTCCTTTTCTCTTTCTTCTTCTTCTTCTTTTTAAAATTTGGAGTCAGGGCCTCACTAAGTCACTAGGTTGCCTAGGCTGGCCTTGAACTTGCGATCCTCCTGCCTCAGCCTCCTAGGGTAATGGGATAAGAGGTGTGTACCACCATACCTGGCTCTCCAATTTACTTGAAATTATTTCTAGATTGCTTATAACACTTACCGCAGTGTAAAAGGTATGTAAACTGCTATCATACTCTACAGTTTAGGTAGTAATAACAAGGCAAAGACTACCTATTTGGTATGGGTGCAATTTTTAAAAAATAGTTTCAGACTGCAATTGGTTGAATTAGCAGATGTGAAACCCCTGGATACAAAAGGCCAATTGTAATTAACTTTTTAGGCCAGCTAACAGAAGCCTGTGAGAATAACTACAATGTGATTACCAGGATACTTATGCTCACACCTATACTAAGATTGCTTTCGCACTTCACAACAGCAACTCTGTTGAAGGTGGCCCTCCTCCCACTTTACAGATGACTAAACTGAGGCCTAGAAAGTTGAAAGCAATTGCCAACCATGGCTCAGATAGAGGAAGCAGAGTCTGCACACACCATATAGCATTAATAACATAATTACAATGTCTTCCATAAGCGGTTTCTGATTGGAGTACTCTGATTGGAAAATACTGTCTTTCTGACCAGAGGATCAAGGGCCACCTCATCCCATCAAGCACCCTGGAGCAGGGTGGGGGTGCAGACTGAAGCTCTGGGGAGCAGCACAAAAACGGAGGGAGCGAGGTGGTCCGGGCACTTGTGACTTCTACTTATTTTTGCTTGGTTTTGCTGATGTACTGAAATCATACACAGCAGACTTCTAACTCTCTTCGCTTGCCCAGGATGGGTCTTCAAAAAAACAACCCATCTCCAGCTGTTGAGTTAGAAGACACTGGCCCGGCTGGGACACAGGTCCTAACGGTCACTGCTGTACTCAGGCCTTGGACAGGAAGGCAAACCTCCACCTGGGACTGCCCAGCAACGCACAGCTCAGGGGAAGCAAAGCCCATGGGCACTGGCCGCCCACTACTCCCCGAAGCCACCAGTGCTGACGTCCTGCTCGCGTATGTGACTCCTGCATCTGGTGTCATCGGACAGAACCATCCCAGGACCATGTTCTCCCCGGCCAGCGATGGCCTTTCTGCTGCCTGCCAGCGACTGAGCGGCAGTGATCACCTTTTATTCCTGAACGTTTTTACCAACAGGGATGAACTCAACTTACCATTTTCTATCTGAAACGAACAGGTGGAGACAAATCTAGTCATTTAAGATCTACTGGCACGAGAGCAGGATTGTTCATACATGTGAGTACCCTACATAGCAGGACAGCACCTTCGCCAAACTCCAAGCTCACTGCAGACTTCTGAAAGCTACGCCCGCCCTTCGTTCCCGAGGTCCTTTGCTGATGGCACGCGACACAGACCTACTGGCCGCGGAATGAGACTGACACAGGCCCTTTTTTTTTTTTTTAAGAGCTGAGGACCTTAAAAGCCCACCGCCATCCAAGATCCACAGCTCTTTTCATCCCCATATCCACGCTGGCCTCTGTCTACTGAAAGCTCAAGCAGGTTCTCACTCCTTTGTGAGAAGCTACGAGCAGTGACGAGCCCGTCACGGACGCCTACCTCCATCCAAGCTGCGCGACATGGTGTAGCGCTTGCTGGACGAGCGCTCAAAGTAAGGTGCGGGGCGGTCTATCAGCGCGCTGGCCCTCCTGGTCTGCGCTTGCGTCCGGCCGCTGTACCGGAACTTGGAACCCAAGGTGAGGAATTTCTTTGGCGGTGCTTCTGGCAATAACAGTCTAAAGATATTCAAGAAAGGCACCGGGAGGATTAAGTGTTACCAGTTGCTTTTTAACTTTTTGCTGTGTTTTGGGTGATAAAAGTTTGACATGTAACTTGTAGTTAAGTGAAGCTGATTTTATGAGAAAAAAAGTACTGATCCACAAAGTACAGATCAGTGGGTAGAGAGAGGATGTAGTGAAACTGGGGTTGGCTGGGACTAGGTGAACTTTAATGTTCACGCAGGTGGAGGGTCTGGGGTTTCATAAGCCCAAAGAGCAATTAAATAAGTATTACAGAAGAAGACTGATGACTTCTTGTTTTGTAGGCCTCGAAAGGATCGCTCTAGTGCCATATACGGGCGGGAGCCCAGGACACTGAGGAGTTACTGAAATAATAAGGAATGGACTATCTACTTCAAGAGGATGCTTTATAAAAATCAATGAAAATATACTGAGGTTAATAAAGAAATAAAGGGAGTAGGATAGCTTCGACAAAGAAAATTCTTCAAATTTAATCAGAAATTCTTGTAGGATTTCTTATCAGGCAATCTGGTGCCGCGAGCTTGAGGGAACAGGAAGGGGATGTTCCCGCATTCTTCCTCCCGACATGCTTTTCGGCATAGTGCCCGCAACCTTCCCGTTCTTCCGGGAAATGATCTCCGCCTACCTGAAAAACGTGTGGTGCTCAACACACACCTTCCACAAACGCTTAGCAGCTCGGTGGTTTGGCAGCTTAAACCCAATGGTGCTTTCAAATTGTTCAAACTAAAATATAAAAAAAAAACAGATTGAAGAGTGAAGTTTAGAACTGCAAGTAACAGAAGTTCTGCGAACAGTTTCCAAAATCATGATGCCACCCACAAATTTTTCTTTACTCACTGAATTGCCAAATGCAGAAATTTGTTATAGTATATAAATTTATCCATTAAAAATCCTTACATCTATCTCTTTAAAATGCTGTTAGTAGAGATTAATGCTATGCATATCCTAAATGTCTTTGCACAAGTATGAATCTTAGGAAAACTAAATACAAAAAAAGAAAGTACTGGATTCTTCCAGAGATCAGTTTGTGCTGATCTCATTTTTAAGTCTTATTTCCATGGTTTCTCAATGACATAATGCCTTCAACTGCAGTGCACAGGAATGAGCAAATGTTTGTAAGTGTAAAGCATCCTTAGAAATGACATTTTCTTCTACATCTGGCCAGGATGTGTGTGTGTGTGTGTGTGTGTGTGTGTGTGTGTATATATATATATTTTTTTTTTTTTTTTCCCCCCTTAGATATTTGATGTCTTGGTGCCAAGTATGCCTGACATCATTTGTGTATTCTGCTGTGGGTTACAGTGTTAAGGGCTCACGCCTCTTTCTAGTATTATATATAATAATACTAGAATACTACATTAATACTATAATGCTCTGTTATTATATCTAATAGTTCTCAGGGGTTAGGAGAATACATTTTCATATTTTGCAGCATGTGTATTTTCAGATCATACTGTCAGTAATTTGATTTTTTCCAGACAGTATCCATCAAGCCACCAGAGGGCAATCACCTTAAACAGTAGCAGCTCATCCAAAAGAGCGCAGAACAACTGGGCTATAGAATAACCAGCAGCAAAAGCAATCTGTGAGGCCAAGAATCAAGGTGAGGGTCAAGCGGACGGCATGTGAGATGTACTCACGCCTAGTCTCTCATTTGCACTTGGCTGGTGGAACCGCGGAATGCACGATGCATTGCTCAAGCTGCAGTGTCATCCCCAATTTCTTATGTACTCTGGACATACATATGGCAAGGCGACTGCAAAAACTGCTGCTGCCTGAAGGACCAAGTAAGCCAGGAGCACTGCGGCATTCTTGACTAGGTCACCATCCACCCACGTACGCATCCTGCATCCGCTGCTCACCACACCCCCTGCTAAGGCTCCATGATAACGCGGTCAGCTTGCCGCAAGACACCCAGAAGAGTCTGTCTCGCTCTTGTGTTTTTAATTTTGCAGATACCAAGTAATTATACAGCTCTTTGGAATGTAGTGCAATATTTGCACGTGTATACAAGATGTGCAACGATCAGGTCAAGGTAATTGGCATGACCTCCACCTCAAACATCCATTATTTGCTAGGGAAACATGCAAAATCCTCTCTGCAAGGTACTTTTGAAATACATGATAAATTGTTGTCCACCACAGTTTCTTCACTGAGCTCCACTCAAAGTCAGTCCTCCTAGCCAGCCGCCTCCTTTCGTTTATAAGTCTAAAGCATCCTTAGGAACAACATTTTCTTCTAGAATCTGGCCAGGATACACACACACACACACACACACACACATATATATATTTTTTTTAATTTAATTTTATTTTTTTTTCCCTAGGTACTGGATGTCTTGGTGTCAAATATGGCTGCTATCGTTGGTATATTCCACTGTGGGTTACAATGTTAAGGGCTCACACCTCTTCCTAGTATTATATATAAGATCAGAAGGTATTGCTAACCACCTTCTCTCCATCCCTTCTCCTCTCCCCCACCTCTGCTCACCCTATCTCCTCTCTTCCTTCTGAGACTGACCTCCTTAGGGGGAGAGTCACTTGCTGCCATTCTCTGCGTAGGAATGACACAGGCCCCGGGCTTCCAGAATGCTCCTCTCTGTGTGCCGTATCCGCCCCCTTAACCCTCTGCGGAGCCAGCGAGCCACAGCTAATTTCTGCTCCGCCCATGGTGAAATAGCAGTGGGGGTGGCTGCCCCTCTTTTAAATAATAGTGTTACCCGGAATTTTTTTACCTTAGGGCCTCTTCTTTTTTAAATTAAGTTTATTGGTGCATTTTAGATATACACAGTGATCACACACATCACAGGGAATTTGTGCCCCTACATGATATATTTTGATTCCTCTTTTTTTCCCCAATCCCCTCTCCTCCCTTCAACCCATCTTCCCCTCCCTATGTATAAAGCTTAGGGTCTCTGCTTTAACTTCCCTTGCTCTTTGGATAAGGCCTAAGGCCTTGAGCAAAATGTTAACTAACTCCTTTTTAAAAATTCTTGAATCAGGATCTCCTTAAATTGTGAAGTTGCCCAGGCTGGGCTCAAACTTTCCATCCCCATGCATCAGCCTCTCAGAATGCTGGTATTCTAGGCATGTGCCACCATACCAGGCTTCAGTGTTTTTTCTGAATTTCACCTCCTTTTTGCTCTTGTCTAAAATCATCTCCACCAGTCCACTTTGCTATGGTTTTCCTGGTCTCTCTCTGCCCCGCTTGAGGGACAGGGTCTTGTTGCGCTAGAGGACAGCTCTTCCACGAGGAGCAGCCTCAGTTCTCCTGGGCTCCTCCCTCAAGTCTGCTCCCTCTACTCCGCCTCCACCCTCTGCCCTGGTCTAGGCCTGTATCTCTCACATTGTACTACTAGGAAGTTGAATTCCATTAAGCAAGTCACATTCGCAGTGTATCCTGTCCTGACACAAACCCTTCCGTGGATCCCTGTTGTGACTCTTTTCTCCCACCTTCCTTTTGGGCTCTGACAACACCATCCTCGTTCTATGCTTGCAGAACAGCATTTCATCGGCCTCACAGTTCTGTTTCCCTCATGCAAAAATCTTAAGAGGAGGAACAAGATTGTATTCCCAGTGCTATCACGATGACCCGACACTATGTGCTCACTTCATAAATGTTCAGGGAACTCATACGTATGTGTTACAAGTTATAGCATACAATATTTAGAAGCTATTTTTACAACAATACAGTTTCAGTTATTTACATAGAAAGCTTATAGATTATTTCAGTTGTCAAAGACAACTACGATTTGCATTCATCATTACTGTTTGCTTTATCTGGTTTTGAAAAATGCAGTTACACCAAGAAACTCCAGTGGAGAGGATGACTTTGAAGACAGGAGACAACTACATCATACCAGAAAACGTTCAGAGTCAGGAATGAGTTAGAATCATTGAGCTCTGCCTGGCTCCAGGAGATTACCACACCAATTAGAAACTGAAGGCATTTATTAAACAAATAAAAGCAGATATTTACGACCAGATATGTACAAACCAGTAAGGAAGATGTAAGTCTAAGCTGATTACAGAGGCTGCTGCCCAAAGAGGAAGAGTTAGGTAACAATTCTGATTTGTTATTAGTTTCTCTGATTAAAAAAAGTAGGAAAGTATGAAAATACACTAGGCCGTGGACTATTTACACAATTCAGACTCAGCATCCTCTATTCTAATCTTCCTTGTACCTTGAACCACAGTATCTCTAAGCTGTTCACTTTGGGGTACCGCCAGATTGGCAGAAAAGATTAAAAAGAGAATGGAGCTACTAAAAACAGGACACGAGGGAAGAAATTTATTCTTCACGGCTTGAAATATACAAAAAATTATTCCTGAATCTTGATTTTATATTGAAATATGTTTTCAAAAAATCCTTTCAATTAATGCATACAGTTGGGAAAAAACTAGAACATAATAAAGAAGAGAACATGTTATTTATTACTGCTTTATTGAACAAACTGACAACAAATTCCCTCAGGCATTTAGATATAATTCACCATGTCTCACAATGCTCAGAACGTACGAGCAGATAATTCATATTTCTGTCCATTGTTAAGGACCTTGCTTCCCAATGTACACGCAAATGTAGTATACTTACCTCCCCCGGCCGAATCTTAATGTAAAAATTGTTTCTTTTGTACGAAATCTTTAGAACCTTGGGCCAAGCAAATCTGTTTATTCGCAGTCGGTCACGATATATCAATAGGCCACTCGCACAAACTCCTAACATGATTTCTACTCCTTCTGAATCCTGGAAAATAGCAGCAAGAAATAACACATCAGTGTCTCACTTATTTCCACTTTTTGCTGGGTACAAGATTTAAGCCGCCATGACAGAACCTATCATTGACTAATTTAAATATGAAAAATACTGCAGCCTTTAAAAGAAACATTACCATTAAAAAGTAGCTGTTTAACGGATGTATTTCACTATGGAGATTTGCTGGGGTTGCATCTGCTTAGATTTATGGCATCAATACTGTAACACAGTGATGGTCCAGTGGGTGAGGGCGCGTAACAACCACATCAGCAGTGGCCACAGCATCCAGGAACTGAGCAAGAAGCACTGATAGATGGTCCTATGTGTAATGACAATCTTCATTCACCGTGCTGTGTGGGGACAGTTGCAATTGCTAAGGCCACTTTACAGATGATGACACAGAGGCAGAGGCCCAGTTCACCACAAGCCACTTGGTTCGAGAGGTGGCATTCCTGGCTGACATGTGTACTAACAAATGGGGCCCTAGCTGGGTGTGGTAGTGTGGAAGGCTGAAGCAGGAGGATTATAAGTTCTAGCCCAGCTTGGGCAACTTGGTGACTTACAGAGACCCTGTCTCCACGTAAAACAATAAAATAAAGGGCTGGGAATGTAGCACAGTGGATAGGCCCTGGGTTCAACTTCCCTGTCCCCAGGACCACACACACACATGCACGCACGCACGCACGCACACACACGAGACCCCATCTTCTACTTTGAGTAATTTGCATTTTGTTACTTTAAAAAGAACCTCAATCTTCTTTGTATACCATGGCTGCCAGAGTAAAAGTTGAATATGAAATAATCATTTGAAAGTATGAATGTGTTTTCCCAACAGCCCCCAGAAATGCACACTGCCCAGGAGCGCTCACACCTAGCATAGATGTTTGCGCAGATATATGTGTATGTGCACAGTGGTGCTTCCAGCAAACATCGGATCACACTGTAACTGGAACGGGCTTTTCTCCTCGTACATTTCATCTTCTAATAATTCCCTCAAGATATGTGATGCCTAGGTCCTCAGGTATCATAATGAGCTCAGGAGATGGATGATCTGCAGTCTGTCCTCATTAAATGTCCTCATCCCTGAAGTCAGGGAGAGGTGACCATGTAAAGTGGCCTTGAGTGGGGTCAGAAACAGGCAGGACTGCTACAGCTGCAAACCCTACACCTCGTCTCAGGGCTCACTGGTGGCAGGCCTGTCACACCCACTATACCACAACCCTGTCACTCTGCCTCAGGCTGCCCTAGGCAAAACAGAAAGGGACAGCAGAGAATCCAGACAGCAGATTCTGACTCGTCCATCTGGCAGGAAGCGACTTCCCATCGCCTGTCATGCAAGGTACAAGATGCACATTTCCAGAATCCAAAATAAAGACATTGATTGGTCCATCTCTGGGAAATGTTAAGTTGACCATCGGGATGTAATTGGTTTAAAATGAAATATCTTACCTTGTCACGGATCTCTCCATTAGAGACCAAGTAACTCTCCAGGGTGGAACTGTGTCATGGCAGGATATTACTACATAATAGAATTAGAGGAGAACACAAAGACCACAAACTGCCTGCCACCCACCGAGGGCTTTGATTTGAAAGAGCAAGGGAAAGAGCTACAACCTGATGCTCACAAGTCGCTGGTTCTCCTGTGCTTGACAGGAAGCCCACCTGTTCCACTTCCACGACCAATCAGAGGTGAGCACCTCCCACAAGGCAGGCCCGAGGGTGCCCTGCTTGAATAACTGGTCTCCCAGTTGCTGTCTTTTTGCACACAGAATGTAAGTGTAGGAGTGCTGTCTTTGGCTTACAATGCGTAAGGACATTGAAGGCCTTTACATGGTTACGTATTTTTAAGTCACTCTCTTGCATCGCTGAGCACTCAGGAACAGTGTCCTTGAATTCATGGGGCAGGTGAGGAAGGTGATGCCACTTCCTCTCCTTGTGGCCTCCAACATGTGCTTCTCTGGGGCCCCAAATGAGTGAGTTATTGCTGGCACAGCCCTTAGCAAACAGTGCTGAAGTAAGGCTCCCTCATCTTCCTCCCCAGAGACTGTGAACTGGTGCAGAGCAGCAGCTTTGCTTCATCTCTGTGACCTCAGGGCCAGCACAGGGCTTGTCCAGCATGCACCAAGCCCACACATGCGCCCGTCTGCTGAAAGACTGGTACAATGGCGAGCGCAAATGAAAACGGCAGGAATAAGTGGGATTTTACACTGGAGGAAAATCTGCATTTCATCTATGGCATGGGAACAAAAAATGGTATTTTCATACCAGATTTTCTGCCACAGGCCACAATATTTGGTTACTTGGATAAATCTTAGGTATTACCTGCCTTTCTTGGGGACAGGTGCATTTCCTGTCCAATACAGAGGTATATGCGGCTGTCCATGAGGGACGTGGGACTATCTCAGTCTGTGACAATGGAAATACAGGGCCATGCTGCCCCCTCTGCTCAGAATCTCCCTTCAAGCACAGCTTCCTGCAGCACTGCTTGGTTCACAGGACATCTGAGAAGAATTTTTTTTATCTACATTGCATAACCTTACTTGAAATAAATGGCTCTGACAAAGCCTATTAACACTGACTGTAAGTGACACACAAGCAGAGTCATCCTTCCAAGGGAAAAAACAGTGTTTAGAGTGTGTTTTCCAAAATGCAGAGCCTACATCTGCTGTCAGGCTCACAAGCTGCTGGTGTCACTGATCCTTGAGAACCAGCCAGTCTGCTCCTGCAACCACTCCGGGGCCACCACCTCGGGCCACGAGCAGGAAGGCAGGCACCTCTTCTTTATCCCAAGCCTCGAAGTCCGAGATCACAGTTCAAGACGTTTAAATGGGTCATAAAGCTCCGGGACTTCCTACCAGCCACAGAAGAGAAGCATCTTCTTTATAACCGGAAATTAGCTCTAATTTAATTCAGTAAATTTCCTCCCTGAAATGATGGAGCGTGGCTGCATGAGAAAATGGAGTCTATAACTGAAGCATTTGTTATACTTAATATTCAGATAAAACCCCTGAACAGGCTGCATTTGCACTTCCTTAATTCTTTTTCTCTTTAATTGGCATCATTTCAAATCATATTACTGAATGAAAAAGCAGCCATCTATTCCAACTCCATAGCTCCAGCAATAACAAGAGACTTTATTTTTACTGACAGGAGCACGGATACATCCTGAGTTGCACTTCCCTAAATGTATGCCCCAATCCTATCTTTCTTTTTCCCTCTTTTCTTGTCTTTCTTTCTTTTTTCTTTTCTTCCTTTCTTTCTATTTGTCTAGGCAGTAAATGGATCAAGGTGTATGATGTGACCCAAAATAGCTTTAGATTTGCTCAAATTCTCATTTTCTCCCATCGCTTAGCCACGTAGGTTAAAAACTCTATGAGAAATAAAACAAAAATATCTTGGTGTTTAGATCACATTTTTATATTGCAAGCCTTCTTCTAACTTAAACTTGGCAAAAATTACAAAACATCTTTGTTAGCTGAGTGTGAACTAAGTGGAAAGGCATAGTAATGAACTGGCGAATAAACAAAGCTACACCTGCTGTTGTAATTACACACAAATGTCAATGTGCTTGACATCCAAGATCCTGGCATAGCCCTGGCAGAAGCTTCAGCCAAGTCTGAGGCACTGCTAGCTCCCCTGCTTTGCAGGCCTCATCCTCTGTGATGGAGGAGGCTCTACTGACATCATCACTCCAACCTCATGGACTCCATGACCGCTGACTTCCTGTCCAAATTCATTGTGGGCGGGTTTGCTCTCCCAGGGTCAAACAAACAACAGCCCCACTTCCACCAGCCACAGAGCTGACACATCACAGATCTCCCTCCCTCTGCTTATCAGGTTGTTTGATGCTCCCAAGCACAGCCAGCCAGAGTCTCCTCGTTTCTAGACCCTGAACCTGACTGCGTGGAAGACACCGCTTGCCCGGAAGCAGGTAATCACATTCTTGTGAGTCCCAGACTGTGAAACTGGCAACTGTCTGTTGAAGGCAGAATCTGCGCCCCTACAGAGGAGCAGTATTATCTTTTCAGCCACCATCAGAAGAAACGACCCCTGAACTTTGGAGAGTGACCTTTGAACTCTGCCAAAGTACCGAAATCCAACTCTAGAATCCCAACAAATGTCACTCACACTGCTGATGAAAGCTTTCACAAAAGTGCCCCCGTACTACCGCAGCGCTGCCACTCGGGGCTCTTCGTGGAGTACACTTCCCAGCAGTGCACAGGCGCATTCTCGCACACTGAAAAGCACAGAGATTCTAGCAGGAGCTCGGTGTGGGGTCCATGCTGGTCTCTTCCTCACACGGAAACCAGCCCACGGCTCCACACCTGCTTCTGTCCATGACACGCCTCTAACCTCACACCCACTGCCAGTTAGCAACACCACATTTGGCCGGGGGGCAGTGCTTAACTTTAGTTGGACTTTTAAAAACTAATCTTATTTCAAAGTACTGGTTCTATGGCACAGGGTTCAAACTTTAGAGATAGAGTTATTTAAATGTAACATGAACGTATGACTGCCTGGCTGGGTTCCAGGACTGGGGCATATATAGTACTTGGCACATAACAGATGTGACACTTGGAGTAGACCATCAGCCAAGTTTAGACAGTAAGACAGACATGGAGGAGCCTGGCGGTCGAGGCAAAGATGAGGGTATTTTGGGGAAAGGGTGAGGCAGTGCTTGGAGGGAGCAGAGGACACTTGGTGGCCTTTGTAACCTGTAGCCAGGAGGGAAGGTGAGCCGAGAGCTTGCTTGGTCAAGGGACATTTCCAACACAAGCAGCTGGCAATCTGAAGTTTTGCCTACCATGGGCTTCATGGGGGCCTGGGCCAGGAGTAATGTAAGTGTGATGGTTTATATCTGGACACCTTCCCAAAGCCTCATGCACTCAGAGGTGGGGCTGTGGGGAGATGGCTGGACTGCGGGGGCATGATAGACACTAGTGGATATAGCTAATGTGATGCTGGGAGTAGGTGAATCACTGGGGCATGTCCTGGAAGGGTCTACTGCCCTCCTCCCTTAACCTCTCTCTGCTTCCTGCCTGCCCTGCCATGGACTGCTTCTCCTCTGTGATGCCCCTCTGCCATGCCACCCTGCCTTGGAGCCAGCTGACTACAGACTGAAACCTCTGCAAACTGGGAGCTGAAATAAACCCTTCCTCCCTTAACTCGTGGGTGTTGGGTATTTTGTCTCAGTGAGGAGAAAGTAACTAAGACAGTTTCAGCCACAAAGACCAACCTTGGGTGAACGTCAGCGCTAAGGTTGTGTTATCATGGAATAAGGCTTAAAAGGCAAACACAGATTAAATCCTCAAAGATTCTATTTACATTAATGGGTGTAAAAATTGCCAGCTTACAGACATAACAACGCTGAATTCAATAAAAGAATCTGGGATTTGAAAAGGCATACCTTGGCATGATGTAAATCTACCCCATACATGGAGAGCTTTTTGGCGTTTTCCAAGAAATGCATTTCTGCTTCCGCTGGTGTCATTCCTCTGATTGGGGGAAAATTGTGTTACAAGGCTTCTTTCCTTGTTTATCGTTTAGAATTAGAAATAAAAAGCAATAAGCTGTTTTTCTTTCATCTGGTGAGGCTGCTTAGTTTTTTGCTATCTTATAAGAAAACCCCCAGTGAGACATGGGCAGATACAGGTTTGAATTCCTAATCAAAAACCTGAAGTGCTCCACAATCCGAACCTTTAAAGCACCAACACAACACCAAAAGGGGAAAATTCTACACTTGGGCATAGGAACTCTAAAAATACTGTGTAAAATCACCATCAGGCATGTGTATAAAACACATATGAAACATACATACATTTTGTGGTTAGATTTGGGTTCCCTTCCTCAAGATTTCATTGTTTACATGCAAATAAATATTCCAAAGTCTGAAAAATTCCAAACTCTGAAATACTTTCAGTCACAGGCATTTTGGATAAGGGATGCCCAATCTATACGTAAGAAAAGTATAACAAGAGAAATGGTTTTGAAGGTAAACACCTTCAAAATGGTAAATGGTAAATGGACACCTGGTTGTTCTGTAGGGGAACTTCCGTCCCTTAGACCGTTCCCAGATATGAGCAGCCCTGTGCTAACATCCTGCCCTTAATGCGCGGACAGCATGACCTAGATGGCTGTAGCACCCCCACCCCCTGGTGCACGAGACAAAGTCGAGCTCAGCATCGCCCACCAACCTGTGGCTCTTGTGCAGCTCGATCACCTTGTCCTCCAGCTCCTTCGTGTGGTTCGGGGCGAAGCGGAACTCGCTGATGTAATCACTCCCACACTCGTCCGGGTCATAGTCTCCAAGCTCTGACTGGACTGTGTAGGAGCCCAGCAGGGCAAGGGTCACAAAGGAGCAGGGCAGCCGCCCGGACACGATGTCGTCACGCAGTTGTAGGCAGAGGTAGTACCTTCGAGACAGGGCAGTATAAGACACAGTTCAGCGTCACTGTGGGTGACGACGCCTGTCCAGTGACTTCTCTAGGACACGTTCTTTAACATCTACCCATGCTGACATTTATTTTGTCTGTGACTGATCTAGATATAAGCGGAAAATCCTAGGCTACAAAAGGTATTTCAGGGTGTCTCATCAAAGGCCATGTTCATAATAGAACAGGATTTTATTAGTAATGCACAGAGCAAAAGAAATCTAAAGACATGTTTTCCTAACATCTTTTAATTTAACTTTTAAAGTCAAATGAACAGTTCCCAACATACTCCCAATAAATACTTGGTTGGGGAAATGATATAAAAATGATGCTTTAAACATAATTCTTAGGTCCCAACTAGCCTTCAGGAGGTCTTATTTCAAATCTAGATGACAGGTCTTCCTATCTGACCAAGCCAGACTTCAGGTAGCACCAGCTATGCCTTGCAACTCTAGGGCACCTTGCTGGAGTTGAATGCAGCTGAATACTAACTTTAAAGTACTATGATCTTAAAATCTGAGAGTCCTGTCACTATAAAAGAGAAATATACAATATTATTCATGTAATGTTGCCATCGTTAACAGCTGATTTGAATTTTGTGTGGCTTTGTCTTAAGATTTGCAGAAGTAATTTAACCACCTGCATTGGACTCCACAGTTGAGGGTTAACACCTTTGAGTTTAGATAATACCTATCACCTACCTTTCGTTTGAGTAACAAGCTATTATTCTGCTGAAAGCGTTGACTATGGCAAATTCTTAAAGTCCCTCTTAGAATAAGTAAAATCCATATAACCCAGACACAAACATTCTTCAACACTTAACAGGCTCTCTAAACACTACACACGTAGTTAGAAAAACTGAGCAATAAAGTTTCAAATGTAGGCTCTAGAACCATGAAATGTATATAGGTTCTACAACCACAAATTAGCCATCATTACATAGTTCTTCAATACTGGCTAAAAAGTACCTTTACAGATACTTTATTTATAATTCCCTCTGATTTACTGCAAGTATAAAAGAAATCTGAACTAGAAAATAAACTCTTACCCTACTCCTAATGTCTGATGAAATTGTTTTTAATTGTAATCTACTTTGAGTAATTTCCCTTTGATAACCCCTCCCCCAAGGAGGGTGAGGCTTATGTAGAAAATTCCGTGCACTCAGAATAAAATCATTTTGTCTGGTCATAAACTTCTTACCAAACAGAGTGAGAGTCAGGGGTTCCAAACAGAACACAGGGAAGTCCAGGAGGACGTGTGGAGAACCGAGAAGGATAGGCTAAACACTTGCATTCTGGCCCGTTCTGCTAGCTCAGGTGTCGCCATTCTATCTCCGAGGTGCCGGACTAGGAGGCAGGGTCTTTGGAAGATGGCTGGGTCAGGAGGGTCACCCTTCACAAATGAGGTTAGCGCCCTTGTAGAAGGAGCCAGAGGGAGGCCCCTCACTCCTTCCACTACCCGAGGACGCAGAAAGCAAGGAATGAGGAGCCTGCCACCCAGCTGCAGACCCTCGCAGGAATATGACCCTAACCTTGAACTTCCAGCCTCGAAAACTGTGAGCAATAAATTTCTGTTGCTGATAAACCAGCCAGGCCATGATATTTTATGATAGTAACCTGAACATACTGAGTCACCCAACACTGCTTTATGTTAGATTCTGTTCCTGACATCTTTCCAGAAAACAAACTAATCACTTGCCTTTGTACACATAGGGTACGGAAAGCAAACTCTTAGCTTTATGTGCATTTCTTTGTATCTGTGCGTGTTTTTTGGGCAGCTGTGTAGCATCAGGTTGGTTAATGCAATTTGCAAGCATCTACAGACACTTTTTACTGTAAAGCAGGAGCACTAGGAATGGAAACAGCACTGAAGGCTGAATCCCATCCAACTTTGCTGCGGTGGGTGGATGACGGCAAGTCACTGCTGTGTGTTCCCCACCAGGGTCAGGCGAACGAGAGTGTCAGGCTAGCACCAAAGATTCAACTGTCAACAGACAGGGGTTGGCAAAACTTCCCATCAGATGCTCGTGCTCACTCAGCTGTCTTTTCCTTGCTACGTGAGCACGGGCGACTACAAGGCCACACACGTAAGCCTGCGCCGCTCTGCTCTGCAGCCCCTAGGAGACCCCCGGCTTTCCCAAGGCGGCTGTCTTGTCCACAGCGATCACACACCTGGTTATATCTTCAGAGAGCTGGGAAGGGTCTGGTGGGTAAAATTTCACGTTGAATGAAAAGTGCCAAGCACCGCCTGTAGGGACAGGGAAAAAAATTAGAAGTAAGCCTTAGAAAACTCCGGATTTTCACTGAATGCGGGAAGGACCCCAACCCCAAGCACTAACGCCCACGCAATTCCGATCACTAGTGGAGAACAACGGCGTCTCTGTTAAATGTAGCCGGTAGATAAGTCCAAAACCTCGTCTAATTTCTAATCTTGTCCTCAATCAAATCCTTTACTGGCACTTTTAACTAGCAAGGCAATTAACCAAACTTCCTCCCATTCTCAGGATCGAAGATAAGCCTCTGGAAGAAGGAAGAAAGTAAATGATATGGATAATCCTCCATCAGATAAGTCTGGAATTGACTGGATTTATTGCTATGAATTTCTGGGCACCTCACGTAACAACAGTACAGATATAATTCCCATTTTCTTTGTCCTCTCTGCTTTGTTATTATAGGTCAAGTTCCATTATAATAAATGTCAAGAGACTAGCCAACACAGTCTGATTTTATGAGAAAGGTCTGTTGCAGTGAATAATGCTTTAATAACTGGGCTGCTCTGCCGCTGCTGAAATGTCTTTGTTCACTCAGGGAAATTTCAGACGCGATAGAGACTGGACGTACTTCCTGTGCATTACCCGATTCTGTGCCTCCTTAGCCCATGATCAGATAGGCCTTCTAGTAACTGTGGCATCTCCTTAAAGTCACTGCACAGGGAGAAAGTCAGCCAGATGCGAGTTCAGACGCCTACTCCGCACTGCCTGTGAGACAGCCTTACTGAGCTCTGTAGTTCACGAATGCTACCTCTGCTTGTGGATGATTTACCAATGCACACATGAAAAATGCATCCTTTTGTATACTGATTGTATCTTTGTGATCCCTCTTTTAATTTATTCATCTTGATCTTTCCTTTTCACTTTTAAATGCAGTGGTTTATCAAGCTCTGGATATTCCTTCTCTGCATACTCTTAGGGTTGATTCCAGCCCATAACAATACCGGAAGTTCCTCTGCCTCGGGCCTGTGTTCTGAATGACGTCATGGAAAACTCACCCCAGGCCTCCCAGCTTCTATCCTAGAAGGCTCGCAATCACGCCATGGGCTTGCTGTCAGGCCTGTGACCACACACGCCCCCCATATGCCTCAAGTGATCTCCTAAGACATCCAAACGTGCCCACCCCCATGAAAAGATTTCCACAAACGCCATTTTCTCCAGCAGCCCTGCAGTGTTCAATTTATCAGCTCGTTTCCTGAGCTGTTCCCTTTCATATGCGGCAATGCTCAGCTCCACCAGTTTCCTACATTTCTGGACTAAATCCATGTACTCCTTCCAGTTTGTTCTTAATGCTACCCTGATATCACACTCAAGGTTCTACATGCCGAGTATCTTACTGAGTGGGCTCAGATGTTATTGGCTACTTAGTATCATTTTTAAAGCACTCAAAAGTATCCTGGAAACCTGAGGTGGAAGAATTATAAATCATAAAACCTCTGTCCATGAAATATCAAATTTTTCTATGATTCTCCAGAAAGTCTTCTTGTCATTCTAAAAATAGCCTGATCTGCGTTTCCTTTCCAATTGATTCCTGCTCACTTTCCTCCGAAATCGATCCCCTCATGTGTGCCAATAATAAGGCTCATAATGAGAGCTGGCCTCTCCCCCAAGCAAGTGGCATTAAAAATAATGGATTAGTTATGGGAAGTGGATTTACTGCTCTTTTGTAATTTTCAGCCACTTCAAAGTATGTCTTGATCCAGTGAATCATCTGGCAACATAATTAAACAATCTTACAATAAACTCAGGGTGAAAATTCTCAGCTGGAAATGAACAAGTCATGAAAATATGAGCAAGACATTTCAATATAAAAACCCTCATAGTAGAAGAGCAAGTTGCAGGTGACAATGGGTTTAGGAAGTATCTGATGTGCACGTGGAAAATGCCAGCTCTTGGGCTCACCCTAGAGATTTTTATCCCTCAGAACTGGCGGGTGGTACGGACTTGTGGTTTTAATAAACTCTCCCGTGCTTCTAATGCAGGAGGGTTTTGGCACCACGGGGAAAATCACTATTACTAAGAACCCAACATTCTTAAGGCTGTAAGCTAAAAACTAACCACAAGGGCTTTCAGGACATTATTTTGAAACAAGGTGAAGTTTATAGAAACTACAATACAATCAACATCCCAACCAAGAGGGAGGAGATGTCTGCCAAGCTGAACACAGTGGTCTACACTTGTAATCCCAGCACGCTGGGAGCCTAAGGCAAGAGGATTGCAAGTTTGAGCCCAGATTGGGCAACTTAGTGACTTAATGAACCCCTGTCTTAAAATAAGAGGGCCAGGAATACAGCTCAGCGGCACAAGGAAGGCCTGGCAAGTGTAAGTTCCTGAGTTTGATTCCTGGTACCAAAAAAAAAAGAGAGAAACTTTTATAAAGGTATGGGGAATGCAGCTCAGTATGAAGGCTGTGGCTTCAATTCCCTGTACTGGAAAAAAAATCCCTCAGTGAAATGAGGCATAAAACCAAAAATTAATGAACAGGCAGCTTCAAGATCAGCTGGGAGGACAGCTCATGCATGAACCGGCTCGCAGGCCGACTCTGCTCGGACATGGCCCTAGGGTGACCCAGTGTGGACGCATGAAAATACACTCTATAACGCTGGTGTGGGGCTCCGAATTACAAGTGTGTGATACACACAAGATTGTGGACCCGAACAGAATTTATTCTTGTGAAAATTGACTAATGCCAAATCTTGAGATTTCCAAACAGACTGCCTTGGTATCAGAAAACCACTATAAATCATATATTCCTACTTTCAATCACAAAATACAGTGTAGTTGGGAGTTTTGTTTTGGATACGGTTTGCACCGTGCTGGACTAGAGTTAGTTCCTAAGAGCAAACTCTTCAGTTTCAGAACTCACTGTGTGTCATAAGTTAGTAATTTCAGACCATCAGCGTGTCCCCCGGCACGGGGTGACCTCACCCTCCAGGCTGAGCGTCCGACTCCAGTGAAATGAAGGCGGGAAGAGGCAGGGAGGGTACACAAGTACATGAGGTCTGACACTACTCCTCGGCTTTGGGGGGATTAAATGTTTTGCATTTTTTGCATTTTAATGGACGGCAAACAACAAGGAATATAGATAGAAAAGCAAATTATACTTTTAAAGCAATTCTGAATTTCCCGGTCGCCTCCCCTGCCAGACTGTCAGTTTTCTTTATGTGACAGCCACATACACTGCCGGATGGGCAGCATGGACACAGCCCGTAAGCCCACACTTTCTGGCCCTTTAGCTTTTCTCACTGAGGATGGAGGGAGCACGAAACAAGAAACTGGGGTGGGGGGGAATCCTATTAGCAGTATTGAAGAAAATGGACAACGGTAGCTACCCTTACTTGCAAGGGTATTATAACTTACCCGGGACATTTTATATATTTTCAAAGCCTTCTGCTGTCATTAACCAGGGTCAACATTTCATTAGATGAATAAAGAGTATGTCATACACACAAAATGCTAGGACATGTATTTAGCATGTCTGCTTTTAGTAACTCCATGAAAAGATCTGTAGAGCATATTCATCACTTCAATTTTTTTATTAGGATTTCTTGGAATGAGAAAAAAGGTGTTTTCATCTATTTATCACAACTGTGGCCATTCCTGCTTTTAATCTCAATTACAAGCTAATTCATTATCAAGTTTCTAGTTAGTAGATACCTCAAATTTCTCTAAAAATATGAGGCACGATGTTATTCGTATAAATAATCATCAGAGTCTCTAATATCTAGAAATATAGTGATTCAGGAGATGTTATCTCATATTAAACCATTTCAAACTGCTTGCTAGCAGTTACAGTTTATTAATTCTGAGAGTACTCTGATATCTCAGAACTTGTACAGGTACTACGAAGTATTTGTTTTCTTAGGAGTAAACTATTGGAAAACTTGAATGGGAATGATGCCCTCATTAATACACTGGTTTTAAATTTATCCTACAAAAAGGGTTAGGTGTACAGGAGAATAAATCTAGATTTTATTGATAAAAATATAAATTTAAAAAACCCAAGCAGCTACTCAAGATTACACACATGTGTGATGAAGACTCAAGTATGAAAAAATAAAGGTAAAACTTCCTCCTTCTCAACCCTTTACTGCATGCCCCACCTGGAGGTGATTACTGCTAAGGCCTTTCATGCTCCCTACAAGTTTTCCATGCAGCTATGTATACGCAACTTTTAAAAACCATACGTGACAGACACTCTTTTGCAACCCAATTTTCACAAGAGCTGAGCCCTACTTCTATGGCTCTTCAGTGACGGGTTTCCTCATTTCCTTACGAACAGGTATTTAGGGCCCTTCTAGTTCTCGGCTCCCTCGAGCCGTATTATAGATGAGCTCTCACGTGCACACACACATGCATATTTTTTCCTCCAATACATATGGTGAGTAAATTTCTCCAAGTAAAATGAAAGGTCAAACAGCAAGTATATTTTACATTTTAATAAATACTACAAACTGCCCTCTTAACGGTTTCCAACAATCTATCCTTCTGTCAATTGGGCTCATATTTGCCAGTGAAATTTATTATTAAACTTGTTCAATTTTTTAAGTCTTTGCTAATAATCCAAATAGGTCAAAAATGATCTATCTTCTTTCCCTCTCTCCCTTCCTTCTTTTCTTTCTTCCTTTTCCCTTTTATTTCTTTGTGATGCTAGAGTTTTCGGTCTTTTTCTTCCTTTTTCTTTGTTCTTTTTTTTTATTTTAAAGAGAAAAGAAAACAAAATCACAACCAAGACAAAAACAAAGCAATAAAAACGATACAGAACTCAAAACAAGGTGATAGGAAGTTAACAACGGTTGTTATATTACATATTGTTATCTTCCATGAAGTTGCTCAGATTACCAGATGCATGAATGCAAGACCGATCAACGAAAGAGAATAAAAAATAATAAAAAAAAATTAGAAATGATACAGAGTTTCACTAATCAAGACTGTAGGGATTCAACACTGGTTGAATTGCACATTGTTGTCTTCAAATTAGTTGCTCGGATTACCAGATATCGTCCCTATCTTACTACTACGCTCTTTCTTTTCCTTACTGGCTGGAGACTAAACCCAGGGCTTCCAGCACGCAAGGAAAGTGCTCTAGAACTGAGCCCTAACCGCAGGCCAGAACATTTCTTTCTAATTCGCATTTAATCATCAGCTGTCTTAACTTGCTCAATACTTATTAGCTACTTTTATTTCAATTTTTGAGAAGCTCATGGAATTTTTCTTGGTCCATTAGGAAACAGGAAATATACATTTCTTTACTTATCTTCAAGGACCAAGAAAAGAGGTTGTCTCCAAACAGTAATTGTTATTCCATTTTTTTAAAGCTATCACGTGGCTACTACTTTTAGGCTGGTTTTTATATGTCTGTGGCAGTTAGTTTTTTTTTTTTTTCCTGGTATCGGGAATCGAACCCACGACCTTGCACTTGCCAGACGGGTGCTGTGCTGCTGAGCTAAATCCCCAGCCCCTGGCAGTTAGGTTTAATATGATATTAAGTTTGGAACTTCTAATGATTAACAACTGGCCCATCACTGAAGACACATTTCACATCTCCGTAGAGGCAGGGGAGCTGGTCAGGTGTCAAGAGTCATTTTAACTTCTCAGCTGTAATGACAGAACATGGTTACTGCCAGAGCTGGACCAAGGCACCTAATCACACTTGAGCTTGAAATCTGCCTTTCACAAGATGATTCACCTGGGCTGCTTGGATGTGGTTATAACCCGCTCTCCGAAAATCTTCACCTTATGTAAGAAAATAATCTGAAAGAACTTACTTCGGATCTGTTTTTTAATTTCCTTAGCAGGGTCCAGCCAATTCTGAAAAGGAAATGACATTTTGAATTTGAATCAGAGAAGAATAAAAATGGCTTAATGATGACAATCCGGTAGGCCCTAAAGGCGATCTTGGGAGGTCCCCCGCCTGGTCCTCCCCCGCTGGTGGCTCACAGCCAGGCCCTGCCCGGTGGAGAAGGGGCCCCACAGACAATTCCTGCCTCCACTCCTTCTCTCTCTTTTTTTTTACGACCACTGCCTCAGGGATTTGAGCTACTCTGGCAGCAGAAGGGAAATGCTAGAAGCCTCTGTGTTCAAATAAATGACCAGAATAAAGATTCATGCAACTGCACACACGGTTTTAGCCACTCCTTTAGATGGGATTGATGTCTGTGATCACAGATTGAGAAGCATCTATCTGAGAATTTCCTAATGAATGGAATGTTTGCTTGAGTTTTGATATTTTCCCAGGTGGAGAAATGAGATGTATAATACGACACCAGACACTGCCCAGTAACCTCATTAGCTATACTCAGAGCACAACACCAAAACAAGTAACATCTGTAAACAAAACTTCCACAACTCAGTGTTTCGCATCAATACAATGGACACAATTCCTCTTCGTTATTTTCGCAGGTGGCTGCAGGGTGAGCTCCGAATAGAAAGCAGGTTCGGGCGTCAGGGTCTACGGCGGTATGGCTTTCCACACAAACACCTACAGAAGGCTCTGGACAGGTATGAGGCTGGCAGACGCCAACCAGACTGGTGAGGAGGAGAAAATATGAGATGAATAAGACTAGGACACGGCCCCAACAGTCAGCAGCCCTGAGGGCTGCAGCATCCTCATGGAGTTTTGGGGTATGAGTATGTTTTTCTACATTCAAGTGTTCGATTTTCATATAATCCACTGAAATCTATGATCCACGGGAGCGCGCGCGCGCACACACACACACACACACACACACACACACACACACATGCTTTCCTGGACCCATAAAAACCCAAGAGCTGACTCGCTGTTTCCAAAATATTCAAGACCCGAGGGTGCTGTCAAGGATGCCGTTCCGGGAGCGACTGTAGCCCCAGAGTGGTGTGACGGGCGAGGGGGCAGCGGCACGCCTGCCCCCGCGGTGTGCGCGCACCTCCCACGCGGGCCTCGCGCTCTCACCTTCTGGTTCTCGGCGTCGCGATAGGTGAGGCCGAAGTAGTCCTTCTCCAGCAGGTTCAGGTGCTCGCACACTTTGTCGAACAGCACTTGCCCTCTGGAGCGTTTCTAAGGAAACAGGAGGAAGAACAGAGAGTCACCGCGGCGAGGAGAAGTCTCCCGGTCGCCAGGGACAGGCCGGGGAGAACTCACACCAGTGTTGGCTGCGGCAGTTCAGCGAGCGACAAGCGCCAGTCACGCCCTCACCTCACAGTTAGCACAATGGCCCAAACACGGGGCCCCCAGGCCGCAAGAGCCCAGCCCTGCACCAGCCAGTGTCACCAGAGGTCAGCAGCGCCTCTGCGCTGAGCCGGTGATGCGGGAGACTCCCGAACAAAGACGGCCGGGAAACAATGCGATGCTCGGGAGCCTCAGCTCTTGTGAAACAGAAAAATCCTGGGGCCAAGGATATAGCTCAGTGGCATAAGTGCCTCCTGGCAAACGCAGGTCCTGAGTTCGGTTCCCGGTACCAAAGAAAAGAAAAATCCTGATACCAGAAAGTGATCATGAAGGGTCACAGCCATGTTTCAGGACACCCTGACTCAGCTCCCCAAGCTGTAAGATTCTGAGCCCGAGAAAAGGAGTGCCTGGTCTCATCTCGGGCAGACCCTCCCTCACAACTTTCCATGCCAGGCCTAACCCGGCAACTCCAAGGGTCATTTTCTAAAACCCACTAAACTAACTTTGGCTGGTTACTGTTGGTTTTGATGTGGATTTCAGTCCCATATTATGGTTTCCAAGTTTCTCTTAATTTCTCTGAGAACAAATAATTTTCTCCCCAGAGTCTTCTCCAGCCCTTTCTGTTTTTGTTCTAATTTTGAGACAAAGCCTTCCTGAGTCACTGAGTTGCCAAGGATGGGCTTGAGCCGGCACTCTTCCTGCCTCAGCCTCTCAGAATGTGCCAGAACAAATACTTCTTATTAAACATAACAAACATTAAGTTTAATGATTTTAATTATACTGCAGACATAAAACACAGATGCATCTGCTATATTTTGGAACACCCAAGCAGTCACCCAGAGAAAGGGAAAAAGGTACTCATCTGGGGAAAAAATCCATCAGCTTCGATTATTTTGATACACGTTACCACAGTTTCAAGCAATGCTTCAGAGTTCTTTAAACATGGCTTTGAAGTCTGCCGTGGATTAACGGGCAACCATCAAGCTAGATTACTTTTTTGTTTGGCTGGCACTAATACTTCATGTCCAATACATTAAGCATATTTGTCTTTAAGATTTAATGTATTAACAATGAGGTATATGAAAACTGACAAACTATGCCCGGACCAAAATAAACACTCAGAAGAGTTTCGGGAGGTGGGAGTTGCTGTGCTACTGTAATTATGCTGAGGCTTAATGACTCAGCCTTCTCCGGCATGATTGTTTAGGAAACAAAGGTAAATTTATGATAGCAAAGTAAAGTTGAAATTGTAGCCGGCTAAATAATCAATGATGTGCTTGCAAAAAATCATTCCAGAAGTACGAAAGTAAATTACTTTTTAGCAAATCCACAGCACATTGCTCACTGCCTGTGAATAAATGGCGCAACAGTGCAATGCTACTTGTTGGGTTAGATATTACTAAATAACTGCGAATTATTTCTACATAATGGTTGGCAAGTCATAAAGTGTGCACGAGCTATTGGCTCTGCCAGTGCTTCTGTCTGCGGTGTTATCTGTAGTTTACAGTTAACAGCGGAGGTGAGGAGAAGTAGGGTGAGGGGTAGTGTACTCGGTCGGGGCTTCAGAATCAGATGAAACCTGGGCTTGGTCTTCCGCGTGTCTCTGGCGGCTCTGAGGAGCTCTGTTCTTCTCTGTGCAATGGGCATGACATCACCTACCTCGGTGGAATAGCTGGCGTTAAAATAACGTATTCAGCCTTGGCCCTCCAGTGGCGCACATCACACGAGTCATGAACGTCAGCCATTATTAGAGCCCAGTGGCTGGAAAATGGCGGAACAACTAAGCCAGAGTGTGGCGGTATGCAGCAGGGATAGAGCTCCTGCTTTGCCAGGAATCAGTGTTAGAATTAACATGCCTTGTTTTTCTTTATACCCAACGGCCTTTTTACTATCTAACTGCTTTAGCTAGATAGCGCGCACACACACACACACACACACACACACACACACACACACATAAAGTGACTCTCCAAGTACTGTCTCAGTGAATAAGCAAAGGCAGACTAGAGCCAGCCTCCATCAGAGAATCCCTTCTGCACATGCACCATTGTTCCAAAGAGCCATCTTGGGGCGTGCACTTTTGTTAAGAAAATCACCTACTGGTCCATTCCTCACACTGGAGACATTTCTCCTGGGCTCAAGGGCACAGGCCAGTTGTCTAAATCTACTGCAGATGGTTATATGGACTGGAAACAATGATATTCTCACCTGTTAAATATCAACACAGCTGGCAGGGTGATTTCAGAAAAGGTCACGACGTCATTTTGGTCTCCATTCCCTCGGCTTTGAAGAAGGATGTGAGGTTAGGGAGCAAGGTGAGTATGTGCTGAGGCTCTAACTGTGCACCTCCTTTGGTGGATGACAGACTACTAAGGGGTCACAGCGTTTCTGGCCATCTGGGGCTTTGCTGACCCCTTCTGCACATCTGGATATCGAAGATGCTTTTAATGGATGGGGTTGGGATACGACTTGATCCTATTTTTTCAGCCTTGGACCGAATCCCGTCCTTGAATCCCTTCTGACTTTAAAACAATTCTTGATTCTTCTAACTCGGATGATTTTTTCCTAGCACATCACTCAAGTTTTCAAGCCAACTACTCCTACTTGTCATCTACGTGCACCTGTAGGTAATAACTCATGACCGAAGCTCTACAGTCAGACTGGAAATTGTGGATAAAGTACACTAAATGTAGGGTCCTCAAAGACATGCTGTTCATTATGTGATCAAATCCTACTGTCACTGGATATAGGGACAGATAGCATTGTGAGTCGGAACTTACTTGAGTAGCTTTTAAAAACATTCACAGGGGTACTCCAAATAAATGGAGGAATGGAGGAACCTAACCATCTAAGGTTAGGAGTTTTCAGTTTCCCGCATTCTTGCATGCTGTTAAGTCCTCTTTGGCTCAAGGGCATTCCCAGTTCACACACACCCCTTTCTAGGACAGGGACCAGAAAAGTGGACTTTAATTCCCTAGAGTGATTAGTCAGTGGTGGTTTTTCTTCTTCCTGGAATTTTTCTCTCTTGTCATTTACATTTCTGTTTCTGATAGAGTAAATGGGGACATTGTAGCCAACAATCTGAAGGTTTTGATCCTAAAAATGGCACATCCCCAAGCAATGTAAACAAGTTTCCTTCTTAACTATTTGGATTTTTTCTTTAATTAAAAAATTTCCAAATTGACAGTAAAATTGGATGTTAGGAGAATGGATGAATAATGAAAACAAAAATACCACACAATGACAGAAAATATTTCCAAAACACACATCTGACAAAGGATGAGTATCCAAAAAACTTAAAATTCAATAAAAAAACCATTTTTAAAAAAGGATAATAGCCTAACTGATGTCTTACCAAACAAGATATATAAATGGCAAATAAGTAGATGAAAAGCCGCTCAGCAGTGTGTGTCATCAGGGAATTGCCAATTACAACAAGCACGCGATAGCACCACACACACTTTACAACGGGTAAAATCTAGGCACTGACAGTGTCAAACGCCAACAAGGATAAGGGGCAGCAAGAACTCTCCTTCACTGCTGGTGGGAATCCAAGATGGCGCCACCACCTTGGAAGCCAGTTTTGTGGCTTCTTACAAAACTAAACATGATTCTGCAGTCATGTTCCCTGATGTTTACTTAAACGAGCCGAAAACTGATGTCTACACAGAAACTTGTACCTAAATGTTCATTGCAGCTTTATTTATAAACTGCTAAAACTTGGGAGCTATCAAAATGTTCTTCCAAAGATGAACGGAGTCATGAACTGGGGCATCCAGACAATGGAATATTATTCAGCAATATAAAGAACTGGGGAGGAGAGGTAATGAATGGCAAAAATGATCAAAGTATGTTATACACGTGCATGAATATGCCAAGATGAATCTATTCCTCTGTATAATATGCACTAATTAAAAAGAAATGAACTGTCAAGTCACAAAGAGACATTAAAGAACCTTAATTGCATACTGCGAGGCAAAAGACACCAATATGAAAAGCCTTCAGATACACGATTCCAACAATCTGGCACTCTGGAAAAGGCAAAATTGCAGCAAGAGTACAAGGATGCACTGTTGTCAGCGCCTGGGAGACAGGGGCTGGGAGACAGGGACCTGGGGAAGTTTTAGGGCTATGGAACTGCTCTGCTGGGTCCTGTCACGGGATCAGGCCTTCCGTTACACACAGACTGTGCCTGACATCTTATATTTGTCAAACCCAATAGAACATACAACACCGACAGTGAACTCTAACGTGTTTTAGTTACTTTGTTAATGATAACATGTTAACATTGGCTCCTCAGTTACCACAAAGGCCCCATACTAGTGTAAAATGTGAAAAATAAAGGAAACTGGGGTGGGGAAGACAGAGGTGTTCAGAACTCTGCACCTTCTGCTCAGCTTTCTGTAAAAATGCAAGAAAATGCACATAGAAGAGGAAAAAAGATAAAACAGGGTGGGGGAGACACTGGGCAAAAAAGCGTAAAATTTCTAATTTTAAATGATAAGACAATGTGTTAAATATCCCAAAAGGTTAGTAAAAAGTTGAACTGGACTGACATCAAGAGTAAACAAAACTTGAGCAAGCACAAGCTTGAACTATTTTCCCCTGATACACCAGAAGTTAACCTGGGCGTTTTCCCTTTACCTTGACTTTCCCATGACATCCACCTGTCCCGGATCAGGTCACCCGCCTGCAGAGTTTTCTCAGTGTCCCCTTGGCTGCCGCGTCTCCATGGTGCGAGGTAACAAACGCACCCCTAGTCGTGGCCCGTGTTTCCGGTACATCTGTAGTTACACCTGGAGAGTTGGTGAGGCTCTGGCTCATTTTCCAAAGTGACGCCGTGAGCTTCACCGGGAGGCACAAGGCGACCGCTGGCCTCTCTGTGACATTAGCATCAACTGTGATCGGCGCCCTAGGTCCACGCATTCCTTACAGGGTGCAAGAGGCCGATGTTGACCCTTGCCATGCCTTCTTCACTTATTAGCTGGAGCGAGCAGGAAGAGTGAGTTCTCTTCGTCAGAACGACTCGGTTCCCAGCGATACATTCTGACGATGAAAGTCGGGATCAACGCTTGCTTTTTCCCTTTACTGGTTTTCACGCTAAGATACAGGAGTCCTAACAGCATCGAAAGCCATCTACTAGCATTTCTGTTTCCTACTGTCACCACGAACTCATGATCTGTGCAGCTTGGATGTGCTCTGTCCCACCTCCGGGTGCCCCGATGCCCCAGAGCTCCTCGGAAGCACTTCCTGTCCTATCCACCATGGGAGGTCCCGCCGCAGGGCACTGTCCACGTCACAGCCTGTGTCCCTGTCCGCAGCAGCGCAGTGGCCTCCTGCATCTTACCTCTCAAAGCCTCCGACCTGGTCACAGGCCAGGAAGCACTCACAGTGGGGATCTGGTGAAACTTTACGTACATTTTGCTCTCACGAGTGTGTGATAACCGCGATACACACAGGCAATATTTTAAACCAACAGACCCTGGGTGTGTTAAACATGCCAGCGTCGTGGCCCCACCTCAGGTCGATGAAACGATCATTTCTGAAATGGACCCCAAGGTATCTACACGTTGTAAGACTTCCAGATGTCTCGTGCAAGCGAAAGGGTACACTTTATGTTAAATTACGTTTGTAACATGAGAAGTATTTAAATGGGAAGGCCCTAGGCAATTTTACTTCTTTTCTCAGGAAAAGGGTAACTTTCTCAGGTGGGCACTAGGCTCAGTCCAGTTTCTATCAGGCCCTTGCACCACACTCTGAGCTGTGTGAGACAGCAGCTTTACCATGCACCGTCCCATGAGGGTCAGGACGGCCTTCCAAACAACTTGCACGGGAAACAGTTCTCAAGAAAGAGTAAACCAGCCAAATGCGCCGACACAATGAGATATCATAGGTCATGAAACCCTGAATCCCACCCAACGTTCACTTGCATTTATCTATTTTTTTAAATTTTAAAGATAGAAGAATGACAACATATTAACACACACACATACATTTATAAAATAACACAAAAACAATACAAGCAAAACAGAATTTCAGACAAAGTGATAGGAAATTAACAATGGTTGTTGTATTACATATTGATATCCTCAAATTGGTTGCTCAGATAAATACAGGCATGTAAGATTGAACGAACAACCAAACATTAACTGTTCCTTTCAATAAAGCAACAGAAACCAGTAGTGCAACCATTCTTCACTTGCATTTAAAGCTACAACAGAAATCTTCCTGTGAAACAGAAAGCTTTGAATTTTGTTGAGCTTTGTTTATTTAAGGAGGTGACATTTCCCCCTTGGAGAGCTGAACTATGCCCTGACCTTCTCTATGCAAGACCTGCTCTATGACTAAAGCAGGACCCCACAATATGGGAGAAATGGCTGGAAATCTTCTTTTCCAGTAGAGCAGGAGCTTGGGCATCTTCCCTAGCAGCGACGGGAGTGCCTGACAGGCCGACACCCTGCACAGAGCCCCGGAGGACCGCACGGGGGATGTGGCGCCGGCCGAGCTTCTGGCTTTGCCAGTGTCGCCCCTTCCTGCAGGTGACAAGTGCAGAGGCGAGAGTCCAGGGACCACCTGCTCCGGCTCCGCTTGACAGATGTGCTGTTTTCAGTCTCCCAAAGCCACGCCTCTACCAGGCGACGGTTTAGCCTCTGTGGAAACGTGTTGAGTTAAAGGTCATCTTCCAGCCTTCCAATCTGGGCTCCAGGGGCACAGCTGCAGCAACCCCATGGTGAGGAGAACAGCAGGAGCAGAGCTGACCCTCGGTACCAGGGAGGGTGCCCCAGGGCCACTTGGGACTCATGTGTGCACTTCTGATTGAGGTCACACTCCAAATGGGCAAAAACACCCTCTTCCTATGGAGGCTGAGAGTTAAACAACTCACGCTGATACAAAAATGTATGCTGGGGCTGAGGATTTAGTTCAGCGGCACAGTGCCTGCCTGGCAAGCACAAGGTGGTGAGTTCGATTCTTGGTACCGGAAAAAAACAAACAAACAAAAAAACCCAAAAAACAAACAAAAAAATGTATGCTGGACGCCAACATTGCAAACCTTTGGGAAATGGATACTTCTGTGCCCTTATTTCAGCTATTTTGAAATTCGGGGGCGTCTCAAGGCTGTAGGATTGCATTCTTTCTATCAAGTATCTTCCCCACTGAACTTTTGTTTCGGAAATTACATTCTTAAATGATTCCTGTACTTTGTGAGCTTGAATTTCTGCTCCCTGAAGACAGAAATAGTCCCATCTGTACTCCCCTCTTTTATTTTTTCTTCTTGAGACAGGATCTTGTTATGTAGTTCAGGCTGGCCTTGAACGCACAGCAACCCTCCTGCCTCAGCCTCTCAAGTGCTGGGGTTACAGGTGTGTGCCACCACACCCGGCTTGTCCCTCCTTTGCACTGCCTTGATACAGTGTCTGCACTCGGCAGGTGTTCGGCTTACAGGCCTCGGACGTGCACAGGCATGAGTTCAAACAATGCATTGATTTTCACATTATCTTGCATTAATCTTGATGCAAAATGCTGTTTTTTTAAATCCCTCCCCCCACATACTGGAGACTGAACCAAGAATCTTCACACTGAGTTACATCCCCAGTGCTTTTATTTCTAGATCTGGATAGGCTAGATTTGAACTTTAGATCCTCCTGCCTCAGCCTCTTAGAATGCTGGAATTACAGGCGCACATTATGCTTCCATGCTTCCCTAATTGCCTGGCTCCCAAGAGCGGGTGGATGTGTTTGTTTTTTTAATTCATGCTTAGGAAATATCAAGAGGTGGAGACAAATCCAGTAAGGAAAGACAGTGGGTCTGGTGTGACCCTGCGTGCTCACAGGTGTATCATACTCCATCTTAGTCAAGTTATCAGTGAACACGTGCAGTGTTCTGCTCAAATAGGAACGTGGACAAGTTTTCTTGTCTTGGTCCTCATGAGTTTTTAAACAAAATTTGATCACGTGATTGATTTCTGTGTCTACATTATTAGGAAAGTAGAATTCATGCACATTACTTAAACACCACTAGAATGCACACTCCTACCTATTTCAGGTTTGCTTCCCCGCTATTCTGAGTATGGTTTAAGGCCAGGCTCTGCCTCTGCAATTAACTAGCTTTGCCTGGTTAGACCAGTTAGCCCACCTCTGTGTCTCCACATCCTCATTATAAAACAGAAACTGTGTCGCCGCTTACTCACGTTATTGCACGAGTAACGCAAATCCCTGGAAAGCACCCTGCCCAGCAGGCCGTTAGCAAGGCCGCTAACTACTGTTAGCCTTTCAGATCAGGAGACCGGTGAAGTCTCTAACGCTGTCGAGGATGAAGACTAACTAGTACCGAGAGTCCGCTTCTTCTGTGATGTGATCACAAGAAACGTATCATTCCATTTCGCTTATGAAAACTCCCTACTCATTATGTCAAACTAGAGAACTGCTAAAAAACACTATCATCAGTGACACAGCGTGCATTCCGTTATCTTTCACAATCACACACACAGTGGTTTTTAACGTGTACCTGGCAGAGGGGTGCATTGTGGCACACTTTAGACTGAGGAAGGGGGTGGGTGTGTATCATCAAGGACATGGCCTCTAACACTGCCAAACCCGAGAGGGAGTTTTGACTGAGATTTGGGGCTCACATACCCCTGGCACATGTCAGAAGTCCCTTACTGCATGTTAAGCCCCTCTATCTTTTTTTCTTTCTTTTGCATGTCCTTTTCTTCCAGTCATAATAGGTTTCTGGATTCATTTGCTGTAGCAATTTCAGCCTGTGTTTGAGGTCAGACTCTGCACTCAGAATGGCCCTGTGAGGCAGATAGTAGCTTCCCGGGGAAGTGTGCCTCCTCTGGGCCAGCAAAAACACAGGGCTTGATTTTTCACAAAGAGTTTCACAGCACACATAGGAGATGCCAGCGGAGAACCGTCAGACAACATTTCCTGCCGTTCATTTGCCGAGGATCCCAGTCACTAAGCCAGTGTGTACAACAGGAATGCAGAAAGGGAAGCCACAGAGAAGAACGTCCGAAAGAGAACTTGCACCACGTAACACATCAGCAAATTCTGACGCAGGTGGAATTTTGAGAATTTTTCCCTGGGAGAGGAAGGACCTAATCTCTTTTCTGAGACTCAGAAAGAAAAAAATAAAAACCCAAAGCAAACAAATAAAATCCAAATTGTAATTTATAATTCATTCGGTCAAATAAAGAGCTGCAGGAAATGCAAACACTGAGAATGAAAATATGACTTTTAATGACTTTAATATGAATTTAACGAGTGCAGATTTACAGCTCTGTCACTTTTTAATTCTATAAGGCACTGATGATCAAAATGATATCAGAAAAATGTCATTGCTTTAAAAATACTAAGTGAGCGTGTGTCATTTCCTCCCCTCAACTGTTTCAGTCTATTAATAGGGCATGAGTAAGCAAAAGAGAAAGAGCACAGGGTCATTATATAAAGCACTGCATGACTAAAAAATATAATTAAGTATCACCTTACCAGGTAGAGGTAAATTTTGAAGTTAAAAGGGTCTTATAAGCTATGTAAAACCTGTAAGTATAAATCATCTGGTTTATTTATTTATTTATTTATTTATTTATTTATTTATTTATTTTGTACCAGCAATCAAACTCAGGACCTCACACTTGCCAGGCAGGCACTGTGCCGCTCAGCTATATCCCCAGGCAGAACATCTGGTTTAAAAAGGAAAGGACAGCCACCATAGCTCCCTGAACATCTGGTTTAAAAAAAAAGGACAGCCAGCCATGGTGGGGCATGCCTGTAATCCCAGCACTCTTGGAGGCTGAGGCCGGAGGATCGCAAGTTCCACTCCAGCCTGGGCAACTCAGCAACTTTTTGAGATCCTGTCTTAAAATTTAAAAAAAAAAAAAAAGTGCTGAGGATTATAGCACAGGGCCAAGGCCCTAGATTCAATGTTCATTAACAAAGTCAATCAATCAATCAATCAGACCCACAGAGGGTCACACTGTAAATGATACTTAGATCAGGCTCCTTATTATTGGACCATGTTACATTTTGGATTAGTGTTTGAAATACCAGAGAGAGGGGAGGAAAAATGCACTGTGATACTCTCTATGCACATGCTGTCCAGCTGTCTGTGATACAATGAGGTGTTCCATGGGGACCACTCATGGGGATGGACGGGACCATACGTCAAAGCCAGGTATTGTTTGCCAATACCTCTCTGTCAGGGCATCGTGGCTTAGCATTGGTAGAGCTCACAATCCTGAAAAGCCAGCACTAATCCGCTTTGCCCGTCCATGGGGAGGAGGCTGCTAAGCTAGCTAAGACAACAGGAGCCCTGGCCCTCATTCTGGACTCTGATCAGACGCTCTGTCTCCTCGGGCCAGCAGAGGCAGGGCGGAAGCCACACAGACCCGTCACTGCGGCAGCACTAACAGCTCATCAACCTCAAGCAGCAGCAGCCACTGCTCTTCCATGAGGCTAAGCTCATCATTCCTGTAATTACTGTGGTCAAAATCACTGAAGTGTACAGTCAGCACCAGCAAGTGGTCATACGTAACAATCACGGAGAGCGGGAAAGGGTAAAGCAAATGAAATTTGGAAAAGAAAGTACACTGAAAGCAAGCACACAGGCCTAGGGTGAGGCTCGGAGTGAGCACTGGGCTCCATCCCCAGAACCCCAACAACCACAGGACAGGCACAGCTGTCCCTCCAACAAATGATTCTAATGTTCTTTTATTTACAGGAAAAGGATGAGCATTCTAGTCAAGCAAGAAGTAGAATGTGACCCACTCATTCAGATCATGCTGGTGTTTTATGTTTTTATGCGCAACTATCTTTCCTGAGGATCATCTGTGGTCAGCATTTCACTCAGGCTGTTTTCTGTTATTGTAACAGCACACCAGAGGCCAGGGATCTCACAAAGTAAAGAGGTTTCTGTGGCTCACAATTCTGATGCCCGGTGCTACTTGGTACCTGTATCCTCCCCTAGTGGGCCGGACCATGTACAGAAGAGCCAGTGCCTTGCTTTCAAGAAAACTGACTCACTCATCCGACTAGTGTTAATCCCTAAGAGGGGGGCAGTGATCCTTCCCTCCCACCAGCCCACCTCTTAGAGGTTCTGCCCTCCACACAGTCCTTTAGGGACCAAGTTTCCAGAATGTGAACCTGTGGGGACACACTTCAACCATGTCCAAGTTGTAGCAGGGTTGAACCTATGCAGAGTTCAGGACCTGGGGAGTCAGGTCGCTGCACTCCCCTTCTTCTGAGATGCTGCAGATCACACACAGCAATCTAACTCTCACTCCTGGCCTAACGAGGGTCTGGTGTGGTGGGATAGGCCACAAGGTCAAAGTCCAGGGATGTTGTTTCTTTGACTTTATCTAATTTATTTTTTTTTTTTAGTGTTTTTTTAAATTTTAAAAATTAAAAAAACTTACAAAACAACAATGAAGACAAAATCAAAACAACACACAAAACAACAAAGATGATACATGACCTCAAAACAAAATGATAGGAATTAACAATCGTTGCTACATTACCTACTGTTATCTTCAACAAAGTTGCTCAGTCTAGACATAAGAATGTAAGATCGATCAAACAATCAAACACAGTAACAAATAATAATAATAAACAACACTGGAAATGATGTAGAGCTTCACCATACAAGATGGTAGGAGCTCAACAATGGTTCTTATACTGCATATTATTGTTGTCAGATCAGCCGCTCTGATCACCAGATTCAAGCATGCAAAACTAGTCAAGAAAAAAGAAAATTTTAAGCATTGACTGTTCCTCTCAATAAACCACAGACATACAATACACCTATCTCAGCTATCCTTGTATATACATATAAATTTTGTTTTTCATTTTAAAGAGAAAAGAAAAAAAACCCCAAATAACAAAAACAAATACATAAAGCAGCATAGACAACAATAAAAATGATACAGAATTTCAAAACAAGGTGATAGGATATTAACAATGGTTATATTACATAATGTCCTCTTCAAAATGGTTGCACACATAACCAGATACAGGCATGCAAGATTTTCACTTGTTTTTATAATTTAAAAAATGTTAAAAACTCTCAGAGACAATCAATCTACATGGGAAGGCCAGAAGTGAGCTATCAGGCTTCCATGGTGAGAAGCTTCTGGGACACGGGGAACCAGGGTGTGAGGTGGGAAGCACCCCCACGGCTCCTGGCCACAATGCTCTCCCCTTGCCCTCCACTCCCACTGGTCAGCCTTCCTCAGCATCTCACCTTCTCCCAGAATCCCTCCTGGCAAGAAGAGTCTGCAAGAACTACTGTGCTGTTCTGGAACATTCTACCTATCAGCCTTTGGATCCATGCCCAGTGCCCCGTCTCAGGTGTCCATCACTGGTCTCTAGTACTAGGACAAGCCCTGGAGAAGACGTTTTCACAGCTCTCACACTGCAGGTGTGCAGGGGTGACTGCACATCTGTTTGTGTTACTATCTGAACAGTGGTCACGGTGGCCACTAAGTTCACTGACAGTCGACTTGGGGCAGGGGTATCACAGCACCTGGCACTGAGTAGATGCTTTTTGTTAAACAGGAAAGAAAATCAAGCTAAATAAATACATCTGGGATGATTTCCTGCTTCAAAATTTTTTAACACTGCTGTAATTTTTGAAATTTGGCCCTGACCAATATTTCATATTTCTTTTCCATGTGTATAATATGTTCTGGCTAGAACTGCACTGTTGAGTTTCTCTCCTTGTTTTGATAAGAAGAGAGTATTTTACTTCCACAAATGAAAGGCCTAATTTTTAAAAAATTTTACTCCTAATGCCGCAGGGTTAACTTCTTGATAATTTTCTCAATTATCAAATTATGCTCAAAGAGTAAGTTATCCTGAGCTATGGTTTCATGCTGGCCATGGTTTAGATCTAAACCACCTACCCCAGTCTAAGACCACAGGGGTGCTATATTCACCAGCAGATCAATGCAGGGTGAATTCAGAGCTGACTATGCTATCAGGAGGTTGGGCCTGGTTGGAGGTGCACCCTGAGCACATGACCTGGAGGGATATTCTTGTCCCTGTCTCCTTCCTTCTCTCTCTGCTTCCTGGCTGAACAGCTTTTCTCTGCCACATCCTTCCAAAATGTCATTTCTCCCTTAGAGCCAACTGACCATGGACTGAACCCTTTTAAGTCATGAGCCAAGTAAATCTCATTTCCTTTAGTGGTGTCCCAGTGACAAGAAGGCTGACTGATACAGTTTTCTTACTTTCATTTTACATCCACTGTATCCCTCACAAGTAGCAGAATATAAGGTGGTTCATGGTTTTTAAGGACCCGCCTTTACTAAACTGTTTTGGGCCAGCCTAACCTCCCCGTACCAACGGACCTGCATCTTGCTACAACTTTCTTAGCAAGTATAGTCTTATGATGAATGGAGATCACATTTCTATGTGTAGTTCTGGGCTATTCTTGGACTTTCCTTTTAAAATTTCATTTGAAACTTCTGGGTAACTAAGAAGAATATTCTCCCCACTCATCTAACTGTAGAGAATAAAAACCTAAGTATGAAGAGCAGCTTGGAGTATTCACTATTAAGCATGTAACTGTTCTGGCTGCCTCCAAATGGCTTTCACGTGGAAATCAATATTTTTGTAGTGATCACAATATTTAATGAGTTTAAAGTTAATAATCCTGTAAGGGAAATGACTCATTTACATATCTGGGCATATATTTGACTTTGAGGTTATCTTGAAGAGCACAGAAGATGTTATATTCCTTAATCTTAAATTCTCTATGAGTGCTTTTTATGGGATTTAATCATTGAAGTCATGCTCTACTAAAGTATAGTTTAGGGATCTTGAGTCTTCTTGTGTCTTGACAATGGCTTAGATCTGAGTATGTGAGGCACTTCTCTGGCCCAGTCCTTGCACAAGGGATATGATCTCTTCATAAATGTGTTCTAGCCAAGTTCTCACATCTCATGAAAGGAAATCATTTCTGGTCTTGCTATTAAAAGATACAGCTCTGAAATACTGCCTAGATATTGTGTTTATGTGGATCCTGACATTCAGCTGTAACGGGCTTAGTATTCTTTTTAGCATGCTGTGTTCAGAGCCTGCTGTCCACTCTTTTCTGTCAAGTAGGTCAATAGGTTCACAGCTTCTAATTTGGGTTCTCTAAGACACATCCTTCCAGGAAATCGCTAGGGAAACGTCACTCTGCAGGCCTAACCCATCTGCTGTGAAGGTGCCACCATGTCAACTTGGGAAGGGTCACAGGGGGCCCATTTGGGCTCCGCTTCCATGCCACATTCTCCAGTTTTATCCAGAATAAATTCTGGTGTCTAAAAATAGTCTGTCTATCTATCTATCTATCTATCTATCTATCTATCTATCTATCTATCTATCCATCTATCTATCTATCCATCTGTGTGCGTTTGTTTCTGCCTAAATATCTTAAGCAGCCATATCTTGGAAGTTAATGTGAAACATACTCTCAAACAGAAAAATCTTTACTTAAAGCCCCCTACAGTTTTGATTGAGAGAAATAACAGTCACGGAGACACTGTTGGTGGCTATTCCCAATCCACTCCTGGAAAAGCTCTCAGAGGGCTACAGTGGGGTCCTGCTAAACAACTGAGGTGTTTTTACGGTGTAGAAACTGCATCACAGTTTCCTCCTCTGCACCCATTAGAGCGCGTGGGACGGGTTTGCTGACTACCCTGCCTCCCAGCCTCTTGTGCTCACCTTCTCTCAGTCCTGCTTCCTACTTATTTCTTTCCATTATACTGTGTATCTCTGTAAAATGAAACACTCTTAAGTCCTGGTTAAAACACAGTGCACTATGAATAACAGAAGCTCCACATTGAAATGAACTGTTCTTTTGAAACACAGTACTTTTCCAATTTTGACAGTGGCGATGTGTTTTGCTTTGTTTTATGTCCCTGCATGACGACAAATTCTTGACTGTACTATTGAAGAAAGCTCTGCGTGCCATGAAACTCTGGGCAGTATTTTTCTCTTTTTCTAAAATGAGTAAGTAGAGCAATGAAAGCATTTTACTTGGGGTAATCATTTAAAATCATTCATGTGCTTTACGAGCTCAGTGTAATGGCATTTCCCTAAAGAACGTGGTGCCTCTTTGGAGACCTTATTTGCTGTCACCATGGCATTCCATAAGGAATAACAAGTCTCTGTATTCCTTCCAGATTTCCAAACATCGTAACAAGAACCAGCTCCTTGTGCTGGTGGGCATCTGCCGACCATCACTCACTTCTACAGGCAGCAGCGGGGAAAGTAAGGTACATTCCTGAGGGTGAGTGTGACTGAGAGAAAGGGCTTTCTTTTACCCTTGTTAGAAAATGACCCAAATGTGCATACCAGTCAGACACAGCTGTCTGACACATTGAACACTCACATTCCCATGCCACAAAGCTATCTTGTTCTTTGCCAGAAGAAACCCCCACTGACCAGAATACATCATGAGAGAATGTCCAGCCTGGCCACCTTAATTTGCCACTTGTACAACTCTCCTCATACTAGAATGCAGGAGAGAACCACTGGTCAATGCTAGCGAAATGGTCAATCTTGTAAGAGAAGCCATAGGAAGTCCTCAATCCCCTTCATGTGGACATAAAATATCCATGACAGTTAGGGGCACACCAACATGTTACAGGAAGCTAATTTTACTGATAGAAATGTTCTATGTTTCCATAAAAGGCTTCCATGAAGTGCAGTCTGGGACAATGGAGTCAGACCTCTCTGTGACCTCTAGTGGCACAAACTTACAGAAAGTTGCTGGTGCCCTTGCAGATCACACATAACCACCAAACAGAAAAAGACAAAGATGGCTCTGTTTCTCTGTTGGGAAGGGAGCGAGACCAGGAAGCTTTGACCTGGAGCAGAAGGAAGAGGGGAGAAGAAGAGGGGACAAGACGGAGAAGCAGAGGGGATCTGAAAAAAAGTGGGAGTCAACATAGCCCAAATGGGGAAAATGCTGGAAGCTATATTTACGGGATTTATCTTTTCTAATTTGAGATAAACATTTTAGGAGAACTTTCTAAATCACCTCATTCCTTCACACTTTATAGTATAACAGCTGTGACTTAAAAAAAAAATCCCAGTGATCAGCATGCTGCTGTAAAACTACTAGTAGTTATCTTAAGTTGTTCAAAGACACATCAGGATCAATCATTCCTGAGATGCAGTGTAATATCATAGTTCTCATCTCATCCTAGTTTTCATCTGTGGAACTGAAATTCTAATGAAAGAGAGAGCAAAACCCCTACTTTAAGAAGACAGGAGGACTAGCCATGAGCTGGAGGGAGGCCCAGGAGTCAGTCACACAGGAGGACAATGCCTCTAACGATGGCTCTGTCTCCCATTTCCCCTTCTCTCCACCCAAGAGCATGGGGTGGGCAGTGGCGCTTAGCAGTGATACCAGGAATGCTTTTCTCATGGAGACTCCTTGCGGACGGCGTGAAGGGGCCTCGCTTAACCTCAGTCTCCCCAGGGGCCAATGTGCCCATCCGGGAGCCAGGGCGTGGCAAGTCCGAGGAAGAAGCCTGGATACTGGAAGGTCCATCAGTCAGGGAGGTGTTGGGTGTGGCAGGGCAGAGGGCGCTCTGACTGACCTCTCACCACTCCCTGCTTTAAATGCCAGGACCTCCCAGACCTTTGCTACTAACGTTCTTCTCTTCTTTCTCAACCACTCACTGTTGGTCTTCCCAGCCCCCAGAGATGAGGGTCAATGACTTTCTCTTCTTCATAAGGTATCTAGTTTTGGGTATTACACTCTAGCAGCAGAAAGTCACAGTCAGTTGCTGTCTTTATCATCACATTCCCCACACCTATCCAGTGTATCAGGGCCGCTCATTTTCTGGACAGTTCTTTAAAATCCATCATCTCGGCTGGGCATAGCTGCACAGGTCTGTAATCCTAGCACTCTGGGAGGCTGAGGAGAAGGAGTGCAAGTTTGAGCCCAGCCCAGGCAACTTAGTGAGTTAGCAATAGCCTGTCTCAAAATAAAAAATAAAAAGGGCTGGAGATGTGGCTCAGCGTGAAGGCCCTGGATTCCATCCCCAAAACTGCTAAATAAATAAATACATTTTAAAAACTAATTTGAGTAATTCCTTTCGCGCCTCTCCTCGTTCCCACTGCCTTGGTCCCTGTTCTCAGTGCCTCCTGCCTGGTTCACTGCTCTGATAAAACTAATGTCCCAATTTTCAGTCTTTTCCCCTCCAAATACTATTAAATAGAAAAATGTTTTAAACACAAATGAACTAAACATCTCCCTCAGAAGCGCCTCTCACTGCAGTAGAATTCTTAGGCGGGTCCAAGATTCCCTGCCTTTCCAGAGTACCCATTCTGCACAGTCTGGGGCTGTGAACAAGGGGAGCCCCTCCGTGAGTAGGGCTGGTTGCGGGCAGCTGGCCCTTCAGCAGGGACATTGTCTGGCGAGGCCTGACCTGTTCCAGCTCTGTAAACTGATGACGCTGTGGACACCGCTAAGGGAGGTGGTCAGCCAGCATTTTCTAGCCATCAATAGCTCCCTGCCATGAGTGACTGGAGAGCCCCAGCTTTCAGTCTCAGCAACCTGAAGCACTCTCAAGGACTCTGTATGCCCGAGGGGGCCAGCTATAGGCCTGTTGGCCCCATTTCAAAACCTGACCCCCAAAAGATAAAGGGGAGTGAGAGATTCCCAGGAGAGACAGAGCAAGGTATATGTGTGGGGTCTTTTTGCTGCATCAAGTGCGGGGCTCAAGACAAGGATCCCTGAGAATGCACTGGCAGCGGGGAGCAGCTCCCCAACAACTCCCAGCAAGACAGCAGGGACCACAGTCCTACAACCCAAGGGAACGCATTCTACCAACTCCCAAAGGAGCACATGGCTCGTTCCTTCTGGAGGCTGCCCCTTGGATGAGCATGCCATCTGCAAATTACTTGATTTCTGCTTTCTGAGGCACGGAGCAGCTAAAACAGGCCGTACCAAAAAATAAATAAATAAATAAATAAATAAATAAATAAATAAATAAATAAAACAGGCCATACGTCTGGCCAGTGGGAAATGCAGGGCAATAGATATGCCCCAGTTTAAGCTCCTGTGTTTAAGGCTCTGTGTTATACACAACAGGTAACCAGCAGCACAGTTGGAGCCTGGCCAATCAGCACACCCACCCGCCTTCCGGGGGCTTCAATCTTTCCTCCAGCCCCGCCGCCCTCTCTCTGGCCCTGGTGTGTCCCGCCCTCTGAAGGCTCACCTTTCCCATCTCCCCACCTGCCTGCCCACAGGGTGAGCATGCTGGGAGGCATCACATATGTATCCTGTGTATAATTTGAAAATAAAACGTTTAGAAAATAAAATGTATGAATGCTCTTTGACTTTATGTTCCCTTCAACACCACTGCACAGATCGTCAGCCAACATTTTCTAGTAATTAACATCTCCCTGCCAGGAGGGGTTGGAGAGCCATTTATCATTTTTTGCAGTCTGGAGTACTGCTGAGGCATGCTGATACCCAAGGAGTATTTATAGCTGTCAGCTAAAGATGTACTGTCAGAGCTTTCATACATGTGCCCCTTTTCAAACCTAAAGCCTGAAGCCAAAAAGGAGCCACACCCAGCTTCTTCAGGCAGGAGAGAAAGTTCTGTGGGAATGTAAAGGATCTGTCCTGACGCGAAGTGGTGCACCGTGCCGGTTTTCATTCCTTCCCTTCTGCTCAGTGGCTTCTTGAGTGCCCCTAGTTAGTTCGTGAAAACCCAGCATCACACAGAACTCTTCAGGTGACAAGCGGCAGAAAGAGAGTAGTTGCCACAGCAATCAGGAAAACCAGGGAGTCTAGCGGGAAATAGCAGGTTCGATGTGGACAGTGGAGAAGAATCACATTTTCTCCACCTACCCGCTTCTTGGTGAGAGGATGTTTAAAAAAATATGGAACACAAACACAGTCACTTCCTGTTCATATCTGTCAATGCTGTGGGGCATTTTTAAAATTGCCCAGTTCATGATTAGCTGATTGGAAAACACCGATCCTATTGCTTCTGGGTTAAAAAACTAGAAGTGGAGAATCACAATGCAGTTCACCTTCTCAGGTACGGGACACTGTCCAATGTCTAATATGTCGTTCGGTGATAAATCTTTAGCCAGCACAGAGGCTGTGATATACCATTTTAGTGCTAAAAACCCCACCACTCTACAGAGTATATTTACAGTATGTCCCTGAAGGCTAAGTTCTACAAGAATACCCTTGCTGTTTCATGGGATGAAAATTCCAGAGAGAGGGAAGCTTTCCAATTTGCCAGCCACTGCAGACCCGGAAGTGTCCAGGCCGCTGAAGAAATCCTCTGTCTTACTCCCCACGGCCCTGCGAGCTCTCATCTACAGACCGGAAACTCAGGGCTTTGGGGGATGAGTAACTCACAAATGAATGACAATAGCAAGATGTCATTGAGGCCGATGCTATGACACACCCCCTGCCTTCCCTAAATTCAGGTACTTAATAGACTGGGAAAGCTTACTCCACTGTACGACAACTCCTGCCTAATTTTATTGAGTTGCCAGGGTATGTTTACATTATGAGCTTCGTAAACACATTTTGAAAAGCCTGGATGTGAGCTGTCCTTTCAAATGCAATACTAAATACCAGTTCTGCTGCTGATGAATTGGTTAAAATTAAAACATGGTGGTGCATGGGTGGTCATCCCAGCTGTCTGGGAGACTGAGGCAGGAGGATGGCAAGTTCATGGTCATCCTGGACAACTTGAGGAGATCCTGCATGTAATTTTAATGGGCACTGGGGGTATAGCCTAGCACTCTCTGGATTCGAACCCAGTACTACACACATACAAAAGTAACATTAGACTTCAACATTTCCTCTCCTGTCTGTAATGCAGCCTAGATATTTTTGAGCAGTGCAGGATAAGACCAGCAAGGCAAGTTTCTCTGCTAAAGTCCCCAGCTCTTAGGAAAGGATAAACTCATCAAAGCTGACTCTACGTTTTAAATACATTTAGAAGTTGAAAATGGCCCTGTTTGCCAGAGTGACTCGAATCGATGCTCTCAGTGCTTCTGCCTGACACGGAACTCTTGAGAGCATGACCGGATAGAAGTAAAATAAGACACCTTGGCAAGAATGGTGAGCAGTTCCTTCCTCATGTACCTACAGCCCCAAACGACGCCAACTACACCCTCAGCCTTGAAATCGGGGTCCAAGTGGCTCCTGTAGTCTATGTTCTACCAGTAAATATTAGCCATGGCTTCTCCAACACTAACATTAAAAAAGTAGGGAAAATACGATTACATTTCGTCAAACAACACTTCAGCAGCTCTTTGTCCTCTGCACACTGTCATGTGTTCCACCTCCCACTGGCTTATTCCACGGCCATATCCAAACAGCACGGTGGACTGAAATGTTATTAGGTCCGAAATGTTATCAGGACTGATTTTCCCTTGTTCCTTTCTATAAACATTAACAAGATCACAAGACTAGTAAAACCACATGGTGCTCACAAATGCATTTTACTATCTTCTTCCATTTGAAAATTTTTTTAAATCAACAGCACCATGATCCTTTTGTGACAAAAGCTAAAAAAAAAAAAGCGCTAGCTCTCTGCATACGTCAGTTGGACACTGGACTCGGAGGAATTTGTTTAAGCCAAATCTTGAAACAGATTACTACGCCCACATCTCTGTGTGAGGGGTCCCATGAGCACTGACTCTTGAACGCTTTTACCAGTCCCTACAGCCCTTCACACCAGTCTGCCCTGAACCGCCTTCTCTATTTTGCAGGACACCCTCCCACATCACGTACTCTAGAGGACTGAATTAGAGCCTATGTCCTCTTCCAACTCTAACAACCTGCACTTCTACCAGATCTCAATTCTGTAGGCCAAAAAGAGGACAGAGGTACTGTGTATAAGCCTTAGCATGTGGGCACAAGGTCAAAGACACTTTTTTCTGGAATAGAGTAATGAAAATAAAGAGATAGGAAATTCAAGAGACTTTCTACTCTTCAGGCTGATGCCGGTGTCCTACTTTCTAAACTTTCTGAGGGGCCAACAGGACCATCAAGAAAAAAAAGGCATCAATTTAAATGCTAACTAAGAGGACATCAGCTATAATCTTGAAAATTATACCCTGTCATGCCTGGGGAAAATGCTGCAATTATGAAATAAACTGCCAATTGATCAGGAAAATTGAAAATGAATCACTAGATGGTGAAATGGTTCCTTTTGGGAAGGTGTAACGGCTTATATCTAGATGTCGTAAGACCTTCATGTGCTCATTGGCGAGGTGACTATGTGCTCATTGGCGAGGTGACTATCTGGCTGACTTGCTAATACAAGATGGGGTCTGGTTGAAGTGGGGGGGGTCACTGGGGGTGTGGCCTGGAAGGGTTCAGCTCCCCCAGCTCCTCTCTTCATCTCTCTGCTTCCTATCCGCCATGCTTTGAGCAGCCCTCCTCCACCAGGCCCCTCTGCCACAGCCCCCTGCCCTGGAGCCAGCTGACTGTGGACTGAAACCTCCACAAACTGTGAGCTAAATAAACCTCTCCTTCATTACCTTGTAGGTACTGGCTATTGTGTCTCAGCGGAGAGGAACGTGGCTGAGACAGCAGGATAACAAGGGTGCCTTGTTTTGCCTAAAGCCATTCTCTGTGCATGCAGAGGGCTGAGTTAAGCCTTGAACCTTGCTCCGTGAACCACCGTGAAGGGTTTCTGCATTCTTTCTCTCCAGCTGTTTTCTTCCCGGTCAAAATGAGAAGCACTGCTTCCAAGCTCTGCTCTCCACATAGGCGCTTCTGTCATCAGGGTGTAGCCAACCCCAAAATGCAGCGGTCATTTTTATTAATCAGATTTAAGGCATCTTGGGAAAATGACACTCTACCCGCCAAGCACTGGTCTTTCTCTAATGGGATCTGCTCATACCCTGTGCACCCTGCTGCTCCATGGGAGACCACATTAATCCACTGTGGGACTCGAGTGTATGAAAAGTACGTACCCCGGCACTGGCCTCTGCAGAACCACTGCGAGGTTTACAGGCCTTCCAGCTATAAGAAAAGGGGGAAAGAAAGGGAAGAGCAGAAAGAGAAGATAGATCTTGGGGGTCCCTCTTTCTTCTACTGTCCCCTACACTAACTAAAAATATAAAAAAGGACCTATTTTGAAGCCAGTTGCTTTCTGAATTATAAATAGTTATCAAGAATCTGCTTCTTCAGTGTGACAACCAGTATTTAAGACAGATCTTTCTCCTTTTCTTTCTACGATTTAGTGAGTCCACAATGGTAGACTTCAGTTGGTTCCTTCTGCTGCTACAGCCTTTGGCTGTTTTGTTATTGTTGCAGGCGTTTGTGGTGCTAGGGATGGAACCCAGGGCTTCAGGCACTCGAGGCAAAAGCTCTGCCCACGGAGCCACACCCCCAGCCCAACTTCGATGCTTTGGTGCTGTAGCTCAGGTGGTTCCCTGAACCACACTGTGCTGGGAAGATCTCCGTGCTGAGGGAGGAAATGAGCACTGTGTAGGACTAAGGCAGAGAACTTACTTTTCTACCTGGGCCCGGGGCTAAGTGTGGCCTGGACTCTGAGCAGCACGCAGGGTGCCACCATCCAGCGGGGCACGACTGGCACTGCCCGGTGTGGACAGCGAGGAAGTCGATTAGGGTGAGGCCTAGGAAGTGGTGTAGCAGGGGTTCGGTCCCTGACGGGATCCCAGGGTACTGTGGGAACTTAGGGACAGTCTGTTCTCTTTCTGTAGGAGCAGTGCCCACCACCCACGCCCAGGGCGAGGGACCCACCGAGACCGGCGAATGGACAAGGCACCATCACACGGTGGGAATATGGCCACCAAAGGAGCAGGGAATTTAAAGGACACCTCCTGGGGCACCTGTGAGTCTCCGAGGGAAAGCTGAGGAAGTGTGCAGACGAGGTCAACTCCAAGCAAGTAAAGGATATAAAAGTATCAAGTATACACTGAACTTTTAGTCACAGCAGGGTGAGCACCAGAAAATCTGGATTATTTTCAACCCGGAAGACTACTGTCTTCAGCAAACAAGAAGCATACATCTACTGTGTGAAAAACCAGCCACGGAACCGCAGGAATGATGAAGCCAAGCAAGACGCCGTCCTCTGGGAGTGGGGGACAACAGCGTTCTTACCCATCTTCCTGGATGCAGAGAGAGGAGGCTCCCATCCTTACCTCAGCAGCAGCGATAAAGGTAAAACACTCGGGAACAGAAAACCCACGTGCAGACAAGAGCCTGGGCGGCAGGAGCCAGGAGAAAACAAGTCATTTCACCCTTACAACATCACAACATTAACAGTGGGAAACGAATCCTTGGTTAGGCTTACCACAGCATGGTGAGTGGGTACAAACGCACGGAGTGTCCCTCAGTGACTACCTTTCCTACAGCACCTGTCACCTAACGACACAGGCGCTCCACTTCCAAAACACAACCCACAGCACACGACCCAGCAGAGGATTCTGACTGTGTTTATGTCTTGATGTAAGTGCTCCTGTTTTCAACCTTAGTATTTTCCAGAGTGTTTAACAGAACGTGTCTACATCATGACGGACTATGAAAAGCGACTGACTGAAAAGGAAGACCACAAGACTAGGTTGAGGCATCTGAGTAGCTAGGTCAGCCTGCGTCAAACCTTAACGAGGACCGCCTCCGAATCTCGGGGAGCAAAATGAACAATAACCCTGTCAGGTCAATGAGACCTTGCGTGTCAACAGCCCTTGTGTGGAGCAGTTTCCGTGGCAGCACCAAGGAGCCATCACACAAGAAAACAAAATTAATTAATGCCCTTCCTTCCTCTGCGGTCCCCGGGAGCAGCAAGCTGAAAGCGGGAAACTGCAGCTGCTGCTGGATGCGCCCGGTGCTTGCACAGCTCACAGATATGGCAACTCATCCGCTGGGCACAAACCCGCAAGAAGCGCCGCGGGTTACAGGTGAAGGCAAAAGTTAGCCACACACAGTCAGCATCTCTGTGACCTCTGCATCTTCAATGCAGTCCGGACTTTGAAAAACAACTCCGTGATATTTTACAGTGATTTATTGTTTCTTGTAGTTCCAGAAAGGGAACAGGTGTTCTAATCAAATTTCTGAATTAAAACAGTTTTAGGTGCTGCCCAGTCAAGAACTTCCAAAAGGGCTGGAAGGCATTTTTAGCACATGAATAATACTCTGTGTAGATACAGATGCTGGAAAAGTCAGCTGCTGAATTTGTTTTCCCATCCAAATCTCAGGTAAGTGGAGAACGCGACATGGGAGCTGGACATAGACAGTTAAGCCGGGTGGGTTACCTGGCAACTTCAAGGCATTTCCCTCCCGAGCAGAAACTGTGAGATGATCGCAGCACATCCCGAACCAGCTCCAAACATCTCTTTACCCGATCTGACTCCTCAGGAGCACTGCTGGGTAGCCTGAAAAAATGTTGCTGGGGCCACCTTGATCTTGGGAGTGCATACTCCAGGTTGTGAACCCACCTCCAGGGACGCCCCCAGCCCTCAGCCATGCAGTCTGGTCAACCACAGGCCTCAGAAGGGGCCCAGCGTTTATGATTTCACTGCTCTATCAAAGAGCCCAATCTGACCCGCCCCGTCTGCACACACATCCCCGTGGTGTGCTCCGGGTCGCTGCCCCCTCCCGCTGCGCACTGCTGAGCAGGAGGTGAGGCCTCGGCGTGGCCTCCAAGGGAGGGAGAACCAAACTGCTCCAGAGTGAGCGTGCGCGTGCGTGCTTGTGCGCAAGGGGGTGCTGGCAGAAGGCTCCTCAGAGGTGACTATCATTCCCACAATAAAGTCACGGCAGAGTTGAGCCTTGTTGATTTTGATGGGGAAGTGAAGAAGGCATTAAGTAAGCCATCAGAGAAATTTCATTACAATAAAATTTCATTAATGTAAAATGCCTTTGTGGATGCCTTATTAAACACACTGACGAGCCCGGCCTGTTCCCGTGTCCCGCAAGCCCACAAGCCAAGGCCCGCGACTGGGGAGCGGACGGTGCCCTTCCGCGGCAGTTCTGCGTGCCTGTGGCCCCTTCTTTCCACCAGAGAGAGAGAGAGAGAGAGAGGCCTGCTCAGAGTCCGGTCTGAACCGTGTCTGAGGGGCGGGCGGTTCTCTGCGTGCACCCACGCTGCTCCTCAGACCTTTCTAACAGCGGAGCGCTCGTCACCATGAAGGCCACGGCAGCCACATAGAAGTCTTCTCACTGAAACCCTGACTTCCTGAGCCGCTTAGCTTTGCTGTCTGAGCATAAACAATGCTACATCCGCCCTTCAGCGACCACCTTCCCAAGTGGTCCACCTTGCGGAGGGTTATTTCGTCCCCTCCGAATCTTTAAAAGGAAAAAGGTGAAAGATTTATACGATCTGAAGAGAAACCAGAGTATATTTTTTCTTTTCTTTGGTACCAGGAATTGAACTCATGACCTCAGGCTTGCCGGGCAAGCGCTCATGCCACTGAGCTATATCGCCCGCCCGCTCCAAATCTTATTTCCCCCACACTTAATGCACTCTCCTCATTCCCCTTCAGGTCACCCCCATCCTTTCACTCTCTGCTAAGCAAGCTCCGGGCCGATCACTGTTTTTATCATTATAAAATAGCTCCCAGTTACAGCAAGCTGCCTCCCCCAGAGGTGTGCGATTTGCTTCAATCTTTTCAACGATACCTTTGTGCGGCAAGTATTTTCACCCTCACTTGTCAGTCAAAAGAACTGTTTTCTGCTGCTGTCACTAAATATCCGAGACGGGCTAGCTGGGAAGGAGCAGCAGCGCTTGGCTCACCATTTTAGAGGTGGGGAAGCCCAAGGGCAGGCGTGGGCGTCGGCGACCACTTTGTCGCTGCCTGTAAAACGATGGCGGTGTCCCACGGTGACGCAGAGCGAGGGGGCCAGCCGGTCTCTTCCTCCTCTTGGAAGTCGCTAATGCCATCATGGCCACCCATGCCCATGACCTCATCCTATCCCCATTCCTTCCCCACCTCCAAGTGCCACTAATGCGGACCCCAGGATTAAGCTTCCAGCACCGGAACTTGTGGGGGGCACATTCACAAGAGGACAGCTTCAAGCCCCAGGAGCCCTAGCCCACCCCATTCTGGGGGCTTTGGAGCTCTCAGCACATATCAGCAAATCACTGTCCTGCAGACGGGTCGCCCAGCTCAAGAACCAACGCCCTGCCGCCTTCTGCAGATCAAGCACCACACCTCCAGGGAAGCAGCCTGCGACGTGGCCTTGGCAGCTACGATGCACTGCTGCTTCCGGCTGAGTCAGGAATCCACCGAAACCCAAAGGCGAGTCTTACTCAAACCGCCACTAAGTACCAAAAGCATTTCTAATTTGCGCTCGGTCCTTTCTAATGGAGTGAAGCTTTCTTCTTTTCTGGTACCGGGGACTGAATCCAGGGCCTATGCACTAAGCTACTTCCACAACCCTTTTTGTTTTGAGGCAGGGTCTTCCTCCGTGGCTGAATTGCCCAGGCTGGACTTGAGTTTGCAATCCTCAGCCTCTCAGAGTGCTAGGATTAAAGACATTAGTGTTTTAAAGCTCTTTATCCCTCAAGAACACCTACGTAGCTGTGTTTCTGTGCTTTTACAAAAGCTCAGCTGAGAGGAAAGCGGACTGAAGGGCACCTTTCCTGGGACAACACTCTTCAACCTGGGGGCCTGGGCTTTCCCTCGAAGACTCCGCCACCAGGCCGGGCGCTCCACAGATCACGTCAGACGAGAGGCACTGTCGATGCACTCTCTCAGCGAGGCTCTTGGCTCCCCAGAAGCACAGCACCGATTCCCAGTTCGTTTCCTACTCAAGCAACACAGAATCCTGCCGGGCTTGGCCGCACGTGCCTCCCTCTGCTCCACAAGGACCTCGGCAGCGGTCCTGCTTCTCTACTACTCATGTCTCTGGGGCAACTCGACATATTCTGCCGGCCAAAGATTGTAAAGCCTAGAAAAACTACTTGTAGGAATCTCTCAAATTTATAAAAGATATTTTATCCTAAGGGAAAAGATCTGGCCCAATTGGCATGGCTGTGCCATGCCAAATCCGTACAACAATGCGAAAAGTAAAGAGGCATCGTATCCTGTCAGGTAGAAAATAAAAACCCTGCGTCAAAACCACAGCGATTAACAGTCATGAGCCTGAGCATGCGAGTAAATTAAAGGTAGCAGAATGATCAACAGTGTGAGTTCTCTGATTGGCACTGGGTCATTGTGCCCCTTACATGAGATACTGTAATTTTCCTTACAAAACTGTCAGCGCCACGAGGAGAAGACTGCCGGGTTACCTTACTTAGTCCATTATGCAGACCCAATCCACAGAAAACTCTCCTCAACATTAAGGGGCAAAGCTGCTCTTAGATCAGTTTTTCCACAGTTGGACACTGGCAAAATGGACTCTCGAAAGGCTCTGAAAGGTCTTGGAGCTTTACGGGACAGCTCGGCTGCAGCTACGCTAGTGAAGCCTCTCCGATTCTAGAATTAACGTCTAAATCAGCAACTCAACACTTTGGTACAAGAAATTAACTGAACGCAGAGCCAGCAAATGTAGGAGATGGATCTGTGTGTGGAAAACCTTGTGAATTCCTCGGAAACCCACACTTCAATGCTGGTAATGATTAAAATGTTCTACGAATCAGTCAATGACAGACCAAGTAACTTTTCATGTAAGGATTATTTTTTAAATATACTTTTTTCTATGTTCTTGCAGTCATCAGGTGATACACCCCTTGTCCCCGCCCTCGAGTCTACCAGCAGTATGAAATGAGTTTGAACCTTAACCTGCAAGAACAGCACTGGCACACAGGTGCAGTATGCAAAACACAGCCAGGAGGATAACGGGGTTGCCACACAGCGGAAGGGGGAGGAAACGAGTGGGGAATGTGGGAACTCAGGCTGGCTTCACGAGGCTGTCAGGAAGAAAGAGGAGGAGGAGGCTGTGACTCCACACATCTGTTCCTCCCAAACATCTCTGATGGAAACTGCTCTGTAGCCACCACCAACAGAGGGGAAGTTTTTCAGCTTCTTTACCAAAAGGAGAGAACCTCAACGGTCACCACCATGTGTATTTTAAAATCTATACATTCCTCAAGCCAGAACGGGTCCCAGGCATGTAAAATCACCCACCTCCATGAGGTACAGAATCTGGAAGTTTCTACCAAGTGATGTGGCCATAAGTTATGCAAACAGAAACGATAAAACTCACTGAATTACTGGTCCACAGCCAGGATATTAAAGGAAAGTTGATGTTTTTAGACTCCAGTTTTTTGTTCCTGTCATGGAAAGTGCTGGATGTGCCATCTTTATATAAAATCATCTTTTAGTTTTAATGGTAATATTTTGGGGGACAGTGTCAATATTTTTAGTAATTTGATCTCTTGTTTGTGTTGGAAATAGTTTTGTATTTAGAAACTAGGTCCAAGTAATTTTCCAGGTTCTGGGAAAATAAAGGTGCAGCTTGGAGGTGAAATACTAACATCTCACAGCGGTCGGCATCTAGGACTAGATGTTTTCAAATGTGCGCTCACCTCCACGTCACAGGTGTACTCCGAGCCGTCCAGAAGGACCACCTTGCACTGCATACTTTTGGGCTTTTTGACGATCTTTAATGGAGAGCGGGAGAGTTTACTGCTGGATGACTTCTGAGAAAGTTTATCGTCTTCAAACTGCTGATACTCGAGCTGTTTCGCAGCTGCAGCAGCAAACTCCTGCTCCTTGTCGGTGACCTGGGAAGAGCAAACAAGGAACAGTTTTCGTTGCAAGACAGGAAAGAAATAGTGCAGTGTTCAGGTAACACACCGCACCTGGGAAGCGGCCTGCTCTCCTGTTTTGTAGGGGATGGGAGATATCAAGTGGGGTATTAGGAGGGGATATTCACACCCAAATATGTGTAATCTCATATACATAATCTCATATGTACATCTCACCTGAACAGCACTTGCCATTTAAATGAACCGGTAGGGCCTTATTTCAGCTTGACTCCAGGATTTGATTTAAAAGCACTGAGTTAGCAAATGCCATCAAGATTTCACTAAGCAAAGAAAGTTGACTCCTGACTTTTTAAAGACATCACAGGCCTCTAAAATAAATCATCTGAACTGTATCTTATGTGTTCTATTTTCATAATTCACTGGATTTTTCCATATTCCTTGACTTGTTATAGCCATCTCATCTCTGTCCTTACAATGTATCTTAGAAAGCTCCAGGCTTGGAGAGCTCCAAGTATTAATCTTTTTAGTACTAGTACAACTGTGAAGGTATCTGACTTAGCTCTCCATCAATTCAATGAAGTCGTAAGCGCTGAAATTCATCACGAAGTAATCCCTTTAGTCTGTTTCTCTTCCTGGTAATGAGCCAGTAGCAGAATAGATCAAATCTGTCCAAAAGCTTTAATCTGCTTTCGAATTTCAACAGCCTGGTCCAGCTCTGACTCAAAAGTGCAGAGGCCACTCTGGTCAGTCCTGGGACCCCTGGACGAGTCCTCTGTGACAGCTCTGTGTGCACTGCTCTCTACCGACTTTTCTCCATCCCCCTGCTATTAAATGGAGGGCACAGCAGGAGTGTAAATCATCCGTGGCCGCACTACCCTTTCCACCAGTCTGAAAATATGCACCGACAGACCGTACGAGATATACGCTAAACTGTAATAAGCACGACATTTCTTCTCCCACCAGTGTACTGTCCACCTGGTGCCTAAGAGCCCGGGCTCTTAGGTAGAGACAGTATTGGTGGTTTATTATTTCAGCTTTTCGTTTCTACCGGTCACTACAGTTTATAACCACAAAGTCAAGTTTGGCGTATTTGTTTTGGATTTCAGTTACAATTTCCTGCTTTTCCCACATTTTCTACCTTTACTTCCATCCACACGTTGCTTAGAGTCTTTTCCCCCACTGTCACACCCGGGAATTCTAGACGACGACTTGGGAGGGTCTTACGAATAAGAGAACAATCTGTTGCGCTTATGAGAGCAAAGAAAACACTGTGTAACCAAACACCAAAATAGGTGAGAAAGCGAGCTTCAGCTGAAGCAAGCCAGTAAATGAAAGAAGTGTTCTGGTAACTTGGTCCAACCTTTCTGGCCAGCATTCCTTCTGTGTCAAACCATTTAAATAAGAGACAGAAGAAACCCATTAAACTGTCAAAAATGCTGTGTCTGAGGGAGATTAAGGGGAAGTTTGGTAAGCTTGGATTTGTGTATCAATACCCATACTGCATGTTGTTAGGTGCATTGTAATTTATATAAGATTTAAGCATATTTAGTTTATACTTTCACCTCTTCACAGGCAAGGTCAGTTTTAATTTAAATTTTACCTGAAATCAACTTTTTCTATGTATTCATGAAAATCAAATTTCTTTTTTCCTCTACTAAATAAGATTCTGTTTGAGAATAAGGATTACTGAAATGTTAACTCCAGAGCACCCTAAGCCACATCAAAGGACAAGTCTCATTTCTAGGGGCACTTGGATGATGAATCTACAAGGCTCTGACAACACATTTTAGAAACAACTTTACCAGCTCTAGAAGAGCTGCCCAAGTACTCAAATGACACGTCCACTGTAGACTGTGATGCAGTGTAATCAAAAAGTATCAGCATCAACCACTTTAGTAAATCCTCATCCCACTCAACCCTCCTGGCAGCTGAGACGAGGGTACCTCTATTCCCATGGCAGATGAGGACAGGCAGTCCCAGGGAACCTACAAATTCTCTCCAGGTCAAAAATTAGAGACCTGCAATTCAAAACTTCAGCCAAACGCAAATTTCAGTAAGCACCAAAATATACTTCACTTTACCTGCACCACAACTGGCTTCTTCTGCTGTGGAGCACAGAATGCTACAGAAGAATCTTAGAAATGATCTTTTCTGCTGTCTTCATTTTGTAGATGAGCAACAGCACGAGGCCCGAGGGCACAGGTGTGTCTGGCGATGGCTGGAAGAGCCAGGACCTACTTAGGTCTCTGCCCTGTGCGGTGGGCATCTCTCCCTCTGGTGGCTCAGTAGCGTTGCCCTGGTTTGGTCTCACACACTCGATTGCAGAAGATAAAGTACAGTCCCACGCCACACCAGGACACTCTGGTTCAACACTGGACCAATCCCACGCAATGATGGTGGTCCCACAAGACAGTGTGATGGACTGAAAAGTTCTTACCTGCTAGTGACATCACAGCCATTATAATGTCACAGTGCAACGCACTGCTGGTGTGTTTGTGGCCGTGTTGCTAAGACAGACCTACCGTGCTGCCAGCATACCTGTACGTAAGTATGGAATGCTTGATAATGATGATGACTATGTTACTGCTTTATGTATTTACCACAGTATATTTTTTTAGAGTTACGGTGTATGGCTACTTGTAAAAAGTTCCTGGCAAGTCAGTCCCCAAAGCAGCAGTCCCATGCGTTTAGGGTTTGGGTTAGGGTTACCCTCCCTCTGGCTTGCATCCATTTCTCGTTTTTCACTTAATCTCATGCAGTTCTGAGCAGCACAGTCCTCGGAGGAGCAGGCTCTATTTACACTATCTAGTGTGCAGCAGCCGCCCTGTCGAGGTGTGTACACGCACGGTGCGGGGCTCACAGGTGGCAGAATTGCCAAAGGGTGAGCTGCTCAGTGCGTCTCCTCCTCAAGTGACCCAGCACTGTGTGTTTCATCATGTCCAGGTACAGACACGGCTCTTTTTATTCCCTCGCTTGCATTTCATTCCTTTCAGAACTAAGGGGACAGAATGAAGAAAAGCCAAATGGTAGCAATTTAAGATTAAAGAAAACACAACAAACGAAATTAAACAGTACCATCACGACTTCACACAAAAAAGCAAAAGTAAAGAAAAACGAGGCCAACAGCAGACCTTTGGGTTTCGTTTGCCAGGCCAGGATAGTAGCCCCAGCTCGAAACACAAAATTGCGGAGATCAAACAGAGCAGCCATTAATAAAGTGAAAACAAAGGGTGTTAATACTGTCCACGGGCAGGACTTGCACGTGCTCTGGGAAAGAGATCAAAGAACCTGGAGATTAGGGTTTGATGAGCACAGAGTGTGATGTCACAACACTGTGTTGTGACCCTCAGAGAGTTCTCACTATGACGCTCATTTCATGCCTCTTTTCTCAGTATCGCCTAGAAGTTCCAGCTCATCACAAACACTTTCAAACTGTCAGAGATCAGTCACTCGAGGACTCTGGATTTTGGCAGCACATACAGGTTAGTGCTCTAAAACATGCTGATTCTTACTTTGAAGTTTCAAGACAAAAGAAATTTCAACATGGATTCACTCAAGGCCAGAGCATAAACCATACATTATTTCTAAAACAGAATTTTTGTTGTTTGGGGCGTGATGTGGGGAACCTAATCCAGGGCCCCCTACATGCTTAGCATGTGCTTTTCCACTGCCTTCCACTCTAGTCCCTTGAATGAAAAGTTTGACAACTCAAAATGCATGGAAAATAGAGCTGAAAATAAAGATGTGTGCAGGGGGTGGAGACCTACTTAAACATCCACTAAGAGCAGATGTTAATACTAGGATCAGGATGACGTCTGGGGGAAAAAAACCCATCCACAACCTTTATTCAAATCAAACCACAATCAGAAGCAGAGTTAAAGCTGGCTGAATGCTGTCTCCCCTTCCAGAAAATCCAGGTAGAACCAAGCACCTCTGGCCCAGATTTCAGTGTCAGTTTAAATGTCTTACAGGAAGGAGTCACCAGGGAAGGTTGCAGAGTGTCGTGGGCTGTGAATGCCCCAAAATTGCACCAGTTTTTCTCTGCCGCGACTGCGCAGGCCCCGAGCTGGTCTAGAGGTCCAAGCGGCATAAGCTCAGGGGTGCCCCCTGCTCCCTGGGGTACTCACCTCCCTGTGCACCGGGGTGCTGTGTGCTGCAGCGCCCTCGAACTGCTCCAGTGCCTGGGGCTCCACGCCCTGCGCCTCCGCAGGCCCCTGGGCCCCTGCCGCCTCCTGGGGCGCGGCCTCCTGCTCCGGCTTGGATTCTGAGTCTGATCCAGATTCAGTCGTCATGGTTGATTGTTCTGGAAGCAGAACACAAGGACAGAGGTGGTGTCTTGGATGCAGTGACCTCCATTCTCTCCCAAGGGCCCTAACTACCGGGGGCGGGGGGGAGGGGCTGCCCTTAGGGACCCAGGCAGCCCAGCGCAGTCCTGACCCAGCTCCCAGATGTGAACCGCTGGGGTATATGTCACAAGGGCAGGTGACATTCCATCTGTCATGATTACACTTGCTGCTGCAGGTTTAGGTTTTTGCTGCAGATCATCATTAAATGACATTTCCAAAATGTCACAATAATTAAATGATTTATGTTTAATTTCATGAAAGTGAATTTGGCACATATGTATATGAATAAATCCCTGGGACACGTAAGAAAATGATGGATGTGGATATTCCCCACCTCCTTCCTCTGCCTCTGCTTATCTTTACGTCCATGGACCTATGGATTCTGACAACCACTGCTTTTCTCATCTGACTTCTCCTAATTCTCTTTTTCTCCTTTTGAATTTGGAACCACAACTGCAAGTAGAGGCTTCTTTCAGGGCGTAGGCCCTGTCCCACACTGAGCAAGTGCTGGCCACAGCTGGGGGCACTCTGTAGCACCCCCTCCTTCTCTTGCTCCCAAATTAATTCTCATCTTCTCCCTGGCTTCCTCCTGCATTCCTAAATCCTACAAATGCGTTTGTCTCAGATCTCAAAAGGAGCTCTAACAAAGCTGGTGATACATCATCCTTAAGCAGGGCTTGTTTCCTAAAAATAGACCGAACATATAAGCACCGCCTTCCGCGTGCTGGTCCAGACAGGCATTTGAGCCTCGGGTTTCACGTGTGTTGATGTGAAAACCGGACAAGTCTGACCCATAAGAACTGACTTCCTACTGTTGCATTTTTCCTGACTATTAGACACAACACTGTGTTCTGAAGCAGATTTCTCTACCAGGCACTACGACAGCTAGGATGCCAAGCAGACACAGTGACATTTTAAGTCGCATCTTATGTACGTGTGGTAAACATCTCAAAAAAGCAAGTGTCACATATAATTTCCCTTTCTAGTGTTAATTTTATGGCAAAAATATCTCCTGAGCAAGGGGCTCGTGTAATATGCAAGAAAACAGTGTACTCACTGGTAGACTGTAGAATTATGCAAAGTAAAACTATTTACTACGGAGAATCATCATCCCGTTTCTGTCCTCAAGACACACAGCAGGAGGAGCTGAGTGACTTGAAGAGTAAGGGACATCACCAACAGCAACCAGGGCCACCCCAGTGCTTCCCACTCAGAGTACTGTTCACAGTCCCCGACTACTACTCCTGTTGAATAAGACACATCAACCTGGCTGTGCTGAGAGGCCCGAAGCATGTGTAAATATCAAGTCCAAACCCACAGCAAGAGCACAAGCCAAATAAAACCGACACATTTTCTTCTTTTCCTCTTATGTTTCACTTTGGACTGTCATGCAAATCTTGAAAGTAAACATTCATTTCCTCGGCACACTCATCCTGGGAACTGGTGCGGCCGCAGAGAGCAGGCGGAGAAGGGGCAAAGGTGCTGGTACGTGTCACTCGGAGCCTACAACTGAATTCCAGTTTTTGGAGGGGGATGGTCAGTTTTAACACCCAACTCAATTTACCGCACACTGAGAACCACATACCAGACACTGAAAATGTTGCTGACCCTACTGTCTTCCTCACCTCTGTCCTCTACAACCCCCCGGCTCTGTGAGGCCAACCCGGGATGCCAGCTCAGCAGAGCTCCCTCTCACTTTCCCACCCTCGGCCCCTCCGCAGCCCACCCAGAGATGAGATTCGGAAGTCGTCTTTAGTGAGTGACTTCAGGTGCACTATCGCAGCTGCCTGGATGCTGTGAGTCAACTGAAAACACTTCCCTTTCACGGTCATTTTGACTTTGGGAAGAGCAGGAAGTCACACCGCGTGAGACGGGGTGAATGAAGGACTCCAGGACACACTGTAGGTTTTTAGAAGCCTGTCTTTTCATTGGATAGTGCTTGGCAGCAGTGTTCAGGGGTTTTTGTTTTTTCTTTTTTTCATCATACCTTATAAAGACACTCAAGAAAGAGGACTTCCAGAACTGCTTCAGAAAATGGCAGGAATGATGGGATAAGGTGTCTGAAGCAAGGGGTGGATTTTGCGGGAATTCATAGCAATGTGTTGTATACTATAATTTTTAAAAATTTAAACATTCACTATATGTTTTAATCCCCTTTCATACTTTACACAGCCCTCCTCTACCCAGCTTCTGCCTGCAACCAAAACACAGAAAATCCAGTTCTGGGTGGGCTTCTCTTCTTTCCTCCTATCTTCTCCCTGGTAGATGACACACTCTTCAAGGTTGGAATACTTCGTGCAGCTCAGGGGCCCCCAATCCTCTCCCTACCTCAGACCTCGGTTCTGAGCATCCAGGCGAGGCTCCGTCTCCCCACGTGCCTGCCCCCTGAAGCCCAACAGGGAGCCCTGGGGACTTTCACCCCAAACTTGGTCCTTGTCTCTGCATCACCCTGATGTAGTCAATGGCAATGTGCCCTCCCAAGCCAGAACTGCAGGCATCATCCCGGCATTTTCCTTTCTCTTACCTTCTTCAAACAGCTCTCCAATGCACTTGAAGTAAAATCTGAACCCCTACTTAGTGTGGCCTCCAGGGGTGTGTCTGGCCCTGAGACCCCGCTCTGCCTCCAAGGTCAAGCTACCAGTGCCTCCCTCCAGTTTCTTAAACGCACCAGCTTCCGCCTTCAGGTTTGTGAGGGGCGGTGAGAACATTCCTCCCTCTACCGTTAAGGAGCCAGCCCCCTATTCCTCCAGGGCTACCCTGGAGACGCCCACCTTGGTCACACAGCTGTTCCAGCTTCCCTTCCCAGCACTGTCAGATGTGATAATCATCCTCTGCTGGTTCGACCTGCTACCTACATATTCCAGGGTGAGAATCACATCCCTTTCTACCCCAGTACACCCAAGGCCACCACGGTACACGAAAATTTCCATAATTATTTGATGAACACAATGCAAAACCAACCTCATTTATTATCATATATTTGCATTTAAAAGTGCAGTATCTCTCTTTCATAGTTTTCACTGTTAAAAAAAACTCTCCAATGTGTAAAAAAGTAGGTATTTCTATGTTTTATAGCCAAGAACACAGAATTTATTTACAAGTGTCTGAAAGGAAGACCTTAAAAGGTAAAAATTAATGTAAGCTACACATATGTACATATATATACATGTAATATATATAATACACATATGAAGATAATATGAAAAGGTAGCGTGTCTTTCTACCTACCCAATTTGAAAAATCAGAACGTAATTGTCACTAATTCAGCCCACCAAAAATACTATTGGTTTTTTTAGTCTAATGCTTTCACGAGTAAAATGAAAGTCTTAGCAAAAAAATTCAAAAAGAAAAGGCGTTTTACAGAATCTCTATTGAAGATAATAAAACAGAGCCCTTAAATCATGAGTATAAAAAGTAAAAAACAAGTAACTACTAGAAAAATCACTTTTTAGAAAGCTCATTTTAAAAAGGTTCTACGGCAAGGCAGTTCCTGCATATAAATTATTTTCTTATCTTTCAAATAATTTTGTGTATTATCAAGGTCTCCCAACTATGTCTTATGAATATCTCTTCAGGATTCTGTGTTACTGCTATTACAAATGTTTCAGCAAACCACCGCTGTCATTTAATAACGAGATGTCAAAACAGTTACAGAAATAAAAAGCTAGAATCTTGTTTCAAGCTCTAAATGTTACAGCTTATTTCATCTTAAAATGTATGTATCATCTTTATGAATACATGAAAATAATTAGCAGCAAACAGGTTTCTTGTATGATGTTGGGGGAATGATAATTATTTCAGTCTCCTGCTTCCTTTTCTATAAAACGAGAGGCTGAGATGAGAAATTAGATGACTAAGGTTGCTCCCCGCCAGTGCAGTGAGAGATGGCCAGGAGGCGAAGGGGTGGGGTGGAGGAGCAACCCGAAGATACTTCCATCTGAGCCAACGAATCCGTCACCCCTTTCATAGGCTTCCTGCAACTACTTCATTACTCTTTAGACACAGAAGTTTTTTTAAACGTAGTTGAAATATATCCATCTCCTTTCAGCATATTCTAAACTTTTAGTTAAAATGTTATCAAATATGCATTAAAATAGAAATCTCTCTAAAATACATGCCTCAGTTCCAGGACACAGTAAATATGGGATAGACAGGAACTAATAAAAGAGTGTCCCAATTTGGATACTAATGTTGTTATTCCAGTCATGCAACCATTCTGCACCTGCCTTTGTCTTTAATTCCAAGACACAAAGCCAGCTATACACAAACTGAATAAAAATGCAAAATGGATGGAGTCCAACACCCACCTATCAGCTATTCAAATAAGAAAATTACCTATCATTTTTTACCTATGAATATTCTACATAACACCTTACCAGTCATAATACCACATGAATCACAGAACGTCAATCATTAAAAAAAGCTCCATGCCCTTGCCAGATATTTCCTTGGCATACTGACTTTTGCTACAAGAATAATATAACAAATGAAAATGACTGCTATGCCTGATAAATGTGAATAAAAGTTTCGTAGCTATTGAGAGACAGTAAAGCAACAATCTTTTACAATGTAAGGCTTTTTAATTCTGGAATCTCACTAGAATCGATATCCAATTCCACGTATCTGAAAGGTCATAAGTTCATACTGTACTAAAAAAAAACCAGTATCAATGGCCTAGATCAGAAAATTCAATTTAAAAAACTTCAATACTCCCCCATCCATGTGCCAACATAAGCAAGCAAAAAACATGTCTTAAATGGCAAACGATTAAAATTGAACTCCTAAATACAGTATTTCTAACTTTAACTCACTTCAGTGACTTTACAAGTGTGCTCCTTCACTAGTACTTAAATGCCAAAATGGTTTTTTAAACAAGTTTTTTACCTTTTATTTATTTGATTTTATTTTATGAGACAGGGACTCACTCTCCAAAATATTTTCTGAACTAGGTTTTCATGATATTTACATCGCTTTTGCTTTTCTTTTTCTTATATTCACCCCGTGCTTTCTTGGACAAATCTTGTCAGCCAAAATCACACCTTTTCCTTTTGAACTCACTAAGGACTGTTTCTAAGGTTCCCTTATCTTCTGATTTGCTTACCTTGGCCTAACGAATAGCTGATAATTTGGGTTACTGGAAGCAAACTACAGTCCCACACAGAAAGCGATACAAAATGTTTAGCTTTGATTTAAAACTGTGCCCTCTGAGCTTTAAATTTACCTCACTGTTTGTTGTGTTTAGGCTGAAAAGATTAAGTTCCTATAAACTGCAAATCCTAGTAGGGTTAAGGATGTCCCTAAGTGCACTAGGCTGACGGCAAGAGGAATGCCTTACTTTTAGAGAAACATCAATTGTATTTCCATTTGCCTCTCTCAGGGATATATTTATTAAACGACTGCCCGGAGAAATGGTAATGACTTCAAAGAAAGCTTTGCGCAGGTGCTAATGAAATCGCAGCACAATTCCCACCCCAGTTGCCGACAAAGATGGCCACTGGCATGCATGTCAAGCTTTGTTCCTTCTCAGCCCTGAATTTTTATTCCAAAGGAGGAAGAAGAAAAATACAGCCCAGTTTGTCCTCACCTCTCTGCCTCTAGAAACAGCATCACGAAATCTCCATCTCCTGACTAAATGACGGCCGGGGAGGTGAGTTCCCACGTTCGGTCACCTGTCTGTCTCGCCGGTATGAAAATTCCACGGACTTTTACGAGAAGACACAAGCTGAAGGCTTACCAGAATAAAATCCTCAATATACATTTTTGTCATTTACCTGCCTACGCGGACGAGGGACAACAACGGACACACGTTAAACATCAACTTTTCCCCTTTTATATTTCAACTATAAATTTATAGACGAGGAGGGAGGCCTGTAGAACTTCACCAAAAGAACTTAGAACTACCCAATACTGTTCACCAGTCTGCTAAAATCATCAAATGAGACAGAAAAATCCCCACACTTTCCACTGGATTCTTTCATTTGCATATTTTTAAATGCCCTGGGATACCTACCCAAAACAAAACAACACAAAATAAAACAACCACCCACAAGAAACCAAAACCATCTGCTCCTGGTCTCCAATGCCCGATCCATCGAAGCCCACCCACCCCTCTCCTTTCCCTCAGGGATAAGCTTCTAGAAACAATCGTCTTGCTCTGCTTAGACATCCTGCATCTTACCCATTCCCAGAATACTCCCCATTACTCTCGCAAACCTTGCTAAGGTTAGCAGGGACCTCCCCAGGAATCAATGCGTCCCAAGGGACATCTCCTCTCCCAACCCTCCATGGGTGTGGGACACCTGATTTTCTTTCTTTTTTTCTTTTGGTACTGGGAATCAAACTCAGCACCTCATGCTTGCCAGGCAGGTGCCGTGCCACTGAGCTATAGCCAAGGCCGGACCCCTGATGTTCCTTCGGCCTCCACTGGCGGTTTGTTCTTGCTTCCATCTACGTCGCCACGTTCTGTTTTCCAAACCCGGCAGTCGTTAGGTTAGCCCTCTTCCTTGAAAACCTCACCTAGTTTGGTTTTCAGGGCTCGCCCTGGGTATCTCAGAGTTGCCTAAAAGCAAACATCCGTTCACCTAAGTCCTTGATCCTCTGAACACGCGCACCGCCATGCCCTGCCCTTCCATTTCCCCCTTCCAGCAGGTGGACTCCAGTTACCCACACTTCACTCCGGACCCTGCCTTTCTCCTTACTCTCAGCTCCCACCCACTTCCTGTTTATCTGTTTTACCTCTTGAGTTGTGTTTAAAAAGCCACAAGGAAGTTCAGGCCAGGCCTTGCCAGCCCCTCAGGAAAAAGCAGAACCCCTGAGTGGTCACACGCAGGCACTTACTGCCGCGGCTGGAACCTGTGGCTGCTGGGGCGAAGATGAGGGGTCAGTCCCCCAAGGCTGTCCACCTTTGCTGCAGAGACTGGGCCTGTTACCCAGAGATCACCCGGGCAGCCCCAAGGACCTTGATGGATGGGGCCGGCAGGACGCCTGCATTCTTCAGCTCGGAAATAAGGCCAGGCAGGCCTTGCTCGGGCAGCCGTGGGCCGATCCCTCCTCAACGGATAAACACTTAAATTCGGAGCTGCTCGTTATTAAGTCTCTCCAAAAGAGTGGGCAAGGAAGAGCCGAGACACTGTGTGTGACTAACAGCAGGAACACTGGTGACGGTTTCTTTTGTTGTTTTTCAAATAAGCTTTTCGGCCACACTCACTGCAAGCTCTGCATGTCAACACACCAGGTCTCGTCCGGGTGACATTTTAAGATCAGACAAAAAGCAGAAAGCTGGAATTTTCATGCCAAAGACATCATAACTCCAGAATGATTTTACCAGTGACCACTGCAAACGTTCAGAGGATGCGCAATATCCATCAGTACGGAGAAGACATCCCAAACAGACCGCACACCGGTGATTCAGTGATGTACATTTAAAAACTCTCCGAGGCCAACACAAAAGTTAAGCTCTCTGATTTAAGAGATGGGCATGCTGAGAGGCTACCCAGGGCCGATCCGGTCCCAGTGCCCAGTGTGGGAGCACCCAGCCCAGAGAAAGAGGCGTACAGCCAGTCTGTGGGGTTTCCGCAGGAAATACCCCTTTCGTGGAAAAACTATCGCTAACCTTGAGTCTCAAATTAAGGGACTCACTTTACATTTTAAATGTAAGTGAAGTGAAGGTCACAGACCATCTCAGCAAGATAAAAGGGAAAAAGCGAAACACAAACGCACAAGGCGGCACCGTGACAGGACAGGAGGGTCCGGACCAGCCAGGGGCCTGGGCTCTGGGCCTGTGATGTCACTGCTCTGTGACTTCAGTGGAATTTGGTTTGCCTTGCTCATCTAATATTCCAAAACTCTAGGCCTCCTAAGAGCCAGAAGCACTGGCTAGAGGAAATTTTGTCTCCTAAAGAAAGTAAAGACGCACATCACCTGACCCTGCTATACCAAACACACAAAGATACCTGGTAGGTAATCATTAGCACTCTAGTAAGAAAAGAAAGTCAGCCTCTTCCCTCACTGCACAGGCCAGGCTGGACCAGGCCTCATGAACTAGTTGAGTCTACTAAGGTTTTATTTAGTTCACCAAAATAATATATTATCCAGGTTATGAAAAAGTTAGAAAAACTCTTATCTGCTAGGTAGGAAAAATCTGGCTTATTCTTAGCAAGGTGTAAGCTTTTTTTTTCAAGTTTAAAAATGTTTAAATCTATGGGTGAGCCGAATAATTAATAAATGCAGTTTGAAAGATTAGAAGGATGATAGACAGACACAGATAGGATGATTATGTAAGCATCTACCCTAATAACATACATAGTGTTCATAGTTGCAAATCCAACTGGTGCTAAATACTAAGATATAAAGTTCCCTACATTCTTTGAAATACCAAGAATCTTTCTTAGGTCAAAGCTGTGAAGCTGGATTTTGTTTTAAAGGCAGAGGAGAGTTTTAAGAAGAGGACAGAGCTTACAGATGATTTTAGAGGATCACACTGGCTTTTGAGTGGAGGGGAATGGAGGGAGTGGGATCCACTTGGTGCCGATCAGATCTACTGTGGCTCCATCTAAGAGGGAGAAAGTGGGAGGAGACAGAGCTCAACGCCAGCCTCTTACAGATGTCAGGTCTCTCAAGCCCATAGGGTCCCTGGAGGTGAGCAGACAGCAGGCAATGCATTCTCTTGCGGACCTCACAGGCAGGGAGCCAACAACCAACGAACGTCATGCTTCAACCACCGCCCTTGTGCAGTGGCTCCTCCATCACCTCCGCCAGAGGAGGTCAGGAGCTACCCCACCTCGTGAGCACTTCCTGGTGAAATCATCAAATCTGGGCGAAAGCAACGGTTGTCTGCATTTATGACGGATGTGTTCCTGCGGGTTCAGTGACAGCTCCAGCCTTCCAAGCAAAGCAAATCTGTCACAAATTCACATAGAGCATGTTGGCCTTCAGCGGAAAATGTGCTTCCAGACCTCACTGGAGAGCCTCACAGCAGGATGAACGGCCCCTGCACCTCCATGCTTGCTTGGCACATATATTAGCTACCACTGGGACAAAACACCTGGCATCTGGAACTCAGAGGGGGAGAGGTTTTCCTCGGCTCATGGTCTGCTGACCCTAAGGCAGAAACATCAGCGGGGAAGGACCTGGGGAAGACAGCTGTCCACCTCACAGCAGCCAGGAAGCAGAGAGAGACAGGAGGAACCCAGGAGAGATGATATCCTCCCAAGGCTGGCTCCCAGGCGCTCCTTCTACGCCTCCTAACAGCACATTTAGCTATGAACTCATCCGTGGGTGAATCCACCGGTGAATACAGAACGCCCATGATCCAATCTTCTTCCAAAGGGAAGCTCTGAACGCATAAGACTTGAGGGTGGCATTTTAGATCTAAACCATCATAGTACACAATCTGGCAGGGAATCAAAGTCCCAGTGAAATTTTAACATGTCTATACTTGATCCTATTATTGGAAAGCTGCGTAGATGCTACTAAAGATTCTACATGGTCTACACAAAAATCCTGGTGGTTTTAAGTTGTCCACCCAGGAATCCTGCCTTGCCCTAGGTTAGACTGAGAAAGCACCCAGCATACGCAGTTTTCCCACAATTCACCTATCTTGTCACTTTGACGAGCATTTTAATGTACTGTTGAGTATACAGCAGAGGTACCTATGGAGTCATTCCTAGGATTGAAAATTGCCTGGAAATACCTGTTTTTTCCAGGAGGTAACACAAGTGTTTGACCTCAGTTTCCTGATAGACATGCTTATAGCACTTCATTAGCATTCACTGTCACGGAAGTTGAGTTCAGGACGGACAGTGAGTTCATTTCTCCCAGCCAAGGGCAACCCCTTAATGGTGTTCTTTAGATTTTATGCAAAAAATTAAATCAAAATGGAAATTTCGGAGAACCAATGAGATGCATTGCTGCAAAGCATTCAGCCCTTACGCTAAACTCACTCTGGGAAGGAGTGAATAAACGACTCTCCATTTTCTGTTAATATAAATCAATCTTGGTAAGCACAAAGCTGTCATTGTGCCCTCAGTGTGTACAGCAGAATTTAAATGTAGTAGATTCACTTCTTAACGAAACTCTAAAGAAATCTTATCAAATATTGCCTTCATGGTTAAAGGGAAAAGTGAGCGTTGTCTCAAATGCACTGGGTATTCAACTGAAATAATTTCCCCTACTTTTGTGATATTATTACTTTTCAATTAACAGGGGTGGCACCTGAGAAGCACCCGCCTTAGGCTGTCAAACAAGCTCACCCAGTGACTGCAGTAGATGTGGTCCCCACCAAACAGATGGAGACAGTCCCTTAGGAACAACTCAGGTCTGAGCTTCTGTCCTCCTTCCTGCAGCTCAAACTGGCACACTGGTACCACGTAAAACCTTCCGGCCTCCTTGTTCTGTCTCAGACTGGACGGTCTGCCCAAGTTTTGGCATTTGTTATGTGATCATCTAAAATTCCACACTGCCAGCATGCCACATTATCCCTTCACACAGGGTAAACAGCAAATTCAAACATCAATAAAATGAAATTTTCCCTTAAAGACTATTTTCCTTACTACTTATTGTCTTTAAGTATATATTGAAGCATTCCAGCCCAAGCTTCTTCCCTTGTGAAAAGAGGTTTCCAGTCTAGTGTGAAGCCTCAGATTCTGTCCCAGACTGACACTTTATTCCTGGAAAACAAAAAGATGGGCAATCACTGTTCCTTCTAGAGAAAAGACGAACGGTTCTGATCGCTTCTAGATCCTCAGCAATTCCTAACTCCCCGTGAGGGTGGGTCTAGGGTTCGAACAGGCAAACTGCAATTCTAATCAGCTACAAATGTGAGGTCGTTGATCTTGGAGGACCTCAGACTGAGAAGTCAGGCTCGGGATGTCCCGGCCGTCGGTGTCCACTTGTACTGTTTAGAACTCCCAGTGAGCAGCCCCTTTCGGTAAAATCGAAGAGCGAAAAAGAGCTTGTTCCCTCTGTGTTCCTGGCCAATTCCATCCAGGGAAGAACGTAATAGGAAAAAGATAACTTTGGCTCCTTAATTCAGGAGCATATTTTCCTATTCCCGACATCTGACTCTGCATCTGTGAGAAATGTAGTGCGAACCACAGAAGAGGAATAAATTAAAACAGACTCTGCACAGTCCTCACCCACCACCAAGTAAGAGCTCTCTGGCTCCTCTGGAAATGGATCTGTCTTACAGAATCATTGATTTTAAAATCCCAGAAAAGGTTATGACTAAAAATTCCAAATGTTTTACCTCTGTGGGGGCAACAGACCATCTGCTGCCTGGGATCTGTGGCTGAGAATTGGATTTGGGTCTCTGGATAGCGTCCGCACCATAGGGCAAAGGACAGACACAGCACGAAGGTGGTCATCCGAGGAAAGGAGGCTCCCTGTAAATACTGCATCTTGCCTTTAAAAGAATTCCAGGCCTTGAGCCCTGATGCCTCACTCAGTATGAATAACATTCGATCAAATCAATACAGAAATATGAAAAAGCTACTTCCGTAGCTAAAGCCAAGAAGAAATCAAATAAATGGGAAAATTCCTGGCATTCTACTATTGTTCCTATTAAATTCTTATAAAGTCCTATGATGCAATGATTACCAGCCGACTGATGGTGATTAAATATTTAAATAAGTCAGTGATTTGATATAGGAGCCTCTTTTAACCCAAATGTGCCCGAAATCACACGTCTACTAATGATGTCTTAGAAAATTGGACTCAATTCAATCTGACCCCTCGACACTTGGTGGCTCCGAGGCCTACTGCACTCGACAGAAATGAGCATAGACCCATAGCTTTCAACGTTTCCCCTGTGCAGAATGGGCCCGATTGATCAACTACAGCACCTCCTCCTTGTTCTTTCTCAGAACTGTGCCTTGAACCCAGGATTGAATGCAGGCCCTATGCACTGAGCTACATCCCTAACCTTTCTTTTCTTCCTTTCTTTTTCTTTCTTTCTTTCTTCTTTCTTTCTTTTCTTTCTCTCTTTCTTTCTTTTTTTCCTGTTCTTTTTTCTTTCTTTCTTTCTTTTTTAAATTTTGATACACATCCTACTAAATTGGTTGGTGGTCCAGGCTGGGTTCCAACTTTCCATTTTCCTGTCTCAGCCTCCCAGAGTCCTGGGATTATAAGCATGCCCTACCAAGCCAAGCCAGTAAGCTTCTTTTTAAAATCCTGACATAGCCTAATTTATTTATTGTTTCCCCAAACCAAGTTAATAAACTTTGGTCTTCCCACAGGTCTATATCACGGTGTCTTTAATACCCAGCAATTAAGTGCTCATAGCAGGATGGCTCACAATTCACACGGAGGAAATGGGGCGCTCTCCTGGCACTTGGGCCTTGCTATACTGTTGCAGCTGGACAACAGTTAAACGTTTCCATCCTTCAACACAGATGTGAGGCCAAATATTTAATTATTCTGTTTCTACTGTAATACATCAGCTTTCATCTTAAGGCTAATGGTGGATGGAGGCTATAAAGAATGTTCTCAGATGACTTCACTGGCATATAAACATGTTGCTTAAAAAGAGTGCCCCTCAAGTTCTCCAAAGGTGGAGAGAAGGGGACTCCTGACTCCCTGGCACTTTATTCCAAGCCAGAAGCAGGGAAAGGGCTCCTTATTTGTGCCTTGAATACTTTGGAACGGAAGCTTTAGGATCTGGGCTCGGCTGTCATGTGCCTTCCGGTCTTGGAGGTGACTCAGTAGCTAAGATCATGGCCCCACGCTGCAGGTATATGCTAATGCTTTCATTATGAGGATGGGTTTCCCACACAATGTACAAAAGATGAATAGCTACAGGCATGATATTCCATTTATATTCATTTTTCTCCAATGGGCAACTAAGTAAGTCAATAAATAGCTCTTTCAATTTTCAAATCCAACTATTTCCAATTCAATGAGGATTAACTCAAAACCCTCCAGCCAAAAATAAATTTGAAGAAAAACTGAAAAGCTGAAATACAGTTCATCGTAAGTACTTTTTATAGATTCAGTTTTTTTTTTTTTTTTTTTGGTGTGTGTATTTAAGGTTTAGTCACAGTGAGCTTGCCTTTACTTCACGTGTTGATAATATTTTTCATTACTGAGTTTTCACAATGAAATTATTTTTAATCCTTTAACTTGTCTATTTAAAATGAAAGCAAAGTAAACCTGCCTAGGTAAAAGCTTAATATATGGTAAAAAATTAAAAAGCCACACGAATTCCATGACATCTGCCTGTGTCTGGCCTGGAGTGGGAAGACGAGGCAAATGAAGCTAAGTGCCCAGAGCAGGGAGGTAATTCAGGGGCCAGACTGCTGGAGAGGGCAGTGCTAACCACCAATCCTTGAGAGGCTACAGAGTAACCCCGGGGCTATGGTTTGGTTGCTGTTGAACTTTGACCACCAAGAGTCTGTGTGTGGGGAGCGTGGTCCTTAGTGCAGTGGTGTTGGGAGTGGAGGTGGGGTGGACCTTTGAGGGTGGGGGGCCCAGTGTGAGTTCCTTGGGGAAGTCTCAGTAGAGCATCCTGCTGTAAGTGCAAACCTGACCCTGGAATCGCTCTGGCTTCCTGTTAGGGGATATGATATCCCCCCACACACATTCTCTCCACGATGGAATATGCCCCAACACAGCACTACTTGCCATGAGGTTCTCCCTAGAGGGGAGCTGCTGTATGCACAAGGCTTGAACCTCTTGAACTGTGAGCTAAGTAAACCTCTTTTCTGTATAAACAAGCCTGCCTTGGGTGTTTCAGTAGAGTAACAGCAGCAACAACAAAAACAGACAGATTCACTGGGGTTTTCACCTTCCAGGTTCACCATGGAAAGGTATTTGAGTAATCAGCCAAGAGAATAAGAGTGATCATCTCTGGATAATTAACTCTGTCTTTTTCAGATACCCTACAAAAGCATTATCTTTATCATCAGAAGAAAACAAATCAATAAAATAGTATCTCAAAGAGATGAATAGTAGTTAAAGCTACCTTTAATGCTTCTTTAAAATAGTCTTTAAGTTAGTAGGCTACCCCATGGTTGCAACTAAGTTTTTTATAGAAATAAAAATGAATTATCACATGTCTGAACACTTCTGAAGTACGCCTAACCAGTCGTCCCACACTTACATAACTAGCGGCACTGTTCAGCAGACGAAGCCAAGAAGCAAAGGGTGGAGGCTGAGAAAGGACGATCTCCAGCACCCTTGGATCAGGGGCATCTGGGGCTCTGCTATCCTTAGGACTAAGCACAGGGGTGTGGAGCATCCATAGTACAGGTGCCTGGTTCCACTCCCACCAAACAGAACCGCTGAGGGAAGGATGTAAGCACAGATAGTTTCTAAAGGTACCACAGGTTTCCCAGATGTAGGCTGCACTGCAGATGGTGAGATCACATAGCTACACTTTTAATAAGCACCTGGCTAACTCTCACATACACTGAAGCCTGCAACCACTGGCTAGGACAGACGTTAACAGCCTCTCCACTCCAAAGCCACCGAAGGACTGCATTTGGAGGCACAGCTGGACTCTGGCAGGGTCAGGATGGAGGGGCTGTTTCATCCCAGCCATCACTGGCCCTGGTCAAGGCTATCAGTGCTTGTATGTTTTGATCCCTGCCACAAAACGGGCGCGGCAACTGCCATGCCTTCGCACTCCATCTGTGCATGTGTCCTTTTGCTGATTTATTCAGAAGGCACACACGATTACCTTCTTGAATTTTAGGATCTTAACTTCAATAGCACACAGCACTCACTTCAAGCTATATTTCCCAACTGGGGTATTTCTCTATCCCCTGCTCCATTGTCTCCCCCAAAGATCAGTACTTAATCCATCCAGAGTACTCGCCTGCCGGAGTGACTGCTACTGAAATAGCTGTGCCTCTTCTTCTCAAGGAGCACGTACGTCCCTTCAGTAGGAATGGGCTTGCTGCTAAGGGGGCGCCAGAGGGGAAGACAGGGAGAGGAGAGAACAGAGAGGGTGGGAGCGTCAGCTTGCCGACTACACTTTCCAGTCACTGCAGTTTCCGCGTTGGTGGCAGCACCAATCTGGACTCACCCAGCTCTTCCCTGTGTTTTCAGCTCAGCTTCCCCAAAACTCACTGAGCCTGAGAAAAGGTCCCGGTCAGCTCAGAGAAGAGGTAACAGACCGTCACGTCTTACTCAAAAACAAAACGAAACACCCGCAACAGTTCTTAGGACCAAACGTCTCATTTACCTGATCTAAAATGTCCACAAAACCTGTCAAGTCCTTTTCCACCGTTCACTACTCTCTTTTCAGCCTGGCAGCCCGTTGGGCCTTTCTGATTAGGGCTGTGGTGGCCGCAACATTCAAAATGGATTGCAGGCGCCACTCACCAAGTTCGGCCCATAGTGAACACCATAATCACGGCCAGGAACACCGGGTTTTTACAGCCCTTGACACACGGGTTCCAAGCACAGTCGGTAACGGTAACAAAGGGAGGGTATAGAGTACCACGCTCCCCGCCGTCTCCACCGGGTCCGTCTTCAGCTGGGCTCTGGCAGGGCCGGGACGGAGGGGCTATTTCATCCTAAGCAGTGAGATGTCTTCAGAAGCGCGTGTCCCTTACTTCTCCCCCGCACACCACTGAGGGCAGCCACAGGCTCGGCACTCTCTGATTCTCAGCCTTATTGCTATTGCTCCACACTGCTTCGGCGGGAATGAGCGAGTGAGTGGCCGCAGCTCTCCAGGCACCCCATGAGCTTGAGTCTCCCATGCCCTCGCACATCTGCCCTGTGTCCAGGAGCCGCAGCCTGCCCACCTTCCCTGCAAGACTAAGTCTTACACTGCAAATGGGGCTCCCAACACCCCCTGCGGCTCCCAATACCCCCCCGACTCCCAACACCCCTTGCGGTTCCCAACACCCCCTGCAGCTCCCAACACCCCGTGCGGCTCCCACCATCCTCTGAGCTCCCTCCTCCCTTGGCAGGGGGTCTCCCCACGCCCTCTGTACTGCACCCACCCACCCCCACATTCCTCTCACTGGAAGTGTAGTAAAATGTGTTTCTCTGTGATTTTGTGACCAGACATGAGAATCTCAAGTGCAAGAGGTTTGACTCTTTTCCTTGAGGATCTTCCTCAAACCGCAGGAGTCCGAAAGTGAAAGCTGGAATTTTGTCCCCCAAACCAGGTCTTCCTTGAGTCCTTTCCAACAGCAAATCTGTGTATGAGGCACAGGGTTAGTTGTGCAGTGAGTATTTGCTGAATTGCACACTCAGCCTGGGTCTTCAGCCCCTTGTACGGTGAGTATTGTGCAATTAATAGGTGTTCGCTACATTAGGTCTGCTGAATTATGATGCTCATCCGCTAAATTCCTCAAAAGCTATTGTAATTTGTTCTGCTACACGCAGTTCTACATAAAACAGTACTACCATGGCCCTATTTATTAAAATTCTTAGGCTCAGTCTTTGTAAGGTCAGTCCATGCTAGTGAGCAGAGCTTGACACTGGTCTCAATGGATGTGGGCTGCAAATCTAGCTCTGCCACTATGAACTGGGACTCCTCGACGTGTCAGGCAGCTTTGAACAGTTGTGACAAACAGGCTGAGATACACAGCTTACAGAAAGAGGGAGTATTTATTTTGGCTCGTGGCGTCCCAGGTCTCAGTCCACGGCTTGGCTCTGGTGGCTTTGGGCTGTGGTGAGGCAGAACATCGTGGCACAGAGCCGCTCACCTCACGGCGACAGGGAAGCAGAAAGAGAGGGAGGAAGGGACCAGGGTCCCAAGATCTTCGAGGTCTTGTCCTCAGTGGCCTGTATTCTATGAGGCCCCACCTCCAAGGGCTTCACCAGGTCCTAACAGCACCCCAGGCTGGTGACCAAGACTTTAACACAGAGCCTTTGGGGCTCTTTAATATCCAAACTATAATATGTAATGTGATTTCACAAATGTCAGGTTCTTCACCTTTCAGTGACCTAACATCGGCCTTCGAAGGCTATTGTAAGGATCAGAGATCATGCACATAAAAACCTGGCCTACGGATCCGCAATAAATAAATGCTATTATTATTATTTTTCCTATTCATTTCTCAGAATATTTCTCAGAAATTGCCCAATGTAGACCACTCTTTAAGAGACAAAAGATGGGGCACAAATCCAAAACTGAAAGAAGCCTTGGTCCACTGTGGATGAAGGGCATATCTAAGACTGAGAAAAACTCACCTCTGGCGTTGATTTCTTGGGATGAAATTAGACAGACTGAGAAACCCCAGACATTCCCTCACCTGGGATGGCTTCCTTCTCTGGGGCCTCCTACGGCAGGGATGAGAGCGAGCCGGAAGGACTTGAGGACCGACAGGACTCACCTTCCCAAAGACCGCCTCTAAGGTCGGCCCAGAGGGATGGAACTTCCAGGAGCTGAGATAAAGGGGCTGAATGGGGCCAACGTGCAGAACACCTGGGCGTAGCCGGCATTACAAGGACCCACACGCTACAGCGTTACCGCTTCGTGTGCAGGATGCATCTGTCCCTATACATCCATTTGGTGTACAGTCAAAATGGCAAAATTATCTTTACTATCCAGGACAGCACTTTAAAGAGGAACTATCCATCCTAAAACCTGATCCTGACACCCCTCACGTGGTCTCCCTCACAAAGAGGCTCTGCTGTAGTTGGATGGCTGCTTGTCTTGGGACTAAAGAAAACACATAAAAAACAGCGCAGCCACAGGATATTTAAACATTAGTGCTATAGCCAAAAAGCAAAATGTGACTTACCTAGCTGATGGTTGGTACTAAAACTCTGGTATGAACTTGTCTTTTTCAAAGAGGACTAATAATAGGAGCCAAAGGGCCATATTTTAGATACTCTGAGCAACATTCCTAAGCGCCATTAATCAGTTTTGCCGGTTGGTGTAGGTCACTGATCTATGAAGCCATGGCAAACCTGTTCGGAGGGCTTCCCTCTCTGAAACAGCGATGTGAATTCATTGCCCAAACACTACAAATCAATCTTTACCCATTGTGAAATGTAGATAAAATACCTCTCACAACTGATGAGAATTAAGTTACCTGGTGTACACCAAACAGTATTCATCAGAACACCATGTATCTGAGAAGCATTTGGCAAATGGGCTAGTATTGTTTTTAAACAATAGTAGAACAATTCCTCTTGCTACTACCTCCTGCTGGAATTTATTCCAGTATAAGTGAGAACAACATGAGTAGCTTGTTAAAATCAGATGAGAAGTTGGGCCAAGGCCCTTCAAACTTAGGAAATATTGCCTCCGCCTCCACAGCTTTCAAGCCGTGAGGATCACTGAGGCTCGGGAAATGGTAATTAATAAACCAAATTAAGGGACAGGTTGAACGCTCTCCTTGCCACTCTGTCAGAAAAATAACGGGAGCATCTATCACTTCGGTGCACTTGTCATTCCCAGTAATGCGCTTGTATGAATGCCGCTGCAAAGCTGAGCTGGGGAGATAATTATCTCACCCCGGGACTTTCTCAGGAGGGAGATAAGGGGAAAGAGTTCAGACAAAGGTTACCAGGGACGAGGATGCCCTTGGTTAGCCAGAAAGACAATGAAAATAAATTTTCTAGGGACCGGAACCACAACTATAAAAATCACAATTACCCAAGCCTACTTCTTATCTGATACTATAAATATTTTGTCTTCTTCACTTAGCTTCCAAAAGGCATGCTAAAGGGAAATTCCTCCAAACTATATTCTCCGCTCAGTGACGGAGGACAAGGGAACAATTTACCACAGTGTCGTTTTCACATAAAGTTGTCCAACCCCACACAAGCTGCACATCCTGAGGAAGCACCTTCTGTTTGTCCCTGTGCTTTTGCAAAGTGTTCCCTTTCTTCTGTTTTTGAACAGACCCTCATTCCCATCATTGTGCACATCTGCTGCTTCTCGATGTTGGTCGCCAGTAGAATCACAGCTATTCAAAATTCGCATTACCTAAGTTTGATCACCACACCCAAAGAAAAGGCGGCACAGGGTGTAACTGTGAGTACAAAGGTGACCTACAGCAATTTCTGGTCACTGCCACCCGTCTGGAGGTACCAGGCCACCTCTCAGGAAGGTTGTGAGACGCACCTAGCAAGGCCACCTTCAGAGTCCAGACAGGACAACACTGGAAGGGAGCAAAAGTGACAATTTGGGGGCGGAAGGTGTCACTTGTTTGGCATGTGTGAGGGTCTGGGTTCCATCTCCAGCACTGCCAACAAAGAAAGAAAAGAAAATCTAAATTCCATACTCAGGCATTGGTTTAATGTTAAGAAATTCCTCCTGAACTGCCATGCTGGTTTTAACAGAAAGAGGTTCCTTTCAGGACTTCTTGGTGGATTTCTGAGAAAATACATCAAATGTCACTCAAAGAAGCTGCTAGCTCAGTGACAAAGGGAGATGCAGGTGCCCAGTGAGCCCAAAAGAGCCCCCTGAAGACCCACTGTCCTGTCCTGAGGACACTGAGCCCTGAGCTCATCTGAGGTGTGGTCTGTGGTCTCTGGCAGCAAGGGTCCCAGGGAACAGAGGTAAATGTAGGAAGGAAAAGGCCCGTGGAAATTTAAAAAGAAGTGAAGACATTAATCTTCCTATTTCATGGTTTGGTGCTTTAGAATCACAGTCATCTGAAAGGAATTAAAGGAGATCAGAAAGGTAAGTTGGCTGGCCCCGAAGTGCAGGTCCTCAGAGCAGAGGTAGGGCATCAGAGCTGGACCACCGGATCAGGTCTCCACCAAAGCACTGCAGACCATTTCTACTGTGTGTGTCTTTGTTACTGTTCTGCTTGGTTTTGGCACGTAAGATATTTTAATCATCCTTACCCGTCACTTACAACCACTCGCTCATTTAATCTATCATTCAGCAATATGTACAGTTGGCCTGCGGTACCTGCATTTGTGGTGTTCAACCAACCCCCGATAGAAAATATTCAGAAAAACAAGTGCAACTGCATGGAATGTGTAGTTTTCCCCCTCTGCCATTATTCTACAAAATACACTACATACCCACTATTAACATAGTGTCTACACTGTATTAGGTATTATAAGTCACCCAGAGATTATTTAAAGTCTACAGAGGATATGCATGGTTATGTGCAAAGACTATGCCATTGCACACAAAGGGCCTGAGCCTATTCAGATTTCAGTATCTTTGAGGGTGGGGTCCTAGAACCAAGTCCCCTGTGGACACTGAAGGGTGCTACACGCTATGTGCACTCTAGATGCTGAGGATATGAGACATAGATCTCTCACTTTCAATTTGCCATATTTTTGATTTTTGTCACTAACATGTTATACACTGCAATTACTAATATAGCTAAATACATACAAACGAGCGACCTAGAGCTAACCTAGACCCCGACCAGAAGGTAACTGCACTACTAAGACACATATATACCACACTATAAATGTATACTTTAATACATAAACTGGGAATACTAGAATTGTAAAATTGATTTTAAAGTAACAGTTGAGGGTTGGCAAAAGACCTCTTCCATTTCCAGATGTTTTGTTTTGTTTTGTTTTGTTTTGTTTTGTTTTGTTTTGTTTTTCCGGTACTGGGAATTGAACTCACGACCTCACGCTTGCCAGGCAGGCACTGTGCCACTGAGCTAAATCCCCTTGAGACCTCTTCCATTTCAAGATAGAGACATTAATGTAACAGGACTACATGTGTGGAATTTAATTTCATTATACAGCTAGATTTGGGGACGAGGAATATTCACCTATGAAGGATTCCTGTTTCTACTAACAGGAGTTTCTACTACACTGGAGCCCAGGGGAGACCAATTCGACACACCATGCATAAGGAAGGGAGCTCTGCATGGAGCAGGGTCCAGAGTCCCAGCTTCCCTCTTGGAAGCCCCAATAAAGCTCCATCTCTTATCCAAGTCCAAGCCCAAATCCCAGGCAGCTGGAGCTCAGGAGAGGTACGTCCTACATTCTCAGAATGCTGGCCCCACCCTCCAGTCAGGTCCGGTGCCCAGCCTGACCTTACTAGGCTTCTTTCTCAGCAGGGGCAATGAGTTTTAGCTTTCAATTCCATTGCCTCGCACAAGTACATATTTTTCCACGAATGTATAGTGGAAAAAAAATCTAGTGGTTGTTTTAAAGTATATGCCATTACCCTCAAATTTTATCTGATCAAAATTGCTGAATTTCTATCAATTTTTACCTTAAAAGGATGGCTCCAGTTGCCTACACATTTAGAAGAGTAAATGAGAGATTGAAATTCACAGTTGGCATCCATCTGCGTAACTGCTGTTATGTGCTCTGCCATTATTACAGTGCGGGGAGATCACTTTGCTCCCTAGTCCCATACCAGTCCAGAAGACCTGGGACAGCCTCACACATGGAAAACACCAAAACAGAGTGGTCCTTTTGCCCCAAAACCTTCGTTCCCCATTATTTACAGGCAGACTATGGATTGTCTCTTGTTTTCCATTACACCATGTAAAATATTAATTCAAGAGTAATTTTCAAAGAGATGACTCTTAGTACGTACTTTACTAGAAACTTTGGCATCACTGCCTTCCAGATGTGCAGAGAACACCGCTAGTGAGAAACAGGACTGAAAAAATTACATAGAAACACCTTGCTGAATACTAAGAGTACATGAAAATTGATCTGCACCTGAGTAGTTTCACAGGCTTCTGGAATAAAGTAAGACTGAGAACAGCTTTTAATAAGATAAAGAGACTGGGTGGAATTAGAATTCCGTTTCTGGCCAAATTCACCAGTGCAAGGAAAGAAGGGTCAGAGGACAATTAGGCTGGATTGTCTACGCTCTGGGGACATCATGATGAGTGAAATGACAAGGATATAAACCCCCACCCTCAGAGACCTCATAATTCAGAGAAAACACATCCAATCCCATAGCTGTGAAACAGAGCTTAGAGAAATGGAGGAGCTGGGGAAGTTCTGGAAGGCACAAGACACAGGGAAGGAGCCCTGGAGCTCAAGAAAGTGAAATCTAGTCACAGACAGGACAGCACAGGGAAGAGACAGCACCTGGGTCAGCAGGGGAGAGGTGGGAACAGGAGGCGAAAGACAGAGTCTGGAACCCAATCACAAATGGGGGCACCGATGTGCATTAAGAGCAACAGAGGTGCCAGGCGTGGTGGTGCACATCTGTAATCCCAGCACTCGGGAGGCTGAGGCAGGAGGATTGCTGTGAGTTTGAGGCCAGCCTTTGCTACAAAGTGAGTTCAAGACCATCCTGATTTGCACAATGAGACCCTGTGTCAGAAGTAATGTCAGATGGTGCACGTGACCTGTCACCCTCACCCGAGTGGGGAATGCATTAGAGCACAGACCTGAGGTCAAAAGGAAAGAAAGGAAGACACCAGAAGGGGATGTGTTCTAATGATCTAGAAAGAAAATCAGGGCCTGAGAAATTACATTGTTCTTGCAGAAGAGCTTTGGGAGGCAGAACTGGAGCCAACTCTACAATTAGCCAACTCAAAACTACCACCATCAGCCATACATGCCTGTAATCCCAGCACTCTGGGAGGTGCAAAAAAAAAAAAAAAAATCAGAAGCGTGGGGGTGTCACTCAGCGGTAGAAGACTCGAGTTCCACACCCAATACCAACAACCATCACCCAAACAAAACAACACCACCAACTTCGTTGTCCAAGTTAAGTGTGATTGGTTTTGTCAGCACAGGTTTAAGACAATCCTCAGTGCTCTGCTTTACTGAGAGGTTGTTAGCTGGCAAGGCCCTGGCTACATACCAATGCTAGGCACTAGTCAAGAGATTCTGCACTGAGGTTTTGATTTGCATTTCTCTGTTGGCCAGCAATGTTGAGCATTTTTTCATGCTTTTATTGGCCATTTGCACTTCTTCTGTGATGTGTGTATTCACTTCAGATGCCCACTTTTCCATTGGGTCTTTTATTTTGGGAGGTCTATGTTTTTTGAGTTCTTTATATATTCTAGATATTAATCTTCTCTCTGAGGACTAGCTGGCAAAATATTTTTCCAATTCGGTAGGTATTTTTATGCTGTTGGTTGTTTCTTTTGCTGTGCAGAAACTTTTTAATTTGATATGATCCTATTTGTTGATTCTTCATCCTGTTTCCTGTCCAACTGGGTTTCGTTCAGAAAGTCCTTGCCTCCACCTATGACTTCAAGAGTTCTACCTATTTTATCTTTCAGTGGGTTAAGTGTTTCTGTTTTGGCATTTAGCTCTTTGACCCATTTTGATTTTGGTTTAGTACATGGTGAGCAATATTCCATCTTACCACAGAAACAGTGGCCATCATCAAGAAATCAAATAATAACAAATTCTGGCAAGGCTGCAGAGAAAAAGGAAACTTTCTATATTGCTGGTGGGACTGTAAACTAGTACAAAAGTCTAGTACAAAAAAAAACTATGGAAATCAGAATGAAAATTCCTCAAAAAGCTAACTAGAAATTTCCATTCGACACAGCTAGTCCCCTTCTACATGTCTTCTCAAAAGGGATAAAGAAATTATGTTACAGTGATACACGCATCATGCACACTCATGTTTATAACAGCACAATTCGTTAACAGCTAAATGCTGGAAGCAGCCTGTATGTATATCAGCGGATAAGTGGATAAAGAAAATATGGTATTTACACACAATGGAGCACTACTTTGGCTTAAGGAAAGATAAACTTGACTCATGTGTAGGAAGACGGATGCACCTTGAGACCATAATGTTAAGTGAGGTAGATCAGATGTACAAGTTTAAATATCACATGTTACCCAGAGTAAAAATAAAGAGCAAAATGAAAGACAGACAATAGGAAGTGGGGAGCTACAGTAGATCATTCTCAAATGGGAAGGGGAACAAGAGATGGAGGGACGAGGGAAAGGAAGGAGGATGAAAAAGTGGATTAAGATGTGGTGCATAAGTGCATCACCTCCACATGATGACTGCAATCACTGTGTACTGCAAACGTACTAGAGAGAGAGAGAGAGAGAGAGAGAGAGAGAGGGAGGAAGGGAGGGAGGGAGGGAGAGCTTGATTTTACAGACACAGAATGCAGCAGGGCCAGGGGAATTGCCTCTATGAGTGGACAGTGTGCTGCACCTGGGTCAGGGGCCATAGTGCATGGCTCTCCTCTCTGCAAGGCCTCACCTCCCTGGCAGCCTGGGCCCCGCAGTCATAGCCATGAGTAGAGACCCCTGTGTGCACCACAGTGCACAAGTGAATCCAGAGCAAGAGGCGAGTCTCGGCTGGCTCACTCCTCGGAAACATGGTGGGTGCCACAGTGGGTCACCGCCCTACCCCAGGGTGCTGAGCAGAAGGTCTCAGTCTGCTGCATGGTGAGAAGAGAAGTCACTGTGTTGGTGCGGAAAGTGAAGTCCCCAGAGAAAAGGAAAGGGTAGGACACAAGAGTAAAGAGAGGGCGGCAGCCCAGCGAATGGGAAAGCTTTTCTCTCCTGCAGACTTCCACAGAGCATCTCCATTGTGGCTATGTCAACAAGTTTGCTCACAGTGTGCCTTTGTCTCTACTTGCTATACAGACTCAGGAGGACATACAGGGAAGGAGCCAAAACCCAGTGGTCAGACTGCTGGGGTGCACCCAGCTCCATGACTAACTAGCAGTGTAACTTTGGGAAAATCACTTGTAGTGGTTCATACATTGTGTCAACTTGAGAAGCTGACAAGCTTATCTAAGTAACTTAGCAGTTCTTCATCCTGGGGAGTAGAGGACATGCCCTAGGGCAGCTGTCTAAACTCTAGGATGTTGTAATGGTTGAGTAATTGTGTCAGCCTGAGAAGTTTAACTAAGTGACACAGCAGGGAGTCACGGTCCTTGCTTTGTAAACATCCTGAGCCTGAACAAGAAGAGGGAATGATGTGAGTGCTATATCCACCCTAGGGCGGGTAGCCTGCTTACAGTATAAGGGAGGAAAAGAGGCTTGTTCTCCCCCTTTTGCTCTTGTTGCTTTTGCTGTCTTCTGCCCCCATGAACTGTTTCTCCTCTGCCATGTGCCACCTTGCCTTGGAGCCAGCTGATTATGGACTGAAACCTCTACAAACTATGAGTTAAGTAAACCTTTCCTCCTCTAACTTTGTATGTCAGGTATTTTGTCTCAGCAACGAGAAAAAAGTAACTAAGACATCACTTAACTTGATCTTAATGAGATCAGCAACTGGGGACGACAAGCCATTTCCTTCTCACCACCATTAAGGACTGACTGAGATAATTCATGTAATTTACACAGTGCCTGGTATCTATTGAGTGCTCATACATTAGGTAGCATTTATTATTTAGGTTTCAGATAAAAAGCTAAACCCAGTATGTACAGAAAACAGCATTTCATAGTCATAGTCATAATGGCCCATCCAGAGCAGAAAAATCAAGATAATTTTAATGGATATTGTATCTGTTGCTAAAATGTGATAGAGCAAAGCAAAAGTTTCATTTTTAAACTTCAAATCCTCATCAATTAAAAAAGTAACAATTCGGTCATGCTAATACAGAGGCAAAAGCATAATTATAAGGTTGCAAAGATGGAAGAAAACTCGCCTTTCTCTCAGTGTGTCTGGTGTATTAAATTACAACCCTTAACGGTGACTGAAATGACATCAACCCTTACATGGTGATTATTTCAGTACGAGATGCTTCTCCCTTTTTCCTGCCCCAACTTAATTGAAACAGAACACCACAGCAGCTGGTAATACTTGCTTGTAGTGTGAGGTTCATCCTCCTTTTAAGGAGAAAAGCAACACAAAACATTAAGTTAATATACATACGTTTTTGTACTTGATGCCAATCAAAAATGGTATAAAATGTCTGTACTTTTGAAGAGTAATTTGAAGCGATAATCAAAACAAGATGTCACATTACAGAAATGGTGAAAATGGAGGTTATTCCGGGGTCATTCTTGAAATATACTATCTTCTTCCATTTGATCAGAAGTGTTTATGGTCCACCTGTGAATAATTATGCTTTTATTTCCAAAGTGATTTTTTAAATCACTCCTCTGTAAAAGACAAACCTCAGACCTAGCCTTGTATCTGTTATATTTTTATAAAAAAATTCCCAGCAGTAATGAAAGACAAATACAGTTTCAAATGAACCTCTTACAAAAACGGGAAGTCTGAGAAATGTATTAATTCAAAAGAAACATTATCACTTTCTTGGAATCACTCTGGTGCTGAAGTTTCTTTTTTTCGACAGACGGAGTATTTCTCACTCCATATGTCTCTGATGAGCAGGTGGGATTTCCTCAGTCCTAGAATCCATTAGTACAGCAGGGTACGGCTGCACCCATAATATTCTGATATTCCAAATTACATGGACAGGATGCTTATTTGCTACCCTACCTTTAAATCAACCTGTACTGAACAGTCAAATGTCTTAAACATACAATTGTGAACCATAAAAGCAATCCCTATGTTCCCTTCCTCCTAGTGCTTTGGAGCCAACCCTCTTTCAGTAATTGACCATCAACCTATTCTTACCCACACTAAGTAGAGTGATTTTCACACGTTTCTAAGGCCAGCGTATGCTGGGCAGAACACTTTATTTTTATTCTACATGCACTTTGGCTCCCTGGTGCCCAAGGCAAACAGCTGTCATTCACTTCAGGCCTTTTGCTAACACGTTCTGTGATTCCTGTGGGGCTTCCTAGCCTATAATTAGCCCTTCCAGCTGCTGCCCTGTGCACTGCAAAGTGGCGCTGAGAGGTTTTCGCTTTACAGCATTCCTATAAAATCCTCTTAGAGATGGCGCAGTTGGAATAACACTGTTTGGAATTCAGCTTGGACGCAACTAGGAATCCTCCAACCGTCTGCTATGAAGAAATCTGTTCAGCAGGCCAGGTTTGCCGTGGCGCGAACTCCGCCCTGGCCGCATGGGAGAGGGACTGAGGCGCAGCACTGAAAAGCGGGAAGTAGAAGGCAGCACGACGGGAACGTCCTAGTGCAAAGGTGCAGGGGACATCAGGACTGAACCAGTTACCACGCTCGCTTGGCCTTTGACGTCATTCTCCTTCCAAAGCACTGTCCTCAGGATTAACTGAAATGAAGCAGCAAGAAGGAACCAGGAGGGAACAGGCCAAGACCTCACCCTGTGCAAAACTCTTAAGTTCAATGATGCCGGAAAAGATGGCTCCCAGGGCAGAGACAGTCGCCGGTCAAAACGCAAAGGAGGAAGAAACAGACTTTCGCTTGGAACAAGCCTTTCAAACAAAATGAAGCCTGCGTTTTTAAAAGGTGAAATCATTTTTAAAACACCAGAGCACACCCTCTCTTTGCAGCCCAAGCGCTCCTGGGAAGCGGAGGCTCAGGGGCAGGTTTTTCTCTAGGAAAAAGGACTCATTGAAGTTGCAGAAGCAGCTGTGCCCTGGCATGATCTTCAGCTCATGGTGCCACCCTCTTTCTGACGCCAAAACTGCCATGGCATGTAACGCCCTGGAAGGAAGAGCCCAGAGACCAGATTCCTGAAGAGCCAGTAACTGGTGGAGTCCTCAGGACAGGAAGAGACTTTCACTAACAAAGCTCCAAGGGCTGCAGAAGCCCTTGATCTGAGGACCACACTCAAAGCCCCCAAGCCCAGGGATGGACGTTCCCAAAATCCACACCTCACTCCTACCAAGGCTGTGCTCCTCTTGCAGCCAATGCCCAGCCTTCAATGAGAACTCACTAAATCCCTGGTTCTTAAGCCCCAAAGAACAGGAACACAACTAAGCCCAAGGACACATGTACCTGTTCTGCCAGTTTTTTGAAATGCTAGAGTTAGACCAGAGAGCAGATACTTTTGCTATTCCATTTTCTGCTGCTGTAACAAGTATCGGAGGTAATCAACTTATGAAGAGAAAAGGTGTATTTTGGCTCACAGTTTTAGGGGTTTAGTCTGACTGGGTGCTTCTGTTATTTGTAGGCCTCTGGTGGGTGGGGTTGGAGCGTGTGGTGAAGGAAAACCACTCACCTCCTGGGAAGGCAGTGAGGAAATGGAGGGAAGCCAGGGCAGGGGTCCCTCTATCCTGAGAGGCCACACCCCCAATGACCTGAAGACCTTGCATGAGGCTCCACCCTCTCCCAGTAAGCCACACTGGAAACAAAGTATTTACCAGGAAGACTTCTGGGGACACTTACAATTGAAATTATAGCAACACTTTACTTTAAAAAACTTACTTATTTTATTTGAAATAGGGTCTCACTATGTAGCTCAGGCTGGACTTGAACTCACTCTGTAGCCCAGGATGGCAATCTCCCTGCCTCAGCCTCCTAAATCCTGGGATTACAAGTGTGTGCCACCACACCCAGTTAGAGCAATACTTAATAAAAATTTAAGAAACAGAGGAGAGGATCAGCTATTTCACCCAATAGAGGGTGCTCATTATTTAACTCTATTACGAGCACAAAGCACTTGAGAATTTTCTTCTTTTTATATTTTACTTCCCAGTGAGAGAATTTCTCAAGCCACAGATCTCATGGTTCAGGAGAAAATAGAAAGTATACTCATGCGGATTCCTGGCATTATCAATTGTTTCCTATGTGAATTTTCCAATAAACAAGTTTCTTCCTTCTAGCATCAAAAAGGGTTTTTAAACCATATTTGATGGAAAGGAATGTTCCTTACCTTCTGTCTCTTTAAACCAAAAATGCTCAGTGCTGAATTGCCAGCAACCCATTTTTTTTTTTTCCACACAATCATGGCCAGACTATTGTCCTCGGTATCAGCTGTCTGATCTCAGGAATGTAAATTCATTGTAGGATTAGGCTAAGCAAAACAATTAATGAGACAGACTTGATTTTTTAAAAACTCAGCAGTCAAAATAACTATTTATCCCACTATATATTTCTATTAGCAGAGATAACTAACAGTTGATAGTCACACACAAAACCTGCTGATCAGAGCAGTTAAAACCAGAATATGCGAAGTCCCCAATTTGCCAGTTTTATTTCAAAATGTTATTTGTAAAAAGTTTCATGAGCCCAAAAATTATATTTTCTGCAGAAATCGTACATTAGCCTTCCCTTATCTCCAGGGATATATTCTAAAACACTTGGCTACACCGGAAACCTCAAATCATACTGAAGTATAAATTTTTTTCACATATATACGTAAACACACATTTCATTTTCTGTCTCCCCTCCCATTACTGTGGTTTGAACCCAGTGCCTTTGCAGTGAGGTACATCTCCAACTCCTTTTTAAAATTTTTGTTGAGACAGGGTCTCACTAAGTCACTAAGTAGCCTGCGCTGGGCCCAAATGTGCCCTACTCCTGCCTCAGTCCCCTACATTGTTGGGATGCCAGGGGTGCACCACTATGCCCAGCTTTTCCAATTTAACTAAGCATTTATCATGCAGTGTGGCCACATCTTTGGCAGGATGAGGTAGGACAGCAACACTAGAATGAATCTATTTTTCCTCCTACACAGCTTCACAGATGGAAGATCTCCCACCTTCAGCATGTGATTTATTTTCTTTTGGTTAGTTAAGAACTTTGATCTTTTGCTTTTTTTCCCCCCTTTTTTTTTTTTGGTACCAGGAATCAAACTCAGGACCTTGCCCTTGCCAGGAAGGTGCTGTGCTGCTGAGCTGAGCTATATCCCCCACACCCTGACCTCTCACTTAAAAGGAAACACTTTACAGTTTCTCTTTGGCTTATGTGAATCTCCAGCATCATTAATTTTGCACCTAGGGCCTGTGAATAAGTAAAATAAGGGAGACCTGAGCACAAGCGCTGCTGTACCACGAAGGTCAATCTCACCAACAAGCTGGCTGCCGAGTGACTACCAGGAGGGCCCCATATACAGCACAGACACACTGGACAAAGGATGACTCATATCCCAGGAGGCACTGAGCCCGAAGACATGAAATCCCATTATGCTACACAGTGCACAATTTACAACTTATGAGTTATCCCTGGAATTTTCCATTTAGTATTTTCAGACCACATCTGCAGAAAGTGAAAGCACCGAGTAAGGAGCGGTAACTGAACTATACTTGTGAAAAATGGCATTTTGGGCTCTTGACAACCATCTGACAAATTCAGCTTCACAAGACTTCCATTAAAAGTCTTAAGCCAGGACACATGTGAACAGTTGTTCAGCAGACTCCTTCAGGCCCATGTGACGATACTCCTTAACTCAGGCAAGGGTTGAGAATGAATGAATAAATGAGAAGATGCATCAACTACAACTGTGAGAGAAGGGCTGGGTGCCATGTAAATAGGACAGACAGGTATTGTCTACTCTGTTCTGTGTGTGTGTGTTTTATTAGGATTTGAACCCAGGCCTTTCCCACTGAGCTACATTCCCAACCCTTCCTATTTTTTATTTTGAGATAGGTCTTGCTAAGCTGATCAGGCTGGGCTTGAACTCATCTCCCTCCAGCATCAGATTCCCAGAGTGCTGGGATTACAGATGTGTGTCCCTTGGACTGGCTAATTCTGTTCATTTCTTTATCACCAAACATTTGAAGCAATTGCTGGCACTCAATATTTGTGCAGGAGAGAAGAATGGATGAATGAATGAATGGATGAAAAAATGCACCAACTGCAATTCTGAGAGTCTGATAAGGCAAGGGGTTGGAAGGACCTTGCAGTGAGAAACACTCTAAGAAGCCCACAGGAAGAAAAGAGGAAAGAAGAGAACCACTGAGGGTTCTCTCAGCCCCAGCGTTTTCCACCATGAGTGGACTGTGTGCATGTTCAGGGATGAACAGGTCTTCCAGCTGGGGGGACCGCCCCTCTCCTGCCTGGAGCCCCAGTTTGGCACACAGAGGAAACAATGTCAAGTGTTCTGGGTACTCCCCAGAAATTTCTAGCCATATTCAAGTTCAGAGATGTGTACACCCCACCCCTACCTTTAAATATTAAAAACCAGATGCCTGTGCTGCTTGGAGCTGAACATCCCCACGGTCCCCCGCAGCACAGGGCCGGTCTCCCCCATCCTCCCTAGGGTGCCACCCACTGGGCTGCAAGCTTCCCCACCTCGATAACAGCCGTGTGGGCTGCAGACACTGCGGGTCCACCCGCTCAGTCCTAGGCGCACTCACGTCCTGCAGCTGCACCTGGCTGAAAAGAGCTCAGCTGGCTTCCTGGCTCTGGCCTTTGCCCCCACGGTCCTTCGGCCAGATGGCTATCGCAGGCCCTCCAGTCCTCTCTTTGTGCCTCCTCCATTCCTCACGGAGTCTACTCTTCACTTACCCTTTAGGGTTCTCTTAAATACAAGGTCAGCTCAGGAGAGGCCCCTGCTTGGAGCCCCCAACAGGCTCCCACGATGCTTAGCGAAGCCTTTCCTTCAGGGATCACTCCCACCACACAGTCCTACATCGCAAGGTCCCCTCAGGCACCCAGGCCCCTCACGCCCAGGTGGGGCCTGGCTCCAAGCCACCTGTCTCCAAAGCCATCCCTCACCGCTCTCAACTCCCAGCCTCCACAACCCCTTCCCCCGCTTTATTCTACCTCAGGCCACACATCAGGCCTCCCCCGCCGGTTTAATTTCTTGTGTATTTTGTTGCTCATCTCTAGAGAGTAAGTGCCAGGGTGTTTAACTTGCTCCTGTCTGATCCCGTCACCAAAATGATGCCTGCCACTCAAGAAGCACAGGGTAAGCACCCCGAACAGAAGACCCTGGCCTGGAAATGCTCCAAACACTGAAACTTCTGGGGTGCTGACACGGTGCTACAGATACAAAAGCCCATACCTGGCCTCATCCGATGGATCAGTCAAATTGCACTAGAAATACTGTATAAAATTATCTCTGGGGTGTGTATAAGGTTTATACGAACCACAAATGAGTTTTGTGTTTAGACACAGAACACTTCTCCAAGATGGCCCGTTATACACATGCAAATGTTCCCAGGCCTGAAGAAATCTAAAGTCAGAAACACTTCTGTTCCCAAACATTTCAATGAAAGGCTCCTCCAACTGCATTTGTTGAATGAGCAAATGAGTAACATATTTTGAACACAATTTCTCAACAGTTTCTTCCCCAGATGGTTGGAATGACCTCCTCATGACCAGCACGGGCCTGGCTGTCCCCTGCGGGCTATGACATTCCCGCCATTCATCCTCTCCTCAGGTCCCTCCCATTCCCCTGCTGATCAGCAACAGAACTGCAAACCACGACCCTTTACATGAACACACCCGTGCAGGAAAAAGGAGTATTAAAATGAAGAACCTGGCTCTTTCTTTAGCTACAAATCCCTTAACATTTAATACAAATAAGCAGAAACTTACTAAAAAGTGTTTGAACCCATTTGTTTGGCAAATTAGCGGGCGATCTGTTTGTGCAGTAGATACTGTGTCGAGTGACATCCTGCAGTGAATTATTACGATAAAATTATAGGGCTGACAAGAGAGAGAAATTACAGGGAAAAGGGTTTGTGGGAAGCTTTGAGAGAGGAAAACAATGACTGAAAAAGTAAGGATAAACCCCGTGAGCTCCTGTGGTGAAGGAAAGATTCTGCACTTCCAGCCAGATGCCCTCAGAGTCTGGGACCGCGCGCGGCGCTGCTCACGGCACAGGGGCAGAAGGGCGTGTGGTGGTGCTAAGATGCATAATGCACAGATCTAGCACCAGGAGAAACCAAAGAGGATGAAACTCTTCCCTCTTCTGGTCTGTTCCACCTGTCCCGCATCTCAGCTGCGGACGGACACGGCCACGTTGCCCCCGATCCCCGAGGGAAACAGCACCAAATCAAACACCAACTGTGTTTCCAGAGCGTGGACCTCAGAAGCTTCTCCAAGGTCCTTTTTCCAAAGAAGGTGCTGAAGCCGCCAGCCGGGGGCCCTGAGGGGCTCTGCAGAGCAGCGTGTCGGGGATGCTTCCGGTAGTGCCTCAGCCAGCGAGGACATGACCTCCTTACAGCTGCCAGGCAAGCCCTGGTCCATCCAACACACAGGCACTGCACATTGCTTCCCTGCACCGGAAGTGGTTCAGCTGAGTAGTTCCTTATCAGTTTTCCTCCCTTGGCTTCTTATCCACACTTTTCAGGGGACTCACAAGGAAGAGGAATATGATTGTTTATGTAGCACTACCCAAGCCTCAAATGTCTGCAAAGTTTAAAGCAGCAAGAGATTCTCAGTCGTGAGATTGTCCTGCCTTTTGAAGCAAGGCAAGGATCTGGCCCTTGGTACTTGGTTAAGCTTCCCAAGCCATAGCTGGGCTTCACCAGACCAACAAATAATAATAGATAGTAACTGACAACGATTTCAGGTTTCAAAGATGTCACAGAAGGGATGCTCCTGAAGAAATATGCTTCCAACCCAGGAGAAAATAATCAAGGCCAAATATATAAATTAGGTCACTGGATTTATTTCTGAGTCAAATAAGTTGGGCATTTTTCTGAGCCAGAGTATTAATCTAGCCAGCAATCACACTGCCTGCCTCATTTTAGAGAGGAAGGGACCAGGGCAAGGGTGCAAGAACTTCCCCTGTCAGGTGCGATGCTGTGGTTAGGAGGTGCTAAAGTCCAATGACGTGTTTTCCACAGGGCTGTTATTGTGTTAAGCTGGTATGTGAAATACGGTTGATATAATAACACAGGTAGTAATATTCTAAAGCATCATTTCATGAATCATGTTGCACAGACCTCCACTTCCAAAAGGGACAGCACATTTGCTGCCATCTGGTATTTGGATAAACACCAGGAGAAAATGTGGCAATGGTTAATTTTGGTCTTTTTTCTTGGCGATAGTATCACCCATATTCTCCTTTCCCTACTTCCTGAGATAAGGAGGATTAAACTAGAGCATCTATACTACAATAAAAACACAATAGAAAAAGGAACAACCACAGAATAAAAAGAAGTTATCTAATCCAACCCCTGATGTCACAACTGGCCCATTTAATCACCAAAAAACACCGATAGGGCAGGGAGGTCTCCCTCCCACCTCTAAGACTAGAGCCTTGAGCAGGGCTCTGGTCACCCTGAACTTCCCCTTTATTACCTGTAAAAAAGAACAGAATCAGATACCCTCCAAAAGAGCCTTGCCATTTTCATACAAGACACTCTCAGGAACGCGCACTATTTCTCATGCATGAATACTTTGCCAAAGCATAAACTCAGTAATACATGGCTTTAAAAATGCAGAAAGTGACGTTCCCCATAGCCTACACACTGCTCGGCTACTAAAAATAGAACATCATGAATAATTATCAATGTTAACTTCAGTGTTAATCTTCACCTCTGGTTAAAATAAGAAATGAGTCCGAAATGAGGTAAGATTTTAACAGTATAGGAAACCACCTGTAAGTGGTGTTTCCATTTTATCTTTCCAAGGTAAGTATTTTCAGTAACGGGCTCAATATAGAAACCACCAGAAAATTATTTGTTTTTTAAGCCCTGTTTTAAAATGTTGGCTAACAGTGAGTACAGCTCATTAAGGCACTCCTCTAAACACACAAAAACCAGCACTCTAGATTTCATTTCAGCTTTTCCTTGCATGAGCGGTACATAAATACTGGTGGCTGCCTGAAGATTAACATTTGAGTCTATATGAGGCTAACGTTCAGCTCATCTCATTAATCCCAAATGTTATCCTGTGTAAGACCAAATCACGGGTGTGTACGTTACCAATATTCAGTCATTTGCGGAGGATCAGCATTGCAATGAGTAGGATGGCCGGCTAAGGAGTAAGATTCTCATCAGAGGAACAGTCTGTAGTTTAAGTGGGTACAGAACTGAGAACGGCAAAAGGGCTCTGGAACTTCAAGTCCTAGGTTCAAATTCCAAATCTGTGTTTACTCTGCATATGTTGCTGGAGAAGTCACTGAACTGTCAAAGCTTTAGTTTCCTCCTTAGTAAGCCAAGAAGGTAATTCTTATCTCACGTAGATGTTGTAGGAAAAATATAAGCCCTGCATAGGCAGAAACTTTTTGCTTTTGGTTCACAGGCTACATAGGAAAATTTCCAGCATAACAGATACTCAAGAAATATTTGGTAGCTGGGGATATAGCTCAGCAGCATAAGCACCTGCCTGGCAAGCGCAAGGTCCTGAGTTCTATTTCCGGCACCAAAAAAAAAAAAATTGGTGCCTACGTGAATGGATATAAAATAACTACTTCAGCTATCACCCAGAATATCTCTGTGATTAACACAGTCACCACATACTGAAACTTGAAGTATCAACAATAGCCATGAAAACCTTAATCACAACATACAGTGCTAACTGAAAATTGTAACTTATAGCAAGAAGACAATCAAAGACTACCAAACAATGTATCTCAAGAAGTGGTTTACCAGTAAAAGGTTTACGCCATTCGAACAGATTTTCAGTTGCATTATAATAACATAATCAATAAATATCTGCAGATACAAATCATGATCCAAATGAAGGTATTTCTTATTCAAGGTATACGCAAAAGACTAACTTCAGAGCCAGTAAGTTTCAACTCTTCCTAGCCTTGACTTTAAAGTACCCAGGTGTAGTCAGCAGTCATGAACTCACAAAATTTCATGAGTTCAAAGCCTGCTATTCCCCCAGCTTCCACACAGCTAGGCCTCTAGTTTCTGACCAATGTCTATGTTAATGAGGCAAAAAAGAACGAAGTGCAATTAAAAGCCATCCTCAGTGGGGAGAGGGTATCTTAAATGATGAAAGTAAAGTAAAGCAAGAGGGACAAGGCAGCAGATGAGTTCCAATTTTGCTAAAATTACCATAAGTCAAAGTATAAATACACCATATTGTAAAAGTGGAAGAGAACTAACAAAGACCCCATACCAGAAATAGCACGGGTTAGCAGACAAGGCCACAGAACACCAGTACGTGCTAGGGAAACCTTCCCTGAGCACGGACACCTGCCACTCTCAGCTTCCAAGGCCACGGATGCCGGGGGACAGCGCGTGCCATGCTTCTGAGATTTGCAAGCTGGTAAAGTGACTTTTATTTTATTATTTCATTTCATTTTATTTCGCGTTTCTGGAGATCACGCCCAGGGCCCTTGCACTGAGCTACATTCCCAGCCTTTTTTATATTTTAAAACAAGGACTCTCTACCTTGCTAAACTGCCCAGACTGGGCCCAAACTTGTGACCCTCCCGCCCCGCCCCCCAGAGCTGGGGTCACGGGTGCACCCCACACGTCCGGCTGACATCAAGGACCCTCAGTGACATCGGACGCGGCACTGAGGAGAGCAGCTCTGAAACCCTTCACGTCCCTTGACGCCCCAGGTCCTCCTTCGGTTCCTCCCTCCCAGTCAGCCCGTTCTAAACCCTTTTCTCTGCCCTCTAACCTTGAAGGCTTTGGCGGATGAACCAATAAGCCAACACTTCAAATCAGAAACAGGTCAATACAATAAATCTGGCACAAATAAATAATGTATAATCTTGTTCCCAAATACAATGTAAGTTTTCTTCACTTAAACTTGCTCAACTTTTAAATTTTTGGTATAAGCTTGTTAACCAAAGTTTTTAATTGTCCAAGAACAGCTGTCCTTCCTACTTTTTCTGGTACCAAAAGCGTTTTCTTTAAAAAAAAAGTATGGCCAGGGACATAGCTTAGTGGCACAGCATCTGCCTGGCAAGCATGAGGTCCTGAGTTCAATTCCTGGTACCAAAAAAAGGTACGTGTGTGTATATGTATCTTTATAGCTCCCCACAAGTGGATATTTGAATGCATATTTATATGGACATGATTTGTATAAATATATATTTGTATGTGTATATATGTGTGAGCCTACAAATACCAACTCAGTAAACTCTCACACAAATCTATGGAATGCGTATTGTTATTTCCAGTTGAAGAACCTGAGGGATAAAGATGCTATTTAGCTTCCCTGCAGTCACATCCTTAGTAATTGGCCTGGCTCTTCACTACTCCCCTACACGGCTAGCAGCTGCCTTCCTGCCATAGAAATGAAAACCACCTTTCCAGCCATCTCTACTGCTCATCTCCAGGAGACGAGGCAGCTCTAGCGACTGCAGGGATTTCACTTTGCTAAAACACAATCTCGCCTGTTCCGAGCTGCTCCGTGTCAGGCCAGACTACCAAAGCAATGAGAAGTTATCCCCATGAAAAGCCACGGCTCCAGAAAATACTCCCATGGACCATCAGTGCCCCTTGGCCTGGCATTTGAAACACCATAAAGTCTTAGTAACAGTAACGACAACACGGAGGCACAGTGTGGTCCACTTCACCTAAGTTCCCACGTTACACACAAACATAAATTCCGTACAAAGCCAGTGAGGCTAGTTTTGCTACCTCTACTTTACATGGGATGAAACAGAGATTCGAGACACAGAAGAAACTGCCTAGTGTTGCACTGTTAGAAAAAGCAACTGAGCTTGGAATTCAATGTGGTCATTATATATATTACACATTTGATCCAATCTCCATTGATTATAATATGTAGTATGTGCATATACTTAGAATGTACATACATGATTAGTAAATATCATATGTAATAGGTAACAATACAAAACATATAAAAAAGATTTACAATATGGTCTTATAATTTAAAAATCTGAGAAGAACTATTTAGGGGTGCAGGCCTCCCAAATCTTCAGTTACTAAAGAATTTCTACATTGACATCTTCTCCTCCACTATTGAAAACCCTCCCCAAGCCCCAGGCACTATCGCAGGGGCCTTAGTACTGTGCCTGCATCTACAAAGATACCTTCTGTAGGAAGAACAGGAGGTACCCAGGACAGAAATGATGTGGGCATCTCTACTGAAATATTTTTCAATTTCCCTCTTTTCAGTGTCAGATAAAAAGGTCACTAAGACATAAGCAGGTCTACAAAGAAATTCAGTTTTATGGAAAGCTACAAAAATAAGTACCTATGTCATTGTAGACTCTTAAGAAAGAAGGCCTGAGACAGAATCCTGAGTGTCTGAGCTAAGGGACAGTGACCTCTAGTTGAGCCATGGTGCTCAGCAGATGTCCTACCATCAGCAAGGTCAGACACAAAGTGAGAGGGCAAGCAGCTGTGTAGAAGCTGAGACCTATTCCTGTGGATCGTCACCGAGGTGACACAGCCCGGGCCTCCCACACCTTTGGGAGCATCTAAGCTGACATCCATCCACTCAATTAACTTCCCTTTATCCACTGGACACATTCAAATCATTGCACCAAGCATGAACCTTCATGCAGGAACAAGCTATGGTAGCCATCAAAGAGAAAGAAACACAAGTTTCACAACAAAGAAAGATTATTCAATTTCGTTAGTGTATGCTGAGCACCTAGAGCTAAATTCCAGCTCTCTGCCCTACTGAAATCCAGATAACAGACTTAGATTTAGACTTAATTTTAATTTCCTCAAAAGAAATAAAAATAAGGTCATAAAAAAAATTTGTTTTCGATGAGCAACTCTTTAAGTTACAAGTGATTTTATCATAAGGAAATACAAACATCTATCTTCATAATTCAGAGTAACTTCCTATTACGGCCCCAATAAAAAATTACCATTCATTTTTCTTCAATTAGAAGGCATGCCCAGGCAAACTCTCATTTACTTAGTGCTTAACTGAAGAGCTCAGAATTAAAAACCCATTGCACTTTGGTTTTCCCAGCATTGAAGACAGGGGTGAAAACAAAAGGTATACACGTTATTTTCCAAATTACAAGACGATGGAATATTCATTGGTAAGAAAAGAAACCCACTGACCTGAGACAGCTGGAATTGGGAGAGGAGGGCAGGGCAGGCCAGACCGCACACAGGGAAAGTATTAGCCACGCAGAAGTGTTAATGCTTAGGGAGGGGGCATCACCTACTAACAAGCAGATAGGGTCCCTCGGCCAAGGGAACTGAAAGTGACGGGGACACTGTCACCCAGGGAAGCCTGTCTGCTGGGCCATGCTGATGTCCCGGGGCCAGCAAGGTCCTGCGGGTCGTGTACCTGCACTCTTCTCACCTGCAGCCTTACGCCCTAAGGTCAGATTTACAGGTGAAAAGTCAAATCATTTTTAACAAAACCGTTACCTGCTAGGCAAAATGTTAAAGTCTGACGGAGGATTTTCCCTCATGCGTTTATGGAATTATGTCACAGTCTATTCCAGGCTACTCCTTCATTTAAATACTTACTAAGGGCTGGGGCTATAGCTCTGTGGTACAACCTGTGCTTTGCTTAGCATTTACAAAGCCCTAGGTTTGAATTCCAGCGCTGTTTAGAATCCTAAACAAAACTGAAAGGCTCAGTGATAAACAAACGAAAACAAATACTTACTGAGCAACTACTAAGTGCTAAGCACTGTTCTATGAGCCGGAGTCGCTCCTGTCCCCATGTACATGATAATCTGGTTGGAGGAGATACAATAATGAAAATATGAATAACAACACAGAAGGCAAGCAGGGAAGGGGTAGGTGTGTGCGCTGGGGATGCTGGGAGGGAGAGAAGCCAGCCGGGCACTTTTGCCAAGGCAGCAAGCTCCAGGCCAAGGGGCTGGCAAGTCCAGCGTCCCTCATGCAGACGTGTGCCCCTAGCTTAGGGAGAAGCTCCGGGAGAAGCCGGCAGCTGTGGCTGAGGTGTCCATTATTATTAGTGAATAAGGAAAACATACCATTGGACACGGAGGGCATCAACCCAGAGGGATCCCAGTCCTACTGCTAAGCGGAGGAGCAGGCTAAAGGACACACCCCGTGTTGGTGAAGACCTTCGAGCATAGAAACAACGTTGCAGACGATACTATAAACAGCCATGTGGAAGAAACACAAAATTCACAAGGTGGCAGCTGGCAGCAGTCCTGTGATCCTGGTGACTTCTTCAGCTAAATGTCCAGGATGGAGGCAGTCATTACATTTTCATTCCATTTCTTTGTGTACCAGAACTATTTCACTCTACTCTAAAAATTTTCTCAGCCTCATTTCAACCCCATCTCAGCACGCCTCTTGGCTTTTCAGCCGTCCTCGACTGACGCTGGTCTTTGAGGAACGGGCATCACCGATGGCTCTGCTCAGCAGGAACAGTCCCCACTCACAGAACCCCTTCACTTCTCCTGAGGAGAAAGAGAGCAAATTACGGGAATGAAGAGACGCCACGACTCTTCCTATGCCTATGAGCGGCACAAAGGAGCCGCAGGAAAGAAAATGCGGCAAGTCCGTGCTGACGACGTTCAGCTGAACAGCCCCTATCTACATAGGAGACGTTCTCAGCCATGTCCCCTGTGCTCTTCAACGCGCACGCACGCACGCACGCACGCATGTGCACACACACACCGGGGGATGACAAGGACACCTTTTTTTTTATTAGTACCTATTTACACTACACAGTGTGTGCATGGCCTGTGTGAGCTGATACGTGTACACAACACATCTTCCGTCCTTTTCTCGTCCCCTCTCCCGCCCCCTCCAGCAGGGTGGGGCTGGCAGAGCTCTGGTTTTCCTGGGAGCTTTCAGGCAGCCCTGCCCTGGCTCGCCCTTGCTCCTGAGCTGGCTGCAGCAGCCCCTGTCCAAGCTGAGATCAAGCGGGTGGGAAATGAAAGGCTTCTAAACCTGTGGAGGTCACTGACCCTGTCTTCCCCCCATCTCGGAGGCAGGCCCCTCCTATCATGTGCAAACGGATACTTTAGCGGGTCAGCCCGAACACCACAAGCCTGAGCGCTGGGTCCATCTGGGCGAACACTGAAAAGCCAACAGCAAAACACCAACAAAAAAGGCTAAGAACTCTCCCTTGAACCAGGGACTCGATACAAATTCAGTTTCTCTCTACAGGACAGCCATCCGACCATCAAGAAAATACTCTGTCTAGAACAGAGCTCGGTGCCTTTAGCCCTGGGAGGGGGCACTCACTGCTCACAGATGCCCTGCCCAGGAGTGAAGGTGGGAGGAAACTGCAGGCTCAGTGCAGGCAAAGGAGTGGGGGGCGCCGGTGCCACGCTTGGGAAACAGGTGCTGCTCCCTCCCCAGGCCACTGTGAGGGCGGCCATCATGGAAGCCTCTCACCGCTGGAACCTGAACAGTTTCTGGAACCAGAGCTCCCTGCGACTGTTTTGGTTTTCTTTTGCTTTTTGAGACAGGGTCTCGCTATGTAGTTTGGGCTGGTGTTGAACTTACTATGTAGCCTTAGCTGATCTCAAACTTGTGGCAATCCTCCTGCTTCAGTCTCCTGAGTGCTGGGATTATAGACATGTGTTGCCACGCCCAGCCTGTCCTGTGACTTCTTTCAACTTGTTCTCTTCTAACTTTTCTCCCTTATAGGTTCATTTCCCTCTGCCTTTTCTCTGGTGGCCCCATCTTCCACAGCCTTCCTCATCTTCCACGGCCTTCCTCATCTTCCACAGCCTTCCTCATCTTCCACAGCCTTCCTCATCTTCCACAGCCTGCCTCGTCTTCCACAGCCTTCCTCATCTTCCCATGTGGACGATCCTCAGTCTCTGTCTCTGAAGCGGCACCTCTCTGTCTTGTCGAGAGAAATCGACTGGGCATCACCCCTTCTTGTCTGTCCCAAGGGAATGTGAGGACAACTTGTGACCCCCACGGACATCATGCCAGAGATCAAGGCTGGGCCTGCAGCGGCCTGGGGACAACTACAAAAAGACAACACGTGGCACCTCTGCCTTCATCTTATCTCTGTCTCCTTCAAGACCTCAGCGCTTTGGGTCAGCAGGCCTGTTAATCACTAAAGGAGCGTGGGTCTAAGAACTAGAAATGCAAGGAGTATTAGCCTCGGGTATGTTGTGCGTATCGCACCTCTCTCTGAAACAGAGGCAAGGTCTGCAGAGACTCTCACTGCCAGTTCTTGCCAGTGTCCCACCCAGACCCCTGGAGTGACGCCAAGAAGCCCACAGTCACTGAAGTTTGGAGCCCTGGCCAGCCCCCTGAAGGCAGTTTCTCGCACTCCTCCTCTGCCCTTCTGGCGCGGCTGCGGTCACTAATGCTGCTCCTGCCTCCATCACTGTCCTCTCCTTCACTGGTGCGTTGGATGCGAGCCTGCTCAATGTGACCACAGGGCCAGGGCCCCGGCCCACAGCCTCAGAAACAGCCCCAGCCCACACCCCTCTGGGACGGAGCTCGGGGCACAGCAAGTGCAGTCCGCCCCCCTCTCCACACCCAGCCAAGTCTCCAGACCCCACCTCCTGAGCGTTTTCCAAAGCACTCCTCTCTCTCACCCTCAGCGCTGCCAGAATTCCCTCAACTCCGCCACCCTCGGCTCCCCCGGACGGTGACTGCCACCATGTGCCGAGCGCTTCCTCCCCACGAAGCACTCCGCACGGGTTGCTCCAGGGAATGACCTTCGCTGGTAATAAATGTGATTTCTTTTAAAAAAATTATTGATGTTTTTGAGAAGCAGCATTTGCCCACAAAGCAACGCTGCCTACCGCTGAGCCAGGATGTGTCCCTGTGTTCACCGATTCACTCATCTGTCCATCAACAAAGGATATGAAAACAGTTGCTGTATCCACAGCGATACACTGTCTCCTCAAACACTGAATTCCCTAGATGGCTCGGAGCCGCATTACCGTTTGAAAAGGTGCACCCAGCCGCATCATGCAGTCAGGCTGGGCCTTCCTGGGCTCCCTCTCACCCTAGGGACGTGTGCCAGCTCCACTGCGCTCTGCTTCTCCCCACTGTCCCCTGGGCCTGGCCAGCTCCTCCGTCACAGGAAATTTCCATCCTCACCGAGCTCCCTCTGGGCCTCTCTCTCTGCCACTTAGCCACCCTGAATCCCAGCCCTCCAGCCCGCCCCAGATCCACCTGGCCCATCCTTCAGGTGTGAGTAGGGCACGGGGCCCTGCTCTCCAGCTACACCCTGCCCCCCCAAGCCTCAAGAGGAGCAGCGCTCCCTTGGGCTGTTTCCTGTGAGCTGCGATGGCTAAGGAGGATCTGCTCATCACTGAGCCAGGGAGGTGGAACCAGCTCACCTTCCCCCTGCTGGGGTAAAAGCGACAGGGCTACAAGGACAGATGAAGCCTCAGAGAGCAGGGGCAGAGAATGAAGCAAGCAGAGGGGCCCCGCCTCCCTGCCAAGGACTGGGCATCTCTGGAGTTCAAGGGGCATCTTCCCATCGATTATGCCCCTGCATCTCTAGATGAGTTCTGTGGGCAGCGGAAATGTGTTCTGCACTTTTGGGGACCAATGCACATTTCATGACGTGTTATAGTCAAGTCACAAACACATTCACGCTCTGGACACTTCTGAGTCTAGGAGACACCTCAAGAGGAGGTGCGTGGGTACAGGGTCACATGCTGCACACTGACCTCACTAGAGCTCTAGAGATGTCACCAAGTTAGAGGACCTTTTTAAAGAAAAAGATTAGGAAAGTATGAATTCCAGCCTAAGTACAAACTTTGGGAAATGATTATTGGCTCTGAAAGCTTCAACTACACACCAAGTCCACTCCCAAGTGAAACAGTAGAAGAAAATAAATTTACACGACAGAGCAGAGGATTATATTTAAATCAAAGCAAAATCACAAAGGAAGGCAAAGTGTAAGGTACATATTCAGTGGCTGAGAAGGGACAGCTCTGTACAGGCATGTGCCAAGTTCCCAGGCAGAGATGACTGAAGACATGGTCCCCACCCTCTCCTCCTTTAAGCTGTGAGCATTGGGTATTTTGTCTGAGCGGTGGGAAAATAGCTAGTACAATCCCTCAAATGACTGTACCTAAAGAAGTTCTCTACAGCCAAAGCCACTGGGACCCGGTCCACCTCGGAGTGCTCTTTGCTATTTCAAATCGTATTATTTGTTTATTGCTCATCTCCTTGTTTAAAATAAAGTTTCCAAAGAAGCCGAGTCTGATCTGTCCTGTTCATTGCTGCAATCCTCCAAGCACCACGCGAGGTACCAGGTATGCAGTCAGCATTCCCAAAGCATTCGTGGATAAGCAAACAGAGAGAGGAGCAACCCTTCAAAAGGCTCTAAGTGTCCGCAGTTTTGGCACAAGCCCGCAGCAGGTTTTGCAGTGAGAACGCGTGTCTTCACGAATGCTTTTTATTTTGATTATCACTGCGGCCCAGCCACTGTCCTGCCTGCACGAATCATAGTTTCACACAGCCTGGCTCCCGCCAGGAGTGGAGAAGAAACGGGCGATAAGCCTGAGGCGAAGCTGGGTCAGAGGGTGCCATGGTCTGTTTTGACGCGCTTGTCTCTTTAGGATGAGGAGCACTTGAACTAGAGTCATTTGGAGACCAAATAATTCCAAAACTGGCCTGGATTTATCTTCAGAGACAGTACAACATCTGCTAAGTGTGGAGGACACCTGGGTGACTCTCCTTGAAAGAGGAGCAATTGCCTCCATTTTGGCTGAGCCTGACCCTATTTCCACGTACTGACACGTACAGAGCTGGCTGGGACTTTTCCTTGTCCCTTCACTTAGCTTTAAGCAACACATGTCTGTCCAGCTGAGGTGATCATGGCAGTAGTTGGAGAAGGCAGGCGTGTTTCCCTGGACCCCCGTTGTTCCCACGGGTGAGCTGGGATGAAGCGGGACGTGTGAGCCAGTGCCCCATGCTGTTGGCTGGGATCCCACCTTGGGGTAGAGGCTATGACTTCCTGGGGCTTCAAATATTACACATCAGAGCTGAAGCACCGACCCCAACACATTAGCTACTACCTCAGCTGTGTGATGCAGGTTACTCTTCTCGCCATGGGTTGCTCTGGAAGTCGTAGATTGGAATTAGCCTGCTAGGGTTCCAATAACTTTTCAAGGGATTACAAACATAACTTCCCGGGCTGTGATGAGGACCGGGAAAAGCTCTCTATCACAAGGAGTAGAGAACGCATCTTTATCAGACCGGCAGCACAGCCTGTGAGTGTGCTCATACGACCCCAAAAGACATTTTACGGTTCTACTCAGGAGAAGCGTTGGGCAAGGAAATCATCAAGTTAAACCCAACTCTTAGGAGTGTGCAGACGTAGCGGACGGGCTGTTAAATGGACACAACTAATACACGGAACATAGCATTTCACCAGAAATTGGGCGGAGGTGATGACGATGTTTAACTTCCATGAGGAATATCCTGTATCGAAGATCTCTCCGCACACCTTTCTCAGTGTGTAAGCACTCTGACTTCAGTCTGGCAAGTCTGAAGCTACCTGGGGAAGGTTCAGCGAGGGGAGGGCAGCCAGTGTGTGAGGCTGGGGGGCGGGGGGCATGCTCACTCTGTCAGCAAAGATTAGGATTCTGAAGTTTAAATGTCAATTGGGCGCCGAAGATGGGTGTTTCCTCTTGAATTCATCATCGTGTTCTAAAAAACTGATGTGATCCAAATGTGATATATGGTGACTTTTGTTGGCCCTATAGGAGGCTTATATGCATGTGTGTGTGTGAATGCACACCTCTGTGTATAAGAGAGAGTGTATGTAGGTGTGAGTCTCAGATATAAGGGAAAAAAGCAAATTAATATGTCAGAATGTAATCTGACCACTCACAATTTATATTAACATACTAAACACAGTAATGCCAGTAAAACAACATTCATAATCATTGTTTCACATGCTTAAGAACCTCACAATACCTTGAGAATATCTGTGAAGCCCAAGTAGCTCAGTATGACTTTGACCAGCAGAATTATATTTACTCAGAGAGGCAGTCACAAAGAAAGAAAATTAACCCCAACTGCAGGCTTATTTAAGAGATACACACTTGTACCATGATTCTTTATTTTCTCCACAGTTAGGGATTAAAGCCAGGGTGTTTGAACTATATCTCTGACTTTTAGTTTTACTTTATTTATATTTTAAAATTTTGAGACAAAGTCTTACTAAGTCACTAAGTTGCTCAGGCTGCACTTACATTTGTGATACTCCTGCCTCTGCCTTTGAGAGTGCTGAGATTATCAGCATGGGCCACCATGCCTGGCTTCACTTTGATCGTTAATTAATCATTCTGACCATTTGGCTACTTTACTACTATCCTCCCTAATGAATAATAAGGAAAGTAACCATGTATCGTTCTTCTTTCACCTTTTAACTTTTATATAATTACCTAGGACAACAAAAACTAGCAAGTGATGGACCAAAGTGAAACCCAGGGATCCCAAGTCCATGACCAGGGGTCTCTGCTCTATGAGATGCACTCTCTCAGACACTGGTAGAATTTATCTACGGTGCAAATTAAATACTTGCCTGACCACAGGCAGTAAACTGGAGAGTCATTAAGCCAAGTCCTTAAGACGCTGCAGGTCAAAAGGTGGCCGAGGGTCCACTCCTGTCAGAAGCCACGGAGGTTCCTGTTGGAAACGGGCTGCCTAGGCTCAGCTCCAAACGTACCAAATGCAGATTTGTGGATGGGTCTCTAAAAATCCTGCTCAACAAACTCCCCAGGTAATTCCGCTGCACATGAAATTCTGCAAACCACTGTATCTCATTCTTGGCAAATCTGTTATTGTCATTTGGGGTTCCATACTGGACAGAATTCTACATTCTCACTGAAGTCATCTTGGGGATTATGAGGCTTGTGGAGGACTGTCAGAAAATTCTACTCTGTCACTGAGAGTCATCTTTGGGTTCTCAGAGTGTCTAACACTGGTTCTCTAGTAAGAAACAACACACATTAGCTGAAATGGGGAAACACGTACTGCGTCCCTATCTCATTACGCACCAACCGAGATGTCTTCTAATAAAGATCTGACTTCCAGCCTTCGGGTGAGAGAGTCTCCAGACTCTGTCCATGAGCAACTACCATGTCACAGCTGGGGAGTTTGTCCTGCAAATGCAGTGAGCTGCCCAAAGCTGGCCTGCTCGAGGTTAGCAGCTGTTGCTATCTGTAGCTTCTCTAATTCTGTTTTCTTTATTCTACAAGACAGGTCCTCTCCATGAATTCCTGCTATCTACATTTTAAGACTTCCACATGTCTTGAGCTAGCAAATAAGTCAACTCCATCTTCCCTGTCCTATTATAATGGGATAAAATCATCACGGTTTGGATCCTAAGTGTCCCCTAAAAGCTCATGTATAGAAGGCTATGTCCTTGCCGTGGGTCTATGGGGGGGTGGAGCCTCAGGGAATGTGGCCTACTGGGGGGCCCCTCGGTCACTGGGGGCTGAAGGAGGGGACACTGAGACCCCAGCCCTTCCTTGTCTCTTTGCTTCCCAGCCCCCACGAGGCGACCAGTTTTCCTCTGCCACGTCCTCACCAAGAGGTCTGGCCTCGTCACAGCCCCAAAAGCGACACCACCCACTGCCTGTGGGCTGAAACCTCTGAACCTCTGAGCCACAGTAAATCCTGCCTCTTACATAAGCTGATCGTCTCAGGTATTGTCACAGTGATGGAAAGCTGACACCCAAACCCCTTTGGGACTAATTCTCTTTAGTGAAACTGACAAGAACTCTCTGCATCTCTGCAGTGTAACTTCAGGTACAAACTGCAGCAAAGCAAGGGAACACTCAGGTCAGCCTTAAGCTCAGGGAATCCACAGCATGACGATGGCAGGGTCTGATGGGGGCCTTCGAGCACTAGTCCAGCCTGTACCGCCTTCAGAAATGGCAGGTAGGGAAGCAGGCCCAGCATCCGTGGAAACAGAAGACCAGCTGCACCTGGCGCTTGTGGCTAACACAGCAGCCCATATCCCCGGAGACTGCAGGAAATCTGCACACTCAGGCTGACTATTACCACTCTGCTTCCGAAGACAAAGGAAGTGTCCAGACCTCAGATTTGTCCAAAGGAAGCTTGATTTGCTCTGTCTCTGGCCTCCCAGCACCCGCTGCCCAAGTACCACCTCCTGAACGCTCCCTGGTGCTCAGAGCCCCAATCTGAGGAGTCTAGGTCAAGTACAGGCTGGCACCTCTGCTGCCCCTTGAGAACTGCAGGAGATGCCTGGGAGGGACAGTGGGCACTGGGGACCCAGCAGGGGGCTGAGCTGGGCAAGGGCAGCTCCCTAGGGAGAGACAACATTAACACAAAAGGCAGAAGTCGGAAAATACACGGGGAAAGCCTGGCTGCTTTAGTTTGTTAAAACTAAATACACATTCACACACAGCAGAGAAATGGATCTAATTATCCTTGGAAATTTTAATTGTGCCTGTGTCCTGATGGAGATGCCCAAAGAGAATGATGAGGCTCTGGCCGGTGAGTAGCGAGGGAAGGCTGGGCTGGAGAAGGAGACTTCAAGTCATCATCAAGGTCACGACCCTTCCCCAAGACTGCACAGGACTCAAAGAAAATATTTATTTCCCATTAAAAATAATGATGTGGGTATAGATTTGTATACAAGAAAAAGGCTTCCTAGACACACTGTTACATAAAAAAGAAAACATTTGCATAGGAGTATTTAAGATAGAAATCTATCTACAAAACTAGTGTGGATCTATGTATGAATGTGCATGTATTGCAAAATAATGTTATCGCTATTTATCAGGCATTTAGGAGATAAGAGGCGATCAAAAACTAAGGTGGCCCCTTAAATTTAAAAAATGTATTGCAGTTAAAGCACACTGCCTTTAATCCCCCTTACAGTGCTTCCCTCTCATTTCGGTCATACTTGTCCCATCCTTCTTGCTGCTTTCTGAAGCAGTTCTGGAAGCCCTTTTTCGTGAGTGTCTTTTCAAAGTATGACAAAAAATGGTGAATGCTGCTGCACCTACCATCCAAGGGAAAGGCAGGCTCATTAAAACATGATTCTGTGTTGTCATCCACCTTATTTACCAGATCTGGTACCATGCAACTCCTAGCTCTTCCCCAAAGTCAAAATGACCAGGGAACACAAACTTTTGGAATCAATTTGGGACACTGAAGCAGCCAAGTGGCACAGCCAAAGATAGCACAAAAGAGGACTCCAGAACTGCTTCAGAAAGAGGCAAGAGCGATGGGATAAGTGTGTTCAAACCGAGGGTGATTAACGGTAATGTCTTTTATGTAACAAATATTTGTGCTTAAATGCACACCATATACTTTACCCACACCTTGCATACGAGGTATTGTGTATAGTGTCTGTATGAATTGTACCATTTAATCTTCAAAGCTCAGAGAAATAAGCATTATAAACATTTTATAAAGCAGCATGGGGACTCTCTAGGAACTGAAGAGACCCGATATGTCCCGTCCTTAGTAAACAGCTGCTGGGGAGGTCAACCCAAATCTGTCCGACTACAATATCCACTGCACTAGATTTTCCTCTCAGACAGGAAGTTTTGGAAAGCTACTTGCCAGAAATACTAACAGTACACATTTTCAGATGATGAGATTTCTTCTTTTTGTTTTACAGTGTTGTCCAAATATATTCTAAAGTTAAGTGTGCATTATTTTAAATATCTGAAATACAGACATTTTAACTGGAAAAAATAAAAGAAGGGAAATCTCAGTCTCTGTATGTCTCATTTTCTACCTCAAACAGTTCAAAAGTAATATTTTTCTAGCTACATATGCCACAAAAATATATATATGGAGAGAATTGCCAAAATATCAATCACTGAGAAGAAAAACTGTTATGTTCAATTTCTGAATTTTTTTGGATTAGTCTATTAACAAAAGCCCATCTGTCTCTCAGTCCCCAGTCTTCCAGCTCACCAAGCTGCACTTAGCGCCAACAAACATTCTCCTTCCCTACTCAACCGTAGTTTTTTCTTTTTTGAGACAGGGTTCTGCACTGTTGTCCAGCCTGGCCTGGGGTTTACCATGTAGGCCAGGTGGGCCTCAAATGCATGACCCTCCTGCCACTCTGAGTATGTGGCTGGGACTCCAGGCACACACCACTGTGCTCAGCTCCTCCTCCATCACTTCCCTCGGCTCCCCACTCGACAGCAGAGTCCAAAACATCCAAAACACCAGCTACAACCAGGCTGCACTCTCCTCTTGGGGCTCCTCTGCTACCACTGCCCAGCACACAGCCTACATTCCAGCTAGCTTTAGGGCCTCTGACTTCTGGAATGTTCTATCAGGAATGCCTCTCAGTAACTAATCTCTGCCAAACCCAACTATCTCCCAATGGTCAAGATGGAAAAGTCAAGATGGAAAACAAGGCCATTCAACAGATGTTTCCTATAAAATGATGCATCAAGAAGCATAACTACTACTACATATGTGTATAATGGGCCACGTACACAAGCACTCAATAGTATCAGGTTTTTATTTTAAAAAGCTGTGCAGCAAAGTTCTTTAGTTTGGATCTGAAGTGACCCCTAATGGCCCAAGTGTTGAAAGTGCGAATTCCAAACATGATACTATTGGGACAGTGAGCCTTTAGGAGGTGCAGGCCTCACTGGAAGAGTTGGGGTCCCTGGGGCTGGCCCTGAGGGGATACTGGGACCCTCAGCCATTCCTCTCTGCCTCTCTGCTTATGCTTCCAAGTGGGCCCAATGTGAGCACCTTGTCTCCACCACACACCCCAAACACGGTGCCCTCACCTTGCCACGGGCCAAGGCCAAAGGTCCCAAGACCGCAGGCTGAACCCTCCCAAGCTGCGAGTCAAAATGAACACTTCTTCCCTTTAAGTCACTTACCTGAGGTATCTGTGACAGTGACAGAAAGCTGCCGACCACGTTTCACAAAAGCCGCGACCTCATCGCTGTAGGAGACTACACCACGGTACGCAGCACTCTGCCAATTAAGCAATGACTCATGCAGTTTGAAGCTTGGAATTTTAATTTTCTGCTACTTAAAGAACCTCCAGACCGGTGATGCTGAACCTATCCGAGACTAGGTACCCAAACCACAACCGAAAACCCACTCATTTGTCACAAAGTGCCAACACCGCCCCTCTGTGCGCTGCTACCCGATGCAGGGCTGCTGGGGCGATGCTGGGCGACTGGGCTCCCAGGCCCACAGGGAGGGCTCTGTGCGCCTGCTGTGGCATACCGCCATCGGTCTGCCGCCACTGCTCTAGACTTCCTTAGGTTTCACTGCATACGTAAAGTAAATATAAACCAACTAAAGTGGCCGAGGTTTCCTACAAATTCTTCAACAATCACATCAACTCTTCAAAACTGCAAGTCCACTCACAGTTATGGCTGCGTCTGTCACTGGCCTGGACATGCGTCAGGCCCCGTTGTGTCCAAGCGCTCCAGTACGGTCTCTAGGATTTTCTCCCAATCAGCTGGCCCCGAATCTCCAATTTCTGACACACAGTCACGACCCTCAAATTAGGCTGTTGGTCTTTTCTCTGCCACACGGCGGTCTTGTAAAAATTCACCCCAAATTCCGGGGTGTCAAGTGTGAAGAACATGTTTCAGACATGAAACATGGGGTCCATTAAAATACACACACTTCTCATTTGAGGATGTACAAAGCTGACCCAAAGAGGAGAACTGCGACGGAAAAGAGATTTTGTCCATTCAGCCCAATGCCAGGACCAGCACCGGTCCAGTTCAGCCCTGGCCTCCCCACACCCGCTTTCTCTCCTCCTCTTCTACGCCTCCATGCCCTTCCAGACACCAGTCAGCGGACAGGAGAGGAAGCAGAGCCCCTACAGAGCCCCCGTCCCGGAAACCATTCCTTGTCGTCTCCTAACACTTGCAGTATTTGCTTCCCTGAAGCAGTAAAACACCTGGAACCCGTGCGATACGAGCTACAGACAGGGGCCGCAAGCTTGTGAGGAAGAGGAACCTGCCAGTAAAGGTAATGACATGAGCCTGGTAGTTCTCATTTTTACATCCACCAGCAGTTCTTAAGCCTCAACAACTTTTTTTTAAAATCACAAACAGCCTCACTTTTATTCACTTCTATAAATATTTATTCGATGATTTAAGGGTTTAGAACTCTACTTGGTGTGGGTTCAAAATTCCAAAAGAAAAAGTTCCTATCCCACATCGGGTGCTCACCCAGGGTAACTGGAAAGAAAATGCACTCAGGAGCAGGTTAAATACTGTTCTGGTCTCGCGCAGATATCCCTCCCCTTTTGTTTGTAAGGAAGGGCTATAAGAGCAGTGTATCAAAATGTCAGCAATCTAGAAATTAAGTTGTCAGCCTTTTCCTCTGTACTGCAAATTACAAAAGAATTAGAGGTTTGGTACTAATAGAAGCTTACACTTCTAAAGCGTGCAATTTAACCAATCATCTCAAGGTCTAAAAATGCAGCACTGAAGACATTTCAACCAAGTGATCTGCAGTTCTGGTACCTAATTTCTACTTAAAACGCTTTTTTCCTCTGTAGAAACGTGTTCCGGAATAGCCACCCAGTTCAATCAGTGCCACAAGGAGCTGCTCCGTATATAACGCACTCAGCATAAGGAATGGCAGCTTAGCAAAGAGGCAGAAAAAGAAAATGAGCATCTGCACCTACTCTGTGGTCATTCATTTTTCATCCTCACACCACACTAAATTCAGAAACCAAAATATCGAATGTCCTTTACACTTTCAGAATTCTAGCCTTCCCTTTATAATTTATTCAACAATAATTTGGGTGAAACAAGTCTTTGATCATCTCCGCACAGGAATTTTAAACATGGATTAAAATGTTAAATTATAGAACAATTAGCAAGTAAAGCAAAAATTGGAAACGGAAATCGCTGACCTCGGATCACTACAGTATCTCCCCTGCTTGTGAAATCCCCAGCTGCTACAATGTTTTCCAACTGCGATCCCATCACTTAAGAACAGGTAAGAACAGTGCCCACTCAGAAAATAAACCGTACCTTTAAAGATACGACATACTTGTAAAAAGACAACCCTAATGGTCTAAACCAAAAATTTATCAAGGATGCTGTTTTACTACAATGAATAGTAGGAAACACATTGACTTAATGCATAAATAAAAATATTGACTCATTATTCTAGTTCTTTAGATAACTTTTAAATGGCCCTCTAAAAATTAGACTATGTTCCTTTATAAAAAAATACTCAGGGGTCTCTGCTATTTTCCCCCAGAAACATCTCGGTCCCTGATCTTTGAAACACTTCCTCCCGGGCAGGCTCACAGTCCCTCTGCTTCCAAACAGTACCTTGAGGCGCAGCTCAGCGTGAGAAGGGAGACCCGCTCAGGCACCAGGCAAAGTTAAACCAGCGAGACGCCTCAGACAGTCTGGTTTTCGCCTGCCCCACCCTTGTTTCCTCTGAGCTATAGTGATGTCATAACGCCGGGCAGGGCAATGGCTTCACCGTCCCAGTCCTTGCTTCTGAGCACATAATTCTTTACAGCCAGAGCGAATCAAATGATAGCACAGCTCTCCAGAAGCCAAGAGTGTCTGACGAATTCCCAACAAATTAGCAGCCAGCGAGCAAGCCTTGTGGAGGAAAGAAATGCTGCAATTGCACCATTGGGGATCTCTCTAAATGAAGTGGTCCTAAAGCTGAATGTGAGCCGTGGTTTTCAACGCCAGCCTAGCTTCCATAGTAAAGCCGACATTCAGAGAAGTGAACTGTGACGGGTTACTTGGGAGAGACCAGGAGAGTTAAGGATGACCAGCATACACTCAGGGCCGAAGAAACTCCTCTCTGTGACAGTCAAATTCCCACAGAAAGAAAGCACATTATTTTTCAGTCTAATCTTGGAGTTCCAGTTTACTGGCAAGAACATGAATTCTAACGCACCCATTTCAGTTGCTTTTTTAACGCACACGCTTAAAAGATGAATGCACGTTCTACGACATGGGAGAAAATACTTGTCACACTTCATATAAAATAAATTCAGAAAAGAGTCACAAGGTGATGACAGACGTCATCTCTCTCAGGACAGGGTTGGTGCTACACAGGTGATCTCAATTCATCTGGGCAAAAACTTTAAAAACGCATGTATACAACTGCAAAAATCCCTGATCTTGCATTTCAACACCAAGCTGGCCCAAGTCCAAGCACCATACAAGAACTGACAGAAACCGTTTTTAACCTAAAGCACCTTCGCACAGAAGGAATGACTTAGAAATCGTGAATACATTACGGAGACTCTGACCTTTGACCTCAGCTCCTCAATCCTTCCTCTAAAAGTGGTTTACAGTTACAGCGGCTACTTTTCTTGTGACCAATCAACCATTCACAAAACAGTCTGTTTTGCAAAACTTACCCGCCTGAGCTTACGAGCCCGACAAACTTCATGCAGTAACTCGTGCATGTAATTATTTTGCTTTTCTAAACCATCAGAGGACCCTCCTTTCAATGAGACAGCATTTTGCACTCTGCCTTCTTCATAAATGCCTCGGAAATGAAACTGAAGTCACGCTTCTCCAATTTAGAATGCATTTCCCCTTACAATACATTTGTTACTCCAGCTAAAAGTTGGAGCGTTTTGATGCCAAATTAGCATGCATTTAAAAAAGCAATCTTGCTGAGCTAATGCAGAAGCCACCTTCCGGTTCCAGGCATTCATGCAAGTTTGATGCGCTCCTCTGTTGCCACTGAGCTACGTTCACAGCTCCCACACACAAGTGTTTGACCATTTTCGTGTCCTTGGGCCTTTAAAACACCCGTGCGAAATTAAAAACAATGTTTCCAGCGCCTGGCGTGAAGATTGCTCTACCCAGAGAAACTCCAGCTCACCTGGCTGCCTCAGGGACCCCACACTGGGCCGGAAGAAAGGCCAGGCCGGCTATCCGCAGAGCAGTTCCGCAGGACCAGCGCGGAGAAGCCGAAGCCCCGGCCTGCACGGCGCGCCGGCCCGGCCTCAGCCGGATCAATGCCACACGCTCCCTCTCCGTTCCGTCGTTCCGCTACGGTCCCCTCCCAACTTCAACCCGGGCCTGCGAAGGCCGGGGACCCTAAGCAAACTTCAGATGGGCGAATCTAGAAGGGGAGACGGCAGGATGGCCCCCGCCGCCGCAGAGGAGCAGTTACAATTTACTGGGTAACAACACCCACCGCATTGCAGAAGCCGCGAACCCGCCCCGGGGCGCGGGGAGGGGGGGGCAAGCGGGGAGAGAGGAGGGGGTCCCGGAGACC
>NW_004955402.1:5448280-5535576 GCF_000276665.1 Chinchilla lanigera | reverse complement strand
CCCGCCCGGCGACACGCAGCCCGCGGACGCGCGGCTCCACGCCCAGATCCAGAGCCGCGGGCGGGGCCGCCCCCAGAGCGCGGCCGAGGGGCGCGTGACCTCCAGGTGAGTGCCTTAGTGGCCTAGGATGCAGGGCTGTTATTATTTTTTTCAAAGAGAAACATCCGAACGGGATGTGTCTGCCACAGGCTGGGAGCTCGGGAAATTCTAAGTTAATAGAGAAGCCTTGAATTTAAGGCTGCGAAAAAGAAAAAGAGGTTTCTCCTCCATCTCCCCGCAGCTCAGCCCCTCCTCCGCCCCGGGCTCTGAAGGGGAGCTGGAAGGAGAGCGGAGGACCCGGCTCCCGCGTGCAGGCGGGGAAGTGGTTCCCCTTCCGAGTCGCCGAAGCCGGTGGAAGTGTTAAGGCCCTCCCCAAGGCAGCTGCTCGCCCCTGCAGGAGCTCGGCAGGGAAGGAAGAGGGCTCAGAGGAAATCTTGCATTTACTAACGGGAGCCAAAGATGGGGCGCAGAAGCCTCGGGCAGCGAGGAGTGCGCTGGCCTGTCGCCAGGAGGTGGGGCGATGGGGCCGGGTTTCCAGGAGGGGGAAAACCCACAGAACAAGGACGTGGCGTCCAATGACTTGGCTGCCGCGGCGGAGTTGTCAGATTGCATGGGAGAGAAGTTGAAGATTTATCATTACTACGTTGCTATGGCGTTCACAGACCCGTCTTCTGCAGGTGTGCAGAAATTTTGAGCACGAAAATATGACTGAAGTCTTTTTTGTTTTTTAACAATAATGTGGCATTTCCGAGTCTGAATGGGCAAATACTAGGTCACGTAGGAGGAGACTGTGGCCCCGATTCAAATGCCAGATGTAACGAGGACGTAGTCTGAGATGAACCACAAAGATGACAGCTCAAGTACTGGCTAAGTGTAGGGACCACGTCACTGAGGTGTCCATCAGGAAATCCCCCCTCTGAGGGCGAGAGACCACATCCCCACTACGCGGGCTCACAGGGCTGTGAGGAGCTCCTCAGACCAAGAAAGGATTCGCTCCCCATTGGAAGGGACTTGAACAAATCTCACTGTTTACAGTGAACTCAGAGTTACCATTCGAGACGCAGATGGCTTTCATACTTTCATTCATTTTATTGCGGCGTTTCTGTTATTTTTTAAATTGAAGCAAACTGTTCTCTTCATGACTCATGAATCTTAATCTTTTTGGTGATGAAAATCAGGGATAGTATACGAATGACTAGCGTCGAGGGAGGAGAGTGGTGGAATATGAAGTGGGCCATTAGGAAATTTAGGAATAGCTCGCGAATTATTGAAATAGTCCATGAGCGTAAGAACCGTGCTGCAGCATAGCTTAAAAGTTTTGTTTTGTTTTTGACACCAGGAATCGAACTCACGACCTCACACTTGCCAGGCAGGCATTTGCACCACTGAGCTATATCCACGGCACATTAAAAGTGAATCTGAGAAGCAATTATGGTGAAACCCTTTGAGTTTGACCAAGGTTTTCCCCATGCTCTTATTTTTCCTAGCACAGAGGTGCCCCACCAGGCATGGGCAGGGCCTAGCTCCCTGGGTAGCCTGCTTGCATCTCTAACCACACTCTTCCTTCTACCTCGCTGCTGTCCTGCAGGATTCCCACCTCTCCCCACCCTCAGACCCCCAGGCATCTCTGTCGTCCCCCAATGCCTCTCTGGGTCCACTGCAAGCCAACCGCTTACTTTCGGCCAAACAGATGGATGGACATTGAAGCATGACCTGAGCTATCACATGGAGAAGTCTAAGGGACTACTTTCAAGAATCTGTCTGCCTCAATGCTAGCAAGGTTCCACCGGAGATACAACGTCCTAATACCCGGAGAGTAGAAAATGAAAAGTAAATGATGAAATATGTCAACAATGAAAAACCTACTATTTCACTCTCATCAGGAAATAAAATAACGAGCTCTTCCACAAGGAAAGAAGGAAAATCACAGAGCAGCGGCAAGTGGTGATTTGATCATGGTGGATCTGCTTTCTTTCTTAGAAGTTGAACTCCGTGCCTCCCTCCCATGGTCACAAAGAAGGCCGTGCTCACACCCCTCCGGCTCAGAGAAGTCTTTGTGCTCGGCATTGTCCTGAAACCCTTTGTGGTCTGTTTCTTTACCTTACGGAGAAGAGGCTGTTGGTCAGGGAATGCCTGTCACGCGATCCCAGAGTCAGTGCTGATTTGGCACAAGGAGTCAGTTCTTCAAACTCCTGCTTTGTTCTCGATGGAGAGGGCGACATGGAGTGTGACAGAAACGCTGAAATCCTCCATGGAAAGGGAAAAGGATCCTGGGGCTCCAGCCTAGGTCTTGGCGTACCCATTCTGGTCCCCCACTACACTGGTACTTTTTCTACAGCACTTCATAGGCCCACTTCATGGGCTTCCTGTAATTGCTCTACTGAACATCACTGAAAGGCAAGAAGCCATCCAGAATTCTAGCTGTGCTTTGGCAAAAAGGCTGCAGCTTACTTCACGTAGGATGTGTGTAAATTCACCCCAAGCTGAAGAGCCAGGATGCCCAGAACCTCCATCCCGCCACAAGAATTAATAGAACTGTGACCCATGGGTACTCCTGGTACTCCGCCACCTGAACAGCAACACTGACTCCAGCCTGCTAGCCACGGCAAGGATGGACAGAGTTGCAGGTCATACTGACAGCAATATTGTCAGCCTCAAGATTCCAAAAGGCAGAGAGTCTGAGCAGTGGACCCATCTGAAGTGTGTCCCCAAACATGGGGATTAAAGGAATACTAAAGTTTAACCAAAGCCAGTGGTGCTACCCTCTTGGTACACTCAGATGTCCTCGTTTGTTCAAACTGAACTCGCTGCCTTTGGAAAACACTGCCAGCCCTTGCAGTAACTACCTGCAGTAGCTGACGCTTATTTTGGGCTCAGAGCAGTGTCAGGCGCCTGAATTGTGTATCAGATCCTTAATATCAGAACTTCATGTCTTCAGCCACAGTGTCACTGGAGACCATTAATAAGAAAAACACAAGGGCAAATTCGTAATTCAAAAGCAACAAGCTTCTCCTTCTGAGATAAAAATTCGCAAGTGTTTCCAGGGTTTAAGAATAGCGTTTAGAGCTCATGCAGGCTTCCAGGTGCTATATTCATCCTGGGTGTGTACACCTCATCGCAGGGCTCTATACAGGCAAGGCACAGATGCAAGATGAAATTAAAAGCCACCGCACTACACATGCAACACAAAATGTACAAAAAAGTGTTAACACACCATTAGGAAATCATTCTTATTCACTACAGTTCCACACTTCCCTCTTTTTAATTTATACTCATAATAGCTACAAAGGTGGGGCGAATACCTATGACAAGTTTCATTATGTTAAAAGAGGCCTTTATTATTTTTTGGCTTTCTCCATGTCTGGTAAATTTTAGAAATAGGTCTTAACCCTGTTAAAGAGAATAATTTCTAACAATACGTTTATAAGGGTTAGTCTAATGCTTAGTTTTATATGAACTTGAAATGCTCAATAATTCTATACTTCATCCCTTAACTAAGAATAAAAATCCATTATGAATGCTTTTTCTTTGGAGTTTTTATACATAATATAAAGAATGGAATACTAAAACATATAAACAATGGGAGTTGGTGATCCATAGAATTAAATTTAACTCCCAAACAGATGATTTCTACTGGGTTGTACCAAGAGAGTTAATATTTTAATCCGCCCTAAAAGAAGACAAAATAAGTGCCAGCAAGCCCCTCCATTTCCTACGAAGCTGTAAATAATCCCAATCAACCACGGTACTGCATTCCCGCAGCTATCAAGAACCAACTGGGGAAGGAAGGAGTCTCCGAACATTCAGAAACCCGGTTTAACTTCTCAGTGGGATCTTCAGGTTAACATTGCCCTCTTTAGGTAAATGTGTGAGGTTAACTTTACACAATCGCTACTCCAAGGAGAATGTCAGCTTTGCTTCCCTGATTGCTGTTGCCCACACTCTCCTCCCTCTCTGCTTGTCTCACCGATGTGGACCTCACCGTGTGAGTTCACCCTGAGCACCTGGCCCCTCTCAGTCCTCAGCTGCCAGAGTGCTCTGGGAACTGATGAAGAAATCATCTAGACTGTCTGTGGAAATAAATCTGTTTAATAGGTCAAAACCACCTGAAGGCAAACGGTGGCTATTGCTTCTGCCCTGTTCTAGATTTTTGTGAGGGATTTGCGTGGATTCCCATCACTGACTCCTTTCAGGAGGATCCAAGGGGAACAGCAGACTTCCTCAAACTAGGTTGGCTACATGTAGTTTTCTCAGTTTTGTTTTTGTGTAATGAATAAACTCAGAAAGTGATCAACATATGCATGCCATTTATATCAGAGTGCTTATTAAAAATGCAGATTCACGGTTGGAGCCTCAAACTAATTAATTATAAGCTCTGGGTTGGGGTCCAGGCATTCTCAGTAAGCTCTCTGGGTGATTATAAATTACCCTGGGTCTTGAGAGCCAGTAATCTAGGTGGCCAGTTGATACCAACAATCCCATGGATGACAAAGTATAGGCAGACAGTTGTTTCACAGAAGCTAGAACAGAAAAAAATGGTGTTAAAATGACCTTATTCACCCACTCAGGTGCCTACACTTAAGACAACCCACACTACAGAGTCCCTTCCCATTTTGTAGGAGACTCACTGCTTGGATCCTGTTGTCGTATGCATCAGTCTGCAACAGCGGCTCATTAGCAGTAAGTACAGTAATAAATAACAGTGAAAGATTGTTCTGTTCCCGGTCCTGGCAATAATTGCATTAGGTGCCCATTTATTGGAGATTGCAGTAACAGTACAGCTCTGACCCTAATTTCCAAGCACACAAAACATCTCTACAGAGTTGCCAAGGGATGGCTCATTAAAAAGGGAAAATGAGGACTAATTGCTGGCAGTTTGGGTTAAGGCTGAGCTGATTATCCTAAACCCAAAAAATAGACTTTACTAAAACTGATACCTTTCGGTATGACAGATATAGACAAACGGGAATTCCTTTTGCTAACTAGTGAACCAAATTAAGTAAACTGACCAGGGGATATATCTTTAACATAATATGAGGAATTTTGTTTCACAGAAAATGATACCATTAATCTTACTAAATCAATATTTTGTTAATTTTATAATATGGGTCTTATATTTTTCACATCAATTTGTAATATTATTTTGGTTTTATGGTTGATAAGGCCTATGGGTAAGAGAAATTTAAGTCATTTTGCAGCTATATATATTTAAGATGACATAGTGGGTGGAAGCAACAGAAATAGTTTCTTTTGTTAAAGGGATGTTAAAGAATGGGATTTTAGCTCAGAAAGGGAAGGTTGCCGTTGTCTTGTGAGTTGAGCTGTTTTATGAGCAGCAGGCTCTGCGGTGAGGATGTTCGGGGCATCTGTCAGTAATGCCCTGGATGAGAAGTTTCCCTGTCAGCAGGGCACTGGGTCAAGCTCCTCTGTAAAGTACTGTTCAGCTTTGAGATGAAATAGTTTTCTAAGCGTTTGTCACTTGGACAACATGACTTGCCTGCAATTCTACCTTCAGACATTGACTTCATGAAGATAGAGATGTATTTACCCGGCTTTTCAGTGCCCTGTGGAGCTTCTCTATTACAGATGGAGATAAATTTGGCAGTGCTTCAGTGCTTTCCCTCCCTAAGTCTCATGACAGTTCTACCCTCTCTTCCCCGGAAAAATGTCTTCTTTGATCCATCATCTGCAATTAACTCGTCCTACCTTCTCTCATCAGACCTTTCTGTCCATCCCTCTAAGCTGAAGACTGATTTACCTGTTTGATTAGGCATTGTGCTGTTTTCTGAGTCAAGGTATAAATATTCTGAGTGGGAATCCATGAAACTGTCCTTTGAATTTTCCCCAGAACTCACCAAGCCCAATCCCAAATTCTGCCACTGTTTAACGAAACCCAACAGGCATACACACATATCGAATTTCATTCTCACAAAGACCACTGTGGACCAGCGGAACATTCGACAGTGTTTTAGAATCATGTGGTCTTCACATGTCCACTTTTCTCAATGTCAATATCCACTGAAGTATTCGTTCCAATTCCTGTTTTATTAAAATAAATCGGTGGCTCTCCACATACCTTAGAAGAATCCTTTGGAAGAACTTTGAAACACAGCTCCTGGAGCTAGTTACTATGGCCGGGGGATAAGTACACGTGGCTTTATGATACAATTCTCGGTGCATTGTGTACCTTTGCAATAGTTCATAATTAAAAGTTTCAGTTTCAAGTACTGATTCTTGAGACATACGTCAAACAGATCAAAACCTGTAGTAGTGAGACCTAGACATTTCTGTATCTAACATTTTCCAAACAACCTGCATGTGCAGGTACAGGGGGGAAAGCAAAAGACTAAAGCACAGTGTTAAGAATTTCTCAGGAAGCCATTATAGCTAAGAGCTACCTGAACAGCCCTACTTATTGAAGCATCATTTACAGTAGCCAGGATAAGGAATCAATGAAGTGTCCAGGGACAAATGCGCAGATAAAAGCAATGTTGTGTATATACACTGTGGAATATTACTGGGCCTCAGGGAAGATGAAGTCCTGTCACTTGTGACAAAGTGCATGGAACGGGTGGAGATTCTGTTAAGCGAAACAGGCCAGGTAGAGAGAGAGAGAGATACTACAGTTCTTGTGTGGGAGCTAAAGGAAAGCCGGGTTCCTAGAGGAAAGGACTGGAATGGAGGTCGCCAGCCATTAGGAAGGGATAGAGATTGCACCATAGGTCCCAAAATGTAGCAAGCTGGGAGGAACTGGTTCTGATATTGAGGCACAGCTAATGGCAGCTGGTCTACAAGTTTGTGTGCATTTCAAAATAACTAGAAGGGTCCAGAGGTCCCCAGTGTATGGAAATACTAAATGTCTGAGAAGGTGGACATGCTAATTATCTTGATTTAATCACTGCACATGGTATACACCTATGGAGTTATTGTACTCTTTCCCATAAATATATACAGATATTACGTGCTTCTCTGAAAAAAATCTCAAAGAAAATAAAGGGAATCTGCAAAAGAGAGGCGTCAGAAAAAGAAATAGTAGGAAGCATTTATTTAGGTTTTAAAAGATGACCTAGTGTAATTGAAAGAAGCCCCTGGATCGAGCACATGTGTGATGTGAACACAGGAAGCGGGCTGTTTTTGAGCATACACTGGTCACACGTGATGGCTGCCATCGGGTTTGCTGTGCTCACACTTGGGAAAACCCGTTACTGTTGCTGTGCTCATTCCACAGTTGTGTCAGTGAAACACAGGCCCGTTCCTCACCAAGCGTAAAGAACTCATAACACATGTGGTGTCATGACTAGAATTTCAACAACTCCTCACGTAACCAAAGGAAAACATATCATTTATGATTTTATTCCAAGTTCATCTATGATGTGGAAAAGATACTCATGATTATGTTAGATGAATAATGGAAAGTTCCAGCATGTAGTGAAACATATAAAATACTTGACAAACTGGGGGTTTCTGTAGGAAATTGTGTCTAAATAAATATAACCTGAACATTTTGTGAATGATGGGGACTCATCAGCATACCTAAGCACATTCTTCTCTTGCTCCTGGCCTGGGGCCCTTAAGGTCATCTCCAAACTGAAGATATGGTGAGCCCATAACAACATAAATCAGGCTGTGTTGCTATTAGCTCAACCTCCCCTCAAGCCTGCAGGACCCACAGTACCTGCCATCACACCAGCTAGCCCCTTCATCTGGCCAGGTCTACCAGCCACGCTGTGTCTCACACTGGTGGTCTTCATAGCAGCTGGGCACATACCCCTTCTGCTTCATGTCTCTCTGAGATGCGAACTCCTCCCCTCTGCCCTTCTGTGCGCACACGTCACCTTGCAAAGCCACCCGCACTGTACACCTTTATATGCCAGACAGCTGCAACCAGGTGCTATAGTCTGGATCTTAAGCATCTGTCTTGGTTTTTTTTCTCTCATTGCTGGGACAAAATACCTGATGCCCAAAATTAAGGAAGGAAAGGTTTATTTCACTTACAGTTTGTGGAGGTTTCAGTCCATACTTGGCAGGTTACAAGGCAGAGCGGCACATGGCAGAGGGCCACAGCTCAGGGCGGCAGAACACAGCAAAGCAACAAGCACTCACACAAGGGAGGAATGGCCCCAAGCAGCCTCTTCCTCTCCCTTACATATGCAAACTATCCACCCCAGGGCAGGTATAGCTCTCACACCCATAATCAATCAAATTCTATTTTTTTTTTTTTTTTTTTTTGGTTTTTCTCCGGTACCGGCAACCGAACTCATGACCTTGCGCTTGCCAGGCAGTCACTTTTGCCGCTGAGCTAAATCCCCAGCCCCTCAATCAAATTCTAAAAGCCTGCCCCATGACTGCATGAGGCTTTGGGGGACACACAGACACAAACCATAACCGCGTCCCCCAAAGGTCCACGTGTAAAAGCCTGGTCTCCAACATGGTGCTACTGGGAGGCGCGGGACTTTTACGAGGAGGAGCCCAATGAGTGAGGGGCTTTTCAGGGGACTGCAGGATCCTAGCCTCTTTGTTCTCCTCTTTGTCACTTCCTGGCCACGAGGTGAGCGGTTTTGCTCTCATGTGTGCTTCCATCATGATGCGCCGTCTTGACACAGGTCTAAGAGCAACAGAGCTGATCAAGTTTTGTTTTGAAACTTCCAAAACGCTGAGGCAAAACAACCCTTTTCTCTTGGTCAATTGATCCTCTCAGGCACTCGCTGTAGTGACAAACATACCAGGCTTCCCCATCATCTCCACACCCTTATATGTTTTTTCTTGTCATCTCGCAGACTCTGTGATTTCCTTACTTGCCCTCTCATCCTGCATGCCAGTGTCACAGAAGCAGGAGCCCCATTTCTCCAGGCTTCTCATCTGGTGTGAGAAAGTATTGTGCTTGGGATGAACCTCCCCCAAAGGCTCCGTCCCAGCTGAGGGAGCCATTACGAGCTGCTGGAACCTCTTGGGAAACAGAGCTTAGGAGGAGGAAGCTAGGTAACGGGAGGCGTGCTGCCTTTGAAGGGGACGTTAGATTCAAGCCGCTCCTCTCAGATGCCATGAGGCCAACTGCTTCTCCCACCAAGCACCCCCGCCTCTGAGGTTCTGCCACGCCACAAGACCAAAGGCGATGGAGCCAGCCAGCCATGAACTGAAGCCTCTTAAACTATGAGCCAAAATAAACTTCCTCCATTAAGCTGTTCATCTCAGGTATTGTGTCACAGCCACAGAAAGCTGACTCACCCAAAAGGTACTCAGAATATGTTTGCTGAATGGAAGAATGAAGAGAGCGGCAGGGATCATAACATACGGCACAGTGAGAGGAAAGTGACTGGAGGGGTAGAAAGTAGACTGCACAGTTCCAGTGGGCAAGATTGGCATTACACACAACAAAGCAATCTGGAGGAATAAATCAAATGGAAGAGGGAAAAATTGATATATGATAAAAATGTGTACAAAGCCCCATGTGACATATAATTATCCCCCTTATCTGCGGAAAACACACTGAGACCTCTAGTGCATGCCTGAAATAGCACATAGCAGTGAACCCTGTAGATGCTATGATTTTCCTTTACATACAGATCTATGATGATGTTTAATTTATAGATTAGGCTCAGTAAGAGATTAATAGTAACAATATTAAAATAGAACAATTATTACAATATACTATGTGCAGGTGGTCTGTCTCTTAACACAGCTTGTGATGCTAGACTCCCCCTTCTTGTTGATTGAGGGTAATTGAAACCACAGACCCTGGACTTCCATTCAATAATGGGATTGATGTGGGTGAAACTCCCAAACACCTCACAGAGCTCCCTGTCCTCACTGCTCAGCCACCTGGGGGACACCAGCAGTCTGTCCTCATCACCTACCTAGAGCGCCAGCTCTCAGCAAGATGTCCCCCAATACCAGGGGGGGGGTCACAGGACTTATCTCCCTGGAGTAGGAGACGGTGTGCCAAGCTCCAAGCATGCCTCTCTTCACTCATGTGCTCAGACAATGGAAATGACCAGGACATTAGAAAATGTCAGGCCATCTGAAGCAGAAGTGATGACAGTTTTCATATCAATTGTTGTCATGGTGATATCTATAGAGATCTAGTGATGGTCATGCAGTGAATACGTCTAAGAGAGGCCGGTGGAAGAAAAGAAGTCACAATCCCCTCTCCATCCTCACAAATCACTCGCGTCCCACTCTCCCATGAAATGGCTCACTTCTTTTGATTGCTCTTGCCTGCCTAGGAAAGATGAATTTTAGATGCTCTCATTTCCAGTTCAAAGCCTGTGCCCTCTTTCCATGCGGTTGGCATCAAATTTTTACTTGGTGATTCCGTGTTCTTTCAGACATCACAAGTCCATTGCTTTGTCTGTTTGGATCCCCCGTCTCTCCATGCACCGGGCAACCCAGGTTCTAGGGCTTCCCACACCCTGCCAGGCTCCGGGGTTGTGGGTCTTCTGTGTGCAGAGACCACCGCCCGCTTTCTACCACCACTGTGCTTCAAACACTGGGAGAGAGTGGGTCGGTACCCGGATGTCCTAACCCCTCGCGGCTGCTAGATCCCAAGGTGAGGGGAGTGGCTCTCTCCTACTGACGTTAATATTTTCCAGCACGAGTGATGAGCACAGCACATCAGCCTTAAAAAAAACCAGTGAAAGTCCCAGCGCGAGGTGCTAGAGAGCATAGTCCCCAGTCACTTGATGGGGACCCCGGCATCCTCAGACACCTTCCTGTCCCTTGCCCCACTAGCACGCCTGTCTCCAAGTCCCCTCCACACGTTATCTTTCGGAGCTGCCTGAGTCTGTCCAACGCCCAACTCATCCTGCAGTCACCTCTGCTCTGCTCTCTCATCCAAGTTCTTCCAGGGGATAGAGCTCTCCGAGGCCACAAGTGAGGCTGTCACTGCTGCCCCCACACCCCAGTGGTTATGGGAAAGCTCTCAAAGGCTGGGCTGCACCCTTCCTCCGTTCTAGCCTGTGGCCCCCTCTGCATCCCCCTTCACCATCCCTAATGAGACCGCACATCCTCAAGGGAGTTGCTACCTCCAGTCCCTCTGCGGCTCTGGGGCCACCCCTGCACCTGAGCATTTGTGTCTGCTCACTAGGAGCTGGCCCCCACTGGGGACCTGGACACCTCCATTCACTACTGTCCCCAGCCTGGCAGGGGGAGACACTGAGTGACCCTCTGGGGTAAGCAAACACTGAGGGAAGCTGGTACTGGGGACCATATGGTTGACAGTGGTCAGGCCCAGGCTGTGCAGCAGGGAGCCAGGGACCCCCACTTATGTTGAATACCAGGGAAAAAGCAAGCAAACGAGCACACAGAACTTCTACAGTGCTTTTCAGATCTTGGACACTCAAGTGAGGCTCACAATGGACACTCAGATTCCCAGATATTTATGCAAATAACTTGCAAACGTAGACTGAGCCCCTCCATGGGGAGGGGATGAGCCGGAACTGCTACGGGGCTCGATATGTCACAGGAAGCCAAGCCTGGCACTTTCCCTAGTGTCACAGCGGGAGCAGGAACATGGGTTGAAATGTAGCCCATAGAGGGGGGCCAGCTCAGTTCTTCTGCAGCTCAGTGCCAATCTCTGAAGTCAGGTACTGACTCCCACTTGCATCCTGGAGACTCAAGATTAATCCCGACAGGCAAGTCAGAGGGACATGCGCACGGCGCTCTGGGATGGGCTGAGGGGACCCAGCACAGCCTCAGGCCAGACCTCTGTGCTTCTCACCACCTGCTGACCTTGGCTCGCTCCTACTCATCTCCTTTTATCCTCTCTCCCTCTCTCTCCCTCTCCCTCTCTGATTTCTAAACGGAGTGGCTAACCTGTTGCAAGGACCATCGAGAGGATTAAACAGCAGTGACTCAAGTGAAGAGCACTTAGCACGCTCTCCCTGCGACACAACGGTGCATCACAGCACTGTTACATGGGGACTGCACCTCACCATCCTGCCTCCTGGCCCATCTCTCATAGTCCCAGCAGCCAGGGGTCCCGAGTTTCCTCTCCTGACTCACCTTTGTGGACAGGGAGGATGCTGAACAAGGCCCCTGGAAGCCCAGCCCCTTTGTCAAGGCCTGGGAGGGGGGCTCTTGGCTCTCTGGAGGGCTGTGGAGCTCAGAAATCCATTTCAGGGTCACTAGGCAGACTCAGGCCTCCAGTGCAGGTAGCCACTGAGGCACACTGCCTGCCTGAAGGACAGTGTGTGATTCTGGGGTGCCAGCCTCGCCCTGCGCATCAGCACAGACCCGCCAGAGTGTCTCCCTCTGACTTGTCCTGGCAGCTACCGCCTGAAGAAGCGTTGTTAGAACACTTGTTGGGGGAATTCACAAGTGCATGTCTCATTATTGTAGAATCACTTCCAAAACTGCAAACGCTCGCTGTTGAAGACGGATTGTTTTTTTGAGGGAGCCGAAATGACTCAGCGCCAGGATAATGAACAAAGGGTTGAGGGAGGTCAAAGCTATTTGGCATGAAAAGAAAACCGAGACGAGGGAAAAGAAGAAGAAGAAGAAGAAGAAAAGGAGGTGCAGGAGAAGAAGGAGAAGGAGAAAAGCCCTGAGTTTTAACTATTAATAAGGGGGAAAAAAAAATCCCTAAATATTCAGAATAGTGTAGTGTGCCAGCCTGAGCCCAAAAAGTAGTTCCAAAAAGAGTCTGAGCAACAGAACCTTCTCTACTTATATCAACAGCTATTATTTCTTGAGCACTTACTATGTGCTAGGCATGCCGCAAGCATAGTCCATGTACTCTATCAAATACCCAGCCCTATTATACCCATCTTTAGCTGGGTCACAACCAGATAAATGATAGGCCTGTGCTCACATGCACCGATACAGCTTGTCTGCCGTATCTGTGGGATCTGCACACTCAGATTCAATCAATTAAAGATAGAAAATGTTCAGAAAAATATAGTACCTGGACTGACCACGCAGGTCATGTGCAAACCTGGGCCCTTTCCCGGAAGGGACTTGAGCTCCTTGGTTTTGGGATCTGCCAAGGGCCCTGAACCAATGCTCTGTGGGTACTAAAGCAGAACTGTACATGCATACTGCTCTTCTCTCCAAGAACACAACCCTCCCTCAATACATACATTCTGAAATATTGATTGTAATGTATCATTTAACAGGTGAGTTTCACTTAATCGACGTAAAAAGAGCAGCAACAGATAGCAGAGTCCAGACCAAATTACGAAGAACAGAGCACTGAAAACGTACGGGAATTCCCAGTGCCTACAGAGGAACAGTGAGAAGACTCTTCCAAACAGGAAGCAGAAACAAATCCGGTGAAAACCTGGAATGGCAGAGGAGGCACACCATGGCATTTGTTCCAGACATCACCGTGCCATTTTATGGGAGGGACTGCGTGTCTTTGGCGGAGACCTTCAGCCTGCAGTGAGTGCAATAACTGTATGTATATTTAATTGACTGTATAGCAGCTGCACAATCTGGATGTTAAGAGCACAGTGAGTGCTGGGCGTAAACCTGAAAGTTGCTGGCTCTAAAGTTACATAACCTTCAAGGCTTTAGTCTTTTCATTGTGAAATGCAGACAATTACGGTGTCCCTTTCTTGGGGTGCTTGAGAATCGAGCATACTGCGATATTCCAGAGGTGCCTAACATACTGTATGCAATATATGCCGGCTAGTATTATTAACATTTATGTAAAGTACATGACTTTAATTTTCCCTAAGACTTACTATCGGGAAGAGGTCATAATGGGACAGCATTGGTATTCTGCGTATGAAGCTGGTCTCTGTCGGTGATGCTGTAATTCAATTAGACTACATCGGGTAGGAGTTTTTGAACATTAGGAGTATTTTTCTTGCCAATATGACACAGTGTCTGAAGTTAATTAAATGATAGTTGCTGAAGTGAAAAGTTTTCAGGGCTGTCTCTATACAAAGAATAATTTGGCATGCATTCCTTACAAAGATGAATCAATCTTTATTCACCCATAGAGGACTTTGTGATCTTCAGAATACTTAGCCACAGTTTTACTTTTATAATGTTGAAGCAGCCACAGGTATTCGAAAGTTACAGGCCAAAAATTAGATGTGATTTTTTTCCACAATGCACGACTCCCATATCATGAAGTATGGTCTTATTAAAAGCCATATTTACAAATGAATGGAGAGCAAAACTTCCTTGGTTTCTTAATTTGGACTACTTAATTTATGCAGAGAGAGAAAAAGAAAAAGTAAATGAGAGAAAAGGGTAGGAGAGTGAGAGAGAGAGAGAGACTGACTATGGTAACCCAGACATTCTTGTTTCTTCCCTATCCTCAAAAAGACAGCGAAAAACTTGTGCTGTGGTGTGAACACCCAGTTATCCCAGCAGCCAGCAGATAAGAGTCTGAACACAGAGCTTCACAGCTGCTACGCAAAAATGAGAGAGAGAGACAGAGACAGAGACAGAGACAGAGAGAGAGAGGAAAGGCAACGTAGCGTAACTGAAGTCCTACAGTTTATCCCTACTTCAAGCATGTCCCATGACTTAAACAGGCGTTTGCCCAATGGCCTGGAATACCAGCCCCTAACACAGCCTTTGTGAGGGAAGTATCTTCTGAGTTCCAAACAGTCATCCTATAAATGAACTTCCCGATGTGACTGTTTGCAAATTCATGAACATTTGGTGTAATTTGAAAACTTCTGGCAGTTCATATCAATCACACATTTACGTAGTCTCCCCCACAGGAAAATCTTATGAAGGGTAAACAAAATTACTGAAGACTTAATTACCACCTCAGATTCTACACACAGGATCCAAATAAAATACTTTCATCTATCATCACATTATTGACGATATACCAGAGAAAATTTGTTACACATGGTACTTATTCTATGACCTTACTTATTACATTTAAAATTTCGGTTGCACGCTCTCTGCAGCAAGAACCTACCACGTAGCTTACCTTTGTGTGCCTTTTCTTTTCTTTTTGTCTTTAGCTCGACTGCTGTGACACTGTTCAGATGTAACAGGGTATCTCCATCAACCTGGCCCAACATGACCTTTCCCCATAGAATTTCCTCTGCATTCTGTCAGAATTCATTTGCTAGGTTGGGTTTTTCTGTAAGTCTGACTTACAAAAATGCTGAGAATAATTTAAGGTGTTTGTATAAAAGGATGATATAAAAATGGAACTAGCACAAGAGCTGATTAAAGCCCTATCTAAAATTAGATGAGTTCCCTTGATGAACGGCATAGCAACTGGCTGATGAGTGACGGGTGGCGAACAGGCGCCGGTGAGGCTAATCTGGATTCCCTAACTTTGAGAGTGAAGAATTCTCATCCTCACCTTCAAGTTAAATTTTAAGACAAAATCTCCCCTGGAAGCACATGTAGAAAGACTAAACAATTGTGGCAGCACCATCAACTTGATAAGAGCAACTTTGTAATTTTAGCTTTTTCAAACTTAATTCACTCTGCAGGAAAAGACAACTGGTTACCGCGCATTGTCAAAGCCTCAGGTGAAGTAGAAGTTCCTGTGATGAGGGGAATGGAGCTCACAGATCCTAAAGTTCTAGCGAGCACCGCGGGATGCCCCCGCCAGCCCATGCACCGCGCCATTCCGAACGCCCGCATTTGTTCAGGTACATCGATCAGGAAGGGGAACATTTGCACATTTATTGAAAAGGAATTAAACGGCAAGCCGTGTTGTGCGGCTGGAATGTTGCATTCCATCCTTTACATGGTAATTTCCCAGACTTTATGTTTGGGGGGGAGCGCAGAGAACAAAGAACCTACTGTCTTCTATGGCTTCCATATGGCCACATGAGAGAAACCCTTCATGAACGTGGCAAACTTCTAAAAGGCTTCTGATAGGCTGCAGGGGATACCCCATGAGAAATTCTAGTGTTCCAGCATGAGACATAGCTGTTATTAATTTAAAAATGTGCTTGATTTGCTGAGTACTCTGAGATGCCAGAAAATAAGAAAATGCTTTTCTAAAGAGAAAAGCTGTCCAAGCCAACCCGAGGAGCTCCTCATGGTCAAGGCTGTACAAGTCGAACACAAATATAAAATAAGCATATAATATAATATAACCCAGAAAATACAGCAAATATTGCTGAGTTCATACTGCTCTAAAGAAATGACTGAATAGATAGACAAAAGGACAAGGAGGAGTACTTCTTCCCTACAGAAGAATTCCAATTCCTAGTTGTCGGAGGAAAGAAGGAACTAGAGAAATTACCATTGGAAAACCACAGTAGTAACTGTCACAGGGTAGGTCCACAGATGAATGCTGAAAATTACGGGGTGTGAGTGTAAGTTGTATTGTTTAAAAATATCTCCTCTCAAATATTTCTTAACTGTGAAGGGAAATATGTTTGCAGTGCAGCAGAGAAAGCCAACAGCCACCACCTTAATCAAGCTATCAAAGTGAACACCTTCTGCAGTAGGAGACATGGACACCGCACGTCCTAGCTACAGTGGACAGGGACAGAACTGGGCACGTCACTGTTGTAGACTCTTTGCTGAAAGGTGATGCCTCATTCCACAGGAAAACGAGACACAAATCCAAACTGAGGGTCACTCTACAAATGCCTTCCCAAGTTACTGTATTCTTCAGAGTGCAAGGTCAGAAAAGACAAGGGAAGACTGGGGATTGCTGCTGCTTGGGGAATCAGGAGGTCCCCATAACTCAGCTGCGGTGCAAGGTTGGTCCTGAACTGGAGCAGATGAAGGACCTTAGTGGGAAAGTCGTGAAGTGTGAACAAAGCCTGTGTTTGGTTAACGGTATTGCCCAGGACCCATTTGTTAGTTGTACAAGATGTGACCATTGGAAGAGGGCATGGGCTAGGTGGGAACTCTACCTTTTTTTACTACTCTTTATGCTTTACATTATTCTAAAAAAAATTTAAAGTGAAAAAAAGAAGATATTGAAAAACAGGTTTACTGCTCTGTAACCAGACTGAGCTGTCGTTTGGAGGATGAACGTGAGTTAAACAATGTGAGTATGGGTCATAACTACCTCAGATTAAAAAAATGTAGCCTCTTGACCTGGTTGCATCCCTCTCAGCCGATTATGAGCTGTATGACCTTGGGCAAGTTTGTGCTCCCTCACCTCTCTGAGGCCCAGTTTCTTCCCCTCAGTGTGAAAAAAAGGGGACATCTACCCTGGAGAGCTAGAAATGATGACTAAGTGACTAAGCTCTAGACCCAGCACATTGTTGGAGCCAACTGGCGGGTTAACGAACACTGATCATGGTGACACTGGGGAAGCAGAAACGAGGACAGTGGTGAAAATAAACAGCCCCAGCGTGGATCTTCTCCCTCCGTGACCCCTGAGGCTACCTCGTCCTGGTACCACCTCTGCAGATCTGATCAGAGCCCCTCCGACAACTTCCCCAGCTCGTGCCCACTCAACCTCGTTCACAGATTTCTCGAGCCCTTACTGTGTGACTTTGCATTGTCTTAGGATAGTAGGAGCCCAGATACAGGAAAGAGTGGGCATGTAGATCTGTTTTCTGTTGCTATAACAAAATAACAGGCTATATAATGCTATGTCTTATGTCTGGATGTCCCCCAAAGCCTCATGCAGTCATGAGGCAGGCTTCTAGATTTATGATTGATCCATGGTCCAATGTTGAGATTATGGGTGTGAGTGCTGCACCTGCCCTGGGGCGGATAGTTTACACGCAATGTGAGGGAGGGAAAGAGGCTGGTTGCCAACCCTCCTCCCTTTTGCCCTTGTTGCTTTGCTGTTTTCTGCCATCATGAACATTTGCCTCTGTCATGTGCCACTCTGCCTTGGAGCCAGCTGAATATGGACTGAAACCTCCACAAACTGTGAGTTAAATAAACCTTTCCTTCCTTAATTGTGGGCATTGGGTATTTTGTCTCAGCAAAGAGAGGAAAGTGACCAAGACAATAATTTATAAAGGAAAGAACCATTTTGGTTCATGGTCCTAGAGGCCAGAAAGTCCAAAAACATGGTCCCAGGAAGAGCCTTGTGCTTATTTATTCAACTCATGGCAAAAAGAGAAAGGGTGCTTAGGCTTGAGAGAGACAAAACAGGAGGGGTTCCCTTGCTTTACAATGACCCACTCTGTGGTAACTAATCTAATCTCCAACAAAGAGAACTTGCTCCCCAAAGAAAGGCAGTAATCCCTCCTATGAGCCCAGTCACCTCTTAAGAACTCACTACTTTTCAATAATGGTGCACTGGGAATAAAATTCCAGCAGCAGCTTTGTTGGGGACAAACCACACAGGGACCAGACCATTGAGTGTCTCTTTTTGCGTAGAGAATACATATGCTACTTTTCTAGGGGGAGAACACAGTTCTGTGAACAAACTTCCTTCAACACAAGGATGCTCTCTGGACATAAGCTCAGTCCTAGGACAGCACCTAACCCAGCTATATGGAGTCTTCCTGGAGAAAGGAATTTAGACTTCAAAGAAGGATGAGAGGAGGGTGCAGGGAAGGGATTCTGGACAGAAGGAACAACTGAGTTAGAAAAGGCACAGTGCTTGCAACAGTCAGGTGTGGGAAGGAAGCCTGTGAAAAGAGATGATGAGGAAAATGTGGACAGGTCAGTTTGATGTGTATTTTAGAGAGGCATTCAGGAGGCAGGGGTGGGAGATACGTTGATGGCAGGAGATCAAGGACAGTTTTGCTATCATTTAAGCAAAAATACTATTATTATTAGAGCAGTTATCACTATTTCTTTCTCCTTTCTTTGGTAAGTTATCACTATTTCTATGGTAAGTTATTATGAGGGCATTAATAGTAGGGAGGGAAAAAAGCAGGATGAATTGAGAAATATACTAGAGGAAAAGCTGTCAGGATTTGATGTTCCATTTCTTCTTCTACTACTCCCTTTTTAAGATAGGCATGTAAAAATTTTTAGTTGACATATAATTGCACATGTTTATGGGGTATGAGGTGATAATTTAATACAAGTATGAAGTGTGTAATGATCAAATCAGGGTAATTAGCTTTTCCATCCCCTTGAACATTTATCATTTCTTTGTATGGGGAGTTTTGAGCTCTTCTTTGTCAAACATATGATACTTTGTTATAAACTACAGGCACTCTACTGTGCTATAGACTATTCAAACTTACACCCCCAACTGGATTTTGATACCTGTCCCCAACCTCTTTCCACCTCCCCTCTGCCTGGTTGTCTCTTTCTTTTGCTCAGCTGTTGACTGCATGTGCTGTCTGTCCAAAGAGGAGGAGGTTTACCCCGAGTCCTGGTTCCCAACCCTGGTGCCCTCGTGGTTGGTGGCACCATTTGCCAACAAAGGAGATGGGGGTGAATAAATGTGTTTTAGAGGAGCCTGGAAAGTGTCTGACAAAGGGTACATTCCTCTAGATACAGGCTGAGTCTGAGTCGTGCAGGAAGCTTTTACTTCACACTTCCAACAGGCAGTAAAAGATCTGCATGCAGCTCAGGAGAGATAGGGTTTAGGGAGAAGTTTAGGTCATGTCTGTGGAAAATGCCATCTAGAGGTGGCATGGAGATAAATAATTTGTACCCAAGATAGAGCCCTTGGGAACAGCAAAAGTTCTGGACTGAGTATAACGGAGGGTGACCCTGGTGGGGGAGCCCAGCAAAGAACTGTCAGAGAGAAACAGCAGAGAGGCTAGGTCATCCAGGACCACAGGGTGAAGGCAGTCCATGAGGTCCAGAGCAGAAACAGCACAGCTGGCCTGCTGGTGTCATCTCCATTGAGTTTGGGGATAAATAATTCAGTGAATTGAGAGAGTGAATGGGAGTTAAAGACATGGAAACATTTTTATATCAGTAAGTTTGGCTTGTGACGATGGCCATGATGGTGATGGTGGTGATGGTAATGGTAGTGGTGATGATAGTGATGATGGTGATGGTGGTGGTAATGGTGGTAATGGTGATGATGTTGATGATGGTGATGATGATGATGATGACTATGATGGTGATGGTGGTGGTAATTGTGATGATGGTGGTAATGGTGATGATGGTGATGGTGGTGATGGTGATGACAATGATTATGATGATGGTGGTGATGGTGGTGGTAATGGTGATGATGTTGGTGATGGTGGTGATGGTGGTGATGGTGATGATGATGGTAGTGATGATGTTGATGATGATGATGGTGGTGATGGTGGGGTAATGCTGCTGCTGCTGCTGATGGTGATGGTGGTGATGGTGGTGGTAATGGTGATGATACTGATGATGATGGTAATGATGGTGATGGTGGTGATGGTGATGGTGGTGATGATTGTGATGGTGGTGATGGTAATGATGGTGGTGATGACAATGATAGTGGTGATGGTGGTGGTAATTGTGATGATGGTGGTAATGGTGATAGTGGTGATGATGATGATGGTGGTGATGGTGATGATGATGGTGATGATGATGATGGCGGTGATGGTGGTGGTAATGGTGATGATGATGATGGTGATGGTGGTGATGATGATGATAACTGCTCAGTTTTACTGGAACCTCACAGGTAAAGACAGGGCTGTGCAGGTTTTGCATATAATATTTTATTTAATTCTCTCAATAACTTAATATGCAGCTACTGCTATCTCTGTCACTTTAGAGACAAGGAAGTAGAAAAGGAAAGGAGAGAGATGAAATCCCAGCAGGAGATGGGTAAAAGAAAGCCTGTTTTGTATTTGTTTTTTTTTCCTGCAGGAAGAGTCCAACTTGAGCATAACCACAGCTACAGGGAAGTCAGAGGAGGGAAGGTGGGACTAAGGGGTAGCCAGGAAGTCCTGAGGCAGTGATCTGGGCTCAAATGCACCAGCAGGTGATGCCTGAGCTGAGAAAGGAAGGGAGGGAAAGAAGCTCATGGTGAACCACAGACAGGGCCAGAAGCTGTGATAGCTTAGCCTTGGTGCCTCAGTTTCTCCATTTCGGTTCCCAAGAACACCAGAACTCCTGGAGACTCTCTTGGGGCCCCTCACTCCTACCAATGCGGACGCAGTGCCCCACAGCTGCAGAGCCAGGGGGGTCCCCCAGACAGACAGAGGACCCCACCTAAGAGGCAGCCGAAGTCAGAATCAGATGTCTGGAACAAACAGCACAGGGCACAGTGCACACATTCATTGTCTACAAACAGCCTCTGCCCCAGAGTGTGGCATCCTGGGATGCACCAAGCTCTTGAAGGAGGCTACTGGTGCCTATTTAGTTTTAAGGGACTCAGCCTCCAGAGCTCCCGACTTTCCTCCATGAAGAAGTGACTGCACTCTGCGAGACCACCTTTCTTCTCTCCATTCACAAACCGCCCCCACAGAGCTGCAGAAAGCAGGGCCATCCCTCACCAGTGTCTGCAGGACAGGGGCCCAGAAACAGAACCTGGAAGGACAAAGCGCACCTACAACTGAAGGTGGAAAATGCAGGCAACCATGGAGTGGTTCAGAGAATGGAGGAGAAACACCTCATATGGATCTTCAGTTACAGCCACTCAGTAACTGTACTTGTACTTCTCTAAGAAAGTGGGAGGATAAGCAAGCAAGAGGAAGAGAAACAAAGAAAGGAAATGAAAAAGAAGAAGAGAAGGGAGGGCAAGAAAGGAAAGGAAAGGAAAGGAAAGGAAAGGAGGGAAAAACTGTCACTGAACCTTGTCTTGCTTTGTCCACAAATAATATTTATGTGCACATGCCTGAAGCAATGGTAAAAAAGTCACTCTGACTCCATGCAGGTTACTTCCCAATACCATTTTACTTTTCACATGAAATATGTATCAGTTCATCACATATTTATGTTGTTTAGATCTAAGCATATGTACTAAAAATTATAATGGTGAGTTCACTCAGGAAATGCTTTTAAAAACTTAGAATTGTACGGTCAGATCAAATGAAGAAATAAGTTTAAATTTCATTGTACATACCCATTTTGTGGCGCAGATTTATGATGAGGTAACAAAGGACTTTCAAGCTTAAAAATATTCCATTAGATAAAGTTCAGCAGAGGAAGGAAGTAGAATGGAAACAGAAGCTTGTGCAGAAAGAGAAATGATAGAAAATGTCTACAGAAGTTTATTCTTAAACTTGGGCAATAGATGATGGTAGATAGCAAATGCTTTGGTATTTGAAAACTACATATAAAGAACAGTGTATGTGTTTGATCATAAAAAGTAAACTATATACATGATGTCTGAAATTACATGCTGTATAAGTATTTAAATGTAGGTAAGCATTTTCGATGTGACTCTTAAAATGTGCTCAGGTTTTCTACAGTGTGTGTGGGTGAGGACCGAAGCAAAAAGCAACAACGAGAGCTTCCTTTTCCTCGTGCCGTTTCTAACAGTTCTTCTAGGGGATATTTTTAAAAAGGAAAGGAAGGGAGAAAAGGTATGAGAGACAGAGAGAGGGCAATAGCTCTGTTGATGTATCAGGGAATGTTTTTGAAACACTAAATGTGAAATACAGATCTGCATTTCCCAGAGGTAGACCTGCGTTTGCTAGGCGGCCCCACGGGGTGTACGCAAGCCCTGATGAGATGCAAAACATCTGTGGGTGAGACTGATTATTTGTCAACATAAGGAGAGACTAACGAAGTTGCAGTAACTTTCCCCCAGGCATCTCCCTGGCAATCTATATTCAAAACATTTGCAGGCTTGCTAATGGGGAGAACATGTTCAGTTATTTGCTCTGAAATCTCAGTTTGGGGTCCATGACTTTCCAAATGAAGATGTGGCTATTGGGGGGTTTGGGCTGTAGTACAGGGGTAAAGTGCTTGCCTGACACCCACCGAGGCCCTGGGTTTGACCCCCAGCACCACCAAGCAGGATGAAGATGGCAGCAGGAGCAGGAGGAGAGGGAGAAGCAGAGAGAAAAAAGAGAAGGAGAAGAAAGGGAAGAACAAGAATTAAGAGGAGAAAGAGAGTTATTGCATATGATATGTGCTAACGACTTCCAACAAGAATCTGCAAAGAGCCCGGCATAGCTCTAACATCCTTTGGGTGTGGAATCCTATGAGAAACATGAGCTGAAAAATCAGGAAATGAAATCCCAAACTTGCAGTTATTAGAATTTGAAGGACTATAGAGATGTTCAATTTGGGGCTGTACTCTCACCACGGCACATTTCCCTAAGTGCAATTTTACAAAATGCATTTTGATTACAGTTTGCAGATTTGATTGGACCATGTTTGGACAACAGGACTGCACAGCATTGTGGAACAATTTTCAGTAATCTGGAATCTGACACACACTCACAGTTTGTCCTTCAGGCTTGGCAGCAACCTCTAGCAAGAAACAACACGACAAGACAAGGACAGCAGGCTCTCCTTTGGCATCCAGAACATTTTTAGTCATACGTTTGCATCTTAAAGAGATGTTCAGCTGCCTCACATATTTTTAGCAGTTATTGGTACTTACTGCATCAAGTTAATCCACTGCTAAATATCAGTCACTCACCTGTTAATTTGGAAGCACTGTCCCTGCTGTGTGCATGACCACAACAGTGATTAAGAGTTTGCAGGGGTCGTGAGCAATTAGATTAAAATGTGGCTGAGGCATAATTTGTAAAGTAGCCCCCCCTCAATGGGGTACCCCACTGTGAAAGTGCAGTGTATGGGGAGAGACACCTGAGGGATAAGAGAAGAGGAGAAGCAGCTCACAGTCTTGGTGTCTAGACAGACAAAGACATTCTAGCACCAATAGCTCGGTGACTGACCCAGAGGGAAGAATATGTAGACATGAAGACATCCTTTCTCTGTATTTCCCAAGAGCAAGTGCTTTTCTGTCCTTGTCATTCAGTGCCTTCATGTGGTGGGTGTTTACCCGGCATCCCAGGGAGGAATTCGTAATATATTTCCCTATGGCAACATCTCATAAATTGCAAGTATGATCAAATTGTATTTTTACGGTACACTTCAGCTTTGCAGAACGCTCAGGATTTTGTCCTCTAGCTAGGTGAACTTTGCTTACAGTGGAAGGCTTGTGCCTTTCAAACTTATAATTTATGTTTTTTTTTCAAAAATATTGGCTATGTTTGATGGTACAAGCCTTTAAAAATGTATACTTAGAAGTCTTTTTAAAAAGCATCATTTTGTCAGTTATGGTGTGGCTGTGATAATTTTTATAAGGAGGTCCAATATGTTAGCATGTGGGAGGAGCTTTCTACCTACCTCTAAAAGCCAAAGGAAATACTTTGGGTTGTCTAAGGTACCCTGGGTCCCCTCCTGGCTTCAGGCTGTTAACAATCACTGCTTCATTTTTGTCTCGGTGTCTCCTTTTATCACCATTTTTCACCATTCAAATCCAACAGCAAGACTTGTTAAAATTATATTTAGAATAAGAATACATGGCTTCATTTAACTTTTCCTGGGATGAAGAAGGACATGCTGCAGCACAAAAGCTTTATAACATCTATTTTGGCTGTTCAGTGGCATTTCTCATTCTGTATGACTTGGCATTTGGGATAAAAGAACCATTAAGTTATTTTAGATAGAAAAGGTGCTGCTTTTCAATACTTGAAGAGAATTATAAGTTAAATAGGCTTGCAATGGCTGTCTTGGGTACTGAACCGCCATTTGTAATATTTTTCACACGAGAAAAATGTATTTAAAATTCTAAATAACTGGCTCACCAGCTTCTAGAATACAGTCCATTCTTACATTAGGAACTTCTGTTACGCACACAGGTTTTATTTCTCTGGGTTGCCTAGCAACAGAAATGCGGTAAGAGATGTCAGAGGTTAAGGAGCAGACTAAAGTCATTACGGAAATCCAGCACTTATCAGCATTTTCCATCTAACTTTGTAATCTTGGAAATAAAATAAGGTTTCATTGTATTAAATGTCTGCATTTTTTCTTATCAAATGCCAACTTTTTAGAGACATTTTTTCTCTCTGAATATGAGTCCATCACACATAAGGAATTATAATTATGCACACTGCTTTGAAACGGACTTCTTTATGACACTGGCATACTTTGAAGGTTAAAGTGAATACTCTGGTTCTGTCCTCAGTTACTGTGTGAAATGCAGTTGTGAGCACTTCTGAAAACATGCCAAGAAGTATCAGAGAAAACACCAGATCTAAATACCCTCACTTTGAACCATTAGCGTGGAATTAAATTCCATTTTCAAGTGTATGTGTCTGCCTACTAGAAAAAGGAAGGCAGAAGTTTCTGTAGGTTTGCTTGTCTCTGTTTTGAAATGGGGAGAGATGTGCTAGTGTTCTTCTCTGTGCGGCAGTGTTCTTCTCGTCCCCCCAAAATTTTAAGCAACACTCTGAAGATTACTTTTTCTAGCTTGTTCTGTACCAAAGGCTAAGGTCCTGAGGACTCATTGCTCATACGTAGTTAACTGTATTTTGGCATGATGTATTAAAGGGCTTTCACACAGTTCTCTCTCTCTCTCTCTCTCTCTCTCTCTCTCACACACACACACACACACACACACTCTCTCTCTCTCTCTTTGAGACAGGGTCTCACTATGTAGTTCAGGCTGTTCTTGAACCCACTATTAGCCCAGACTACCTTGAACTTGCAGTGATCCTCCTGACTCAGCCTTCCCAGTGCAGTGATTACAGGACTGTGCCACCATGCCTGGCACAGTACACTTTAATGATATTTTATTTCTAAGGGTTATCCATGAGTCCTGGCCCAAATGTTTAACATTTCTAGATGGCTGCTGTAAAGATAAGGCAGCCAGAGTCCCATTCTGTATTAGTTTGAAATGGACCCAGAATTGCTTTCAGAGAAACATTTAACTTTTTCTCTCTGGTGATCTGTCCTCCCTCAGTTCACCTCCAGGGGAAGCAACAGCCATCAGCCAGCGGGGACGTGCTCCTCAATTTCATCAGAGACAAAGAACTCTACCTCTTCTCTGTCGCCAGCGCCTCGGCAACACTGCACTCCAAGCTGTAGTCTGAGACTGTGGAGGAAGAGCCAGTGTGGAGAGAGTCTTACCGAAAGGCAAGCTGGGGAACATCTATCCACTGACATCGCCAGTAGGACGTGGGATCCGTCTGCTCCACGCGGTGCCCTCCAGCGCACTGTGGTACAGACCTGTGCCCATGGGGCCCTGGCCCCTCTGAACAGCGCGTCCCCAGTGAGGTTTGAATTATATGTAGATCAGCGTCTGCCTGCTGCCACCACCTCTCCCTCCCTCTGGATCCAGAAGAGGACTGTGCGGCAGTGTTCTTCTCGTCCCCTATTAAGAGCATCCACAGAAGAAACGTCTCTTTGGTTTAGCGTTAAGGAAACTTGGGGTTTTATGCCACAGACACCTCACATCTCCACTGTCACGGTTTTCTCTTCACTTTCGCTGCTAAGAACATATGAGCTAAATTTGCGAACTACCTCTACCAATTGTCCAAACATGAGCACATATATATCAGAGGTATTTTGTCTTGACTTTATTTTTTCCCTTCCCATGCTTTTTTTTAAACTCGGAATTATTCAACCACTTTTTCTATTGGGGTGATTGGGATGCGTACCTTAAGTCTGCTTTGGAACAATGCAGGATATGAATTAACAGACCATAAGCCACGTCTGGCAGTGCAAACCTGTAACCCTAGCTACTAAGGAGGCTGAGGCAGGAGGATTGCATGTTCAAGGTCAGCCTGGGCAAGTTGCTGAGGCCCAAAATAAAAAATAAAAAAGGCTGGGGATGTCGCTCAGTGGTAGCATGCTTTTCTAACTCAATCCCTGGGCTCAGTTCCCAGCAGTGCAAAAAAGAAAAAAAAAGTTAAACAAGATAGGCTTTCTTCAGCTTTGTGAATCCACACAGAACGAAGAATATCTTTTACCACCTCCTTAATTACTGTTGCTGTGAGTGCCAGAATCACACGAGATGGGGAAAGAAGTGACAGAAGGGGTGGGAGCCAGAAGGGAAGGTAGGAAGTCTCACTCTCGGTAGCAAAGAAGAAAGTGAGTTTCTATGGCTACGGGGTCACTTCTGAGGAAAGTTAAGGGCTGCAAGTTGGGAACTGCTTGAACTAAATCCGAAGGTTACCCTGAAGAGCCCGACACACCCAGTTTGTACAATATGAGCATGTCATTGCCAGGAGACATATTTATGAAGTAGGTTTGTTCATAATATCGCATAACTAATTAATACATCACCATTTGGCCCACACACATATGCAGTTCTAAAAATTATCCCAAACCTGTTACTATACTTTCCACAAATACAATTAAGAAAGCAGCTTGATTAAAAAACAAAACACGTGAACAATGCAGAAAAATTGCTTTGGGTAAGTCCCATGGTGGTACCTTCAATCAAAAGTAGCCATATAGCTGCAATCTATGGAGACTTGAATGTTTTTCTTTTTAATTAAAAATTTTTTTTTGTCTTTTTCAGGCAGTGTCTCGCTATGCAGTTCAGGCTAGCCTTCAACTCACTTTGTAGCCCAGGCTGGCCTTGAACTCAAAGCAATCTTCCTGCCTCAGCTTCCCAAATACTGGCATTACATGTGTGCAACACCGCTGTTTAATGTAGGAACCATGGTGATCAGATCATTAGAAGCCACTTTGATGCAGTGTGCATATTCCTGTGTAGCTGGCATTTGTCCATGTGGCATAGCTCACAGGAGGGAAGATGTTACATCAGAATGTTTAGAAAGCTCTCGGCACCCATATTGTTTTAGTGTGGGGTCTGAGGGCTGGCAGGCACCTTGACACCTCACACTCCTCAGCACATACATTGCCTCCCTTCTTTCTCTGAATCTCCCTCATCAGGACCCTCTTCTCAGGTAGGAAACAAACCTCTCAAGACTTGTTATCATAAACAGTATTATTAGTACTCATGTTGTGCTTATAAACTACAGTGTACTTACAAACAGAGACCTAGGGAAAAAAAATTAACTACTTTAAAAAAAAAGAAATCAAGACTAGGTCACACAACTTAAGTGAAAACTTCCCTACCCTTGATAAATGGCAAGTGCAACAAAAAGTTAATCTGGGGTCTTTGGACAATTACCTCATATGTAGAGGCTTTAACAACGTGAATATTTTCATGTTAAAATTATCTCTTCATGGTGCGTCCTTCATGGGGCATTCAAAGTCGTTTCCCTCCTAATCCTACAGCTCCAGTGACATGATTCAATCCGCTTCTCCAATCACAACACAAGAGATGCACTACAAGTTTGAATTTCACATCACAATCAGTTTTAGTCCTGTTATTTGCCGAAGTCTGGAATGTGTTGCATTCGTTTGTGGAATAAACATATATATGTCACTTGTGGGATATATTATATATGCACACACACGTGTATGTGTACGTATTTGACTCCCCCTGTCATTTTAGAGTCAATACTTCTGGCACTTAGGAGGTTTTCCCTTCTCCTCCTAAGCAGTGTGCTTTATGCTGCACACCTGTTTTCCTTCTGAGAGTCTGGAGTTTTGATATATGCCCGACCAGTGGTGGCAAAACTTTTAGAGCTTTTGGTGACGACAAGCAGCTCACTATGGCACGCGTGCCATAGGTTCGCCACTACTGAGCTGGAGGCAGGCTGCCTCGGGTCCAACAGTAAAGCCCCGGGCCGTGAGTCTCTGCGGATACGTCTTGCCCGCAGTGTCAGTTTTTGCTGGAGACGTCAGCACGCCCAGTATGGCTGTCCCGGAAGAGAACCCTGGGAAGCTCTTGCTTGTTCTCCCTGAGAATTCCCGCGAACCTTTCCCCTTTGCTTTGTGAGGTTTTACCATAGTGAATTTAACTATAAGCACGAAGAGATGCTGAGTCATCCAAGCAAATCCCCGGACCTGGGCTGTCTGGCTGAGGTCTGGGGGAGGCCGCACCTTTCCCAGGGTCTCTGTCCAACGGGAACAGCCCTTCGTCACCTGCTCTCACCACACATGCCCGAGCAAGCGCTGCCACTAGACGGCAACAAGTGCTCCGTCCCTGCCGCTGGGATTGGAAGTTTGCTCAGAGAATGCTCTCAGCCAAGTGTCCACATTTCGGTTTGTGTTCCCTGTTTGCTCTGCCATTTGCGGTTTAATTATGAACAGTTCCTGACCTTGCTAAGTCCCAATGTCCTTCCATATAAAACATGAGTAAAACTATAGGTTCAAATAATATCTAGGTGCAAGATCTTTATTTTTGGTAGTTTCCGACAGTTGCCTACCAAAAGGTACATTCTACCAGGATTTATTCCAAAGCTAACGGCTTCGTGCAGAGGGGTCTATTTTCTTTGTGACTTTCAGTATGAAAAACCATTTTTAATAGCTCTGCAAAAAAAACTTCTGCATTTATTGAAAAACTAGAAGAAATACTTCAGAATCAGACATTTAAAAGAAAATAGAATGTGCTGCAAATATAGGAATAATACTCCAAATATCATACCCTAGGGTACATCTCCCAGATAATAGTATTGTTTTAGAAAGTTATGGTCAGGGAAAAAAAAAGAATATAGAGATATTAGCAACCAAGGAGTTGGCAGGAAAGGTGCTGGGTTGCCCCATGGCCCTCAGGATGAGGCAGGTGACACACGTGGGAAACAGTCTCTTCTGAAGCTTTAAGTGCACCCTTTGTTAAGCTCCTGAGAGATGAAACCATTTCACCAATCGAACAGCCTTGCCTCGCTGAGCTCCTGCTGCTTCTGTGCCCACCCTTGGTCATTACCAAACTCAGGCCTCATCTAGATCACTGCTGAAAGTCAGTTTTCAAAGGATCCAAGAAGTGCAGCCTCTCGTGGACAGACCCGATGGAGGACCCCCCAGCTCGAACGAGGTGAGCTGGGTTACGGCAGCCCCTTCCCTTTGACATTTCGGTAACACCTCATTTCAGTGAAGTTAAGTCATCAGTTGTTTTTACAGTTACTCACAAAACAAATTCTGTTTGACTACTTTCCTGTGTCATTCTTGACATGAAAACAAATTACAACTTGTGAATTTCAAAGTCTAAGCATAAGCACACAATGTTCTTGTCATTGGACAGCGTTCAAACTTTTACCTTTCCCTGAATGGAAGTTGCCATCACAAACAACTACCGGCTATTTTCAAACTCTGCAAGCCTGGGCTCCTAGAGCAAAGAATTCAGACTGGTGTCACCGAGAAGGACGAAAGGAAGGTGAGATGTCCTTGTAGCTACACTCTGTCTGTGTTTATTTCCAGATTTTTCTGCTAAAAACTAAAAAGCATAGCTTTCAAACCAGAGCAGAGGGAGAGAATAATTAGCATAGCAGAGTCATGAATGGGCAAATACTTTAAGAGGCAGCATGCACTAACGAATAACTTCCCTGTTGCCCTCGTTGAATTCATATGCGGATTTGTTTCAAGGTGGATCCAGTTCAGAGCTATACCCACTAACAACGGCCACTTCCTGTAAGTATGCATTCAGATTAGCAATAGGAAAAATTTACCTCCGAATCCTAAGAGGGACTTGGAGCACAGATAGAGACAGATGAGGGAAGGCATGCTGCAGTGCAGCAGTGTCAGCTACTGTAGCACCCGCCTGCTCTGGCTCCTCCAGGAATGCTCTCTGGGAGCCAGGGGAGATCCACAGGAGCAGAAGCAGCTCCTTTGCTGTGCCAAGTAGATGCTGTGCTCGGATGAAACACTCAAAACCACGCAAGGGCAGGAAGCACTAACCACGCGGCGTTTTAGTGTCCTTCAGATCTTCTGCGCTTTCTCCGTCGGCCGGTGGGGCTGCTCCGCATGACTGCAGCCGCCTCCGAAGTGCTACGGAAGGCAACTCCAGCACAGAGGAGCAGAGGAACCCAGCGGCCACAGGCACCCGCCCCCCAGCCCTAGCTTCCTGCAGCAGCACAGCCTCCTTTGCTTGGCTCTGCGTTTTCAGTGTCATGAGGTATATTTTTAAAATCCTCACAGTCCCATTAACACACATCAAGCATAAACACATACTTGGCTATAAAGATAAGCAGAATAATTACACTGATTTCTGCCTCTCCCCTTCATGTTGTCAAGGACTCCACTGAATTTCTCCCTTTTTACTTTCTTAGACTCTATTTGCCCCAAGGAAATCTGAGTTCTTTAACTTGCTCCATTCCCTAAAGTCCAGCAATACTTGTAGGACTCCACTAGTCAGACGGATAAGCAAATGGGGCAGATTTCCAACACAATCAGTCTCTTCTTAGGTGGGAGGCCCAGCAGGGACTGAGATGCCCTCTTTTTCTTTTTGTTTTTTTTCCAGTACCAGGAGTCGAACTCACAATCTCGCGCTTGCCAGGCAGGCGCTGTGCCGCTGAACTAAATCCCCAGCCCCTGAGATGCCCTCTTTTTGATTGTCTCTGATGTGAAGTGGCAGTGCTTACAATATCACATGGAAACATCCCACATCAGCCCTATGCACATTATGGTGTCATCCTCAACTTTTCTTACGGTTGCAGAAATGAGCTCAAGATGATATAATCACTTGCCCATGTCTGCAAAAGCCAATAAGAAAATCACACATAACTCAGCAGAAAAATGATCAAAAGAAATGAAGAGACACCTGATGGTAGAGAACACACATAATCCACATACGCATGAAAAGAGTGCTCAGCATCATCTGCCATCAGAGAATGTAAATTAAACCCCACTGGGGGGAAGGACATTATGTAATATAAAATTATGCAGTGTAATGTAATAGCAAGTTACACTCATTCAATTAGTGCAAGGTGAAAAAGCCTACCAATTCCAAGCGTTGGAAGAAAGGCAGATCCCATTCTAAGGAAAGTGAAGAGTAGAGGCGCCCAACAGTTTGTTTCTCTCCCCTGCGGTTGAACATTCATTCACACACCCATGGCCCAGCAACTGTGCCAGATCAAGAGAAATTCTTATGGTTGTGCATGCAGCGTTACAGTCAACAATACTGAAATGGCAGGAAGTGGCCAAGTGGTAGGTGAAGGTTACTGTCCAAACCCTGGCTTTTGTTTTGTTTCATAGGTGCTTACTATATTACCTGAAATGTCTAATTATCAATGAAATAAAGTAGACGGGAAACTCTGCTGAGTGTGTCATTGATGGAAGGTTATTAGTTACCCAGTTTCTCATATCTGGGGTCCTAGAAACACCCAAAGAACGAGAGAAAAGTAAGCAATAAACAGAAATGTGGCACAGATCATACAACGATGCACTGTGGGCCCAAGGCTCAGGCTGACTACTCTTCTCTTCTCAAGCAGGGACACAAGTAGCACACAGTGCCCCTGTCCACTCCTTTCCTAAGGCTCTGGGGCATGGCTGGAACTATGGGCCTGTTTTTCCCAGACTGTACAGAAAGGCAGGAAAGAGGGTAGCAATCTAACGGCTACTACTGGACAAGGGAGTCCTGGCCCTCCAGAGAACAGCTAGAGCCACTCAAGGGGTTGTTCTAGTCTCGGCCTCCGGTCCCGTGGGGGTGAGCACTGCAGCTGGGGGTGAGGTCGATGAAGATCACAGTGACAAGCCTCTCCCGTTGCTTACAAGCCAGGATTTACCAGCGTCTTTAATACGACCTTTATGATGACCTACGAGGCATTGATTATTGTTATTTCCGATTAAAGAGAAAGTAATTTGAGTACAGCAGGGGTGGCACATGCCTAGGATTCCGGCTGCTTTGAGATGAGGTGGGATGATAGTGAGTTTGAGGCCAGCTAGGGCAACTTAGTGAGACCCTGTCTCCAAAATAAATAAATGCAAATGAAGGTAAGATGACTGAAAGAAAAAGCTTTCAGAACTTTGCCCATGGTCATACAATTAAGATGAAACACGGAAGATCCCTAAGCCCAGCTCTTGCCTGATTCATTGCCCATGTCCTTAACATGTAAGACACATGCATACCTGTAGATACACAAGTCACAGACAGGCACACATGTACACACACGTGCACAGGTGCAAAAATGCATAGAGAAAACTCTCAGACATGTATAGACACACATGTATAGACAAGTATATAAAGATACACATCACACATATGTCTAGACTAGACCTATGCATATATAGATGCACCTTCATACACACATAGGTACACCGTGTGCGTTTGCATGTAGATACATATCCTTATACATATGTATAGACACGTAGGTATAACTACATATTTATATGGACATGTACATGTTGGGTAGATGTGCAATCACACATGTATGTACACACTCATGTACATATATAGACACTTGCACATGCATAGGTACCATGTGTGATTCACAGTCACACAGATATGCAGAGATACACAAACGCACATACATTTATAGATATAAACACTTATATACATAAGTACTGATATCTATTCATACACACATATGTACAGACACACACTCATATAGACAGGTGTGTAGAAACACACACATACATATGCACATACTCATGCACACACAGAGATTTGCCATGCACATATGTGCTCAACAAACACACACACACATACACACAGAATGCTAGCTTTTCCAGTGTTGCTCAAAAGATTTACTAATTAGCAAGGGATGGTGGCACACACCCCCAGTCCTAGGTATTTAGGGGACTAAGGCAGAAGGATCACAAGTTCAATGGCTGAGGGTATAGCTCGGTGGTGAAGTGCTTCCTAGCATACACAAGGCCCTGGGTTCAAATCTCAGTGCTGCCAAAAAAAAAGAAAGAAAGAAAGATTCACTACCTGTCATTAAAACTTTCCATGCCATTTCCTTCTAGTAGGTGTAATGTAGAGCTGGTCACACAAGAGTGACTGATGTAAGTGTGACTGTCCCGGAACACCTGTCCCCATATTCACTCTGAACTCCTACTTTGCCTGGACAGTGCCTCCTCAGCTGGTCCCGCTCCACATCAGCGCCCACGGGACGGGAGGCTCTGGTCAACCACAGGTCCTGCTCCTCTGGAGGGAAAGGCGCATATGCGTAGGTGGCAGCCAAGGGTAAACCTGGAGGAAGCTACTCAGCCATTATTTGAAATCAGATCTTTCTGCTTGTGTGGTGTGAAACACCGGATGAGCAAAACTGTAGCTTTAGCCGGGTGTGGTGACGCACGCCTATAATCCCAGCACTCTTGGAGGCTGAGGCAGGAGAGACCTACTGGGCTACAAAATGAGCTCAATGCTGGCCTGAACTACATAGCAAGACACTGTCTCAGAAAGACAGAAAGCAAACTAACAAACAAGCCCCAATACCCTGCAGCTTTATTTCTGTTAGTATGTAATGGATGCAGTGTGGCTCAGAACTGGTGTTTACTGAATGGTAGCCACGACTGCGAAAAATAACAAAACAACTCTTATCCTTACTTTATGGGGCATCTCGTTCTGCTACAGTTGGCTTTTGTTATCTGACTTCCTAAGCTGTTCAATTTGGGGGTCTGCCCTCAGAGTGTCGAGATGTGAAGATGTCCAGGGGCTGAGAATTCAGCTACAAGAACATTCTCTCAGATTGAACTACGGGAGGCTACGGAGGCTGGAGAACAATGGAAGGGTAAGTATTTTCTGTGGACAATAAATAAGGGACATGGGGAGAGCCGGAAATGCGACACAGAGATAAACAACCCGAGCCCACGCCTCTCCAAGCCCTGGATACGCAAACACGAAGAAACCCAGTTCAGATAGTCCGGGGCGGCAGCAAAGTGCCTGGAGCGTCTGCGTCTCCCACCGCCACCCCACGGGTACACACAGTCCGCCAGACATCCGCTCTTCAAAGCAGAGAAATATAATTTTTTACATGATTAAGATGCTACAGTTTACCCTGTAACCGTCACGTAAAATGTGGCAAAGTAAAAGAAAATAAGGATGGGGATGCTCCATTTCATATCAGACTAGAAAAGTTTGTTTTCTTGATGTCTTCATAGACAGCCTCCCACGATTTCAAATTCAAAGACCAAGGTGTTTTCCCTCAGCTGGAATCCCAAGGCCACGGGCTGTGGCCGCTCGGGTGCTCCTGTTCCGTGAGGGAACGGAACAGAGAGACAGTGATGAGCTGCTGGAGAACCAGAGGACAGAGCTGGGCCGGCGCCCCAAGAGTCAGCGCAAACGGGAGAGAAAGGGCTGAGGGACGGACCCCGCGGAGGGCCAAAATCCTGGCAGCTGCCGGGAGGGGTCTGCGATTTGCATATATATTTTCCTGGAGCCTCGAACCGCAGCTGGCGCTTACAATTTAATTTTGCTGAACATTCAACAGCTGTTTCCTTTTTCAATGCTAAACAGTGCACGGTTAAGGATATTCTAAAACTAAAGCTTTCTAACTACTACCAGTGTAACTTGGTGGTTTTTTTTTTTTTTAACAAGGGCCCAAACAATTTCAATATGGAGAACGTAGGTTCTGTGAAGCAGCACAGAAATGAGCCACATTTTAGCAGTGCAGAAACAGAACCTTGAAGGGGTAAGTGACTTATTGATCCTACACAAATAGTTTGTGACCGAGCTGGAAGTACGGCCCAAATGGCAATTTTCACTTTAAGTGTTTTAACCTCTTATAAAAATTTAAATGTCCCACAGACTTTAAAAGCATAAGTCGTAAAAGTGTAAGTGCAAAGTAGGAACATTTCCCGGAGATCCCGGAGGGACACAGGACTCGGCGTGCGCTGGGCTCTCTGTGGGGACAGAGGGGTGCGCGGAGAAGGCGGGTCTAGGCGTCGCTGCAGACAGCTGGGCAGGGCCCCACGGGCAGCAGGGATGAAAACCATGGGCGCCCAGGGCCACCAAAGGGCCATGCAGCGGGACAGCCTTGCTACTATGGAGGAGGGCTATTAAATAGAGACGGGCGCCAGAAGCTCTGCAGTTCCTGAGATCCAGGTCCGGGGAGTAACTGCCTGTGACTTTTCACATGTTAGAGCTGTTCTCACGGAACAACTGAGTTCTGGGCCTGCGGCTAGGTCGGTAAGTGGACTGGGCTCTAAGTGAGGCGTTGTATGCAGTGTGCACGTTACAGTGTTCAGAACAAAGAGATGGTCAAAGGGAACTCCCTCTTGATGACTTTGCCTTTACTTGTATAACTTACATGCAGCACTGTAACGCATAACAACGTAGAGCTAGTTCCTCTACTGTACAACACAACCGGCAACACTTACAGTACTGACAAGGGGTACTGTACAAAGACACCGAGGCTCTATAAGCAGGATGTGCAGAGCTGTACAAAAAAAAGATCCTACGTCCAAACAACGCACTGCCATCAGAAGTCTGAGTAGCTGTTAAACACTAGGTCATCAAATGAGGAATATTTGCATTTCAAACTCCCAGGTAAGGTGGCTGAGATCCAAGGCCACACAGCCATGCAGGACAATGACAGTGACACTCTCTACCATGTGCCAGACACTGAGCGAGGTCCTCAGCCTAAATCAGCTGCCCTAAACTGAAAGGAGAGCGCAGCTCCCCAAGCCCAAGAAGCTGTGTGCTTACTACACCAACTTAATACAGCTTTAGAGGAGAAGAAACTCACGCAATAGGTAAGCATCCACTCACTGCAAAATGGACCCCAGAAGCTGAATGACTTAGTGACAGAGTTGTCATTTGAGCTATGTCTCCTGGACTCTGGGGCCCTTGCGTGCTGGGATGGGGTGAGGTAGGGTGTCCTAAATGCTCCCTGCACACATCTTAAGACCCATTTACCCAAATCATGAGTAAACCACATCAGAGAATCACAACTCAAAATCAGTAGGCTGTTTTCCTACCTTTTCATTGGCAGAATCTCATCTGGATTTAGCTGACCATAAAGGAAAAAGTTTACTTCCAGAAAACATGCCAGGACCAATTCTTCATTTGTTCATTTCTAACATAGACTCACTTCCGAATATCTCTACACACCTAGTGGGATGGGAAACTGATTCAGAGATTTCATGGGATAATGATTTTCCCCCTTAAAAACCGTCATTAAATTGATGAGCTAATCACACAGCATCTCAGAATCGAGGAGCTGTGCTATGTTTTTCAGAGGATAAATACCTGGAAAATTTACAGAGGAGCCATTTTTAGAGATGTAGTTCTAGAAAATGGCTCTCATGGCACCCAGCACGTGTGTGACCTGCACCACAGGCACACTGTGACCCACCTATAACGCCACGAGAAATGAGGGCACCGCAGAAAACGGCTGCCAACTAGCCAGACCTGCGTTTCCCACATTCAACCCTGCAGGATCTGCCAGGGTCGCTAAGTCACTCAGCTTCCCCAGGGTCCATTTTTGTAGTGAACAGATGCTTACCTTGCATAACTTCGCTGCAGTAAGATGTATCCTGTAGGAGACAGGCTGTGATCTCACAACACTGAGCGTTAGGTGGAAGAGGGATTTCATTGCTTGCATGGTATTGCGTTTAACATTTGCAGATCATCTCATTTTTATTGGTGTGAAAGCAAGTTTTAACTTAAATACTGGGGTCACTTATAGTTTCACGAAGTTACTTAATTCCCTGACCTTCTTTGCCTCATCTGCCAAGAGAAATTATTAGTTGTAATTGTGATATAAGGATCATTACCTATCAAGAAAGATTATTCTAGAGTTCTTTCTGGAATAAAATGAGCTATGAAGAAAAGAACAAACAAAAGATAAAAAGCTTGTGGTATTCAATAATGGCAGTCTGCTTTCAGTAATGTTTTATGCTTCTTTCTATTGCAAGGCGGAGGGGGGGATTTTACTGCTGTAATCAACAAATATATGAAAATGACTTACAACCACCAATGGTGAGATATCCCAACGTGTCTAATTATTTCATCTGATTCAAAGTGGGAATCTGTAACAAATTAAAAACCAGAGGCATACAATTTCAAAGACAAGACTGCCCTGAATGAAAAAAATGAATATAATGCTAAGTACAGCAGGAGGCAATGACTCAGAAATTGCACGGCAGGACTGAATAACTCAGACTGTACCAGCCGATGCTTTCTTTATTTAGAGGAGATAAATTTCCCCAAAGTTAAGATAATGATCTTTTTATCCCTTCAGGAATTGTCTGATACTTTTCAAGAAAGAAGACTCAGAAATGGAAATCTAAAGGGAAAAAAGGCAAATAAATAAACATGCCTCACTTCACAGTACATTTCAGTATTTGTTCTTTTTTGAGGTCTTCGTTTTGCCGGATTGGAGTCTGTAGTTGAAAGTTACAAGAAGGGGATGCTGCTTCCGCCGGGGTAGAACTACTGCTGATGTGGGACGTCCTCCCTACTTTCTTGCACCCAGAAATCAAATCATTTGGAAAAATGTTAAATATTTATCTCTGAGATAAGTCACACAAGGGCTGATCTATTTAATGTTTTTTTTTTTTTTTTGGTTTTTTTCCGGTACCGGGAACCGAACTCACGACCTTGCGCTTGCCAGGCAGGCGCTTTTGCCGCTGAGCTAAATCCCCAGCCCCTGGGGGCTGATCTATTTAAAAGGTAAAGGTTTCTCCAGCACACTGGTGTTTTGCAGTTGTTCACCAGTGTATTTCCTCAGAGAGAACCTCAGAGTTCCATCGTGTTTCTTACTCTGTTAGGTCTCAGGGCCATCTCCCTAGTTTCTCCGTAATAGATACTTTTAGGCGAGGCGGTTCCCCGCTCCCATAGCCCAGCCTTATCTCCTAGGCTCCCTGACGCTCTGCTGTGGGTTGACCTCTGGCCAAAGAGCGACAGAGTTGAGGAGATGCCACCCCCAAAAAGCTGAACTGGTGATTATTCCAAGCTGAAATCGCTTGACTATCTGCAGCTGTAGAAAATGCCATTTGGCCGATCTTCCCCCGCATCCAGCAGTCATGGTGTTGCTCTTGGGAGGATGTCCTTCCCAAGTCCAGGCTGGAAAGTACCTTGGTCACCAAAATCTAGTTACTGAAGCTGTGCGAAACCCGAGTAAACAAGCCCTGAAGGAACGTTGTCCTCCGCAAGCTCTGCCCTTGCCCGCCGTATCTTCACAACGCCTCAGCACTTCTTACCCTCGGACAGTGACCGTCGGTCCTGCATTCCTCATTCCTTCACACACTGATTGCTCTTCATCTAAACAGCACGACAGTGGCAGGCTTCTGCCATTTCTTCAGACGTCGCTCTCTTGTGATGACCTCAAGTGCATTAACAAAATGTTTATGCTTTTCTCTCTCGTTACTCGGCACTTGTGCTAATGCAGCTAAGAGCCACATAAGACCTTAGACGGACTGCGGATGAGGGGACCTCTCTCTCCAGCAAGAGCTGAAGCACAGAGGAAGCTGAGACTTCCGCCACGTGCGGGCCCTTCATGCAGCTTCGAGGGCAGCTCTGGTTGGATGCCTCTCTCCTGCTCCCCCAGCTCTCAGCGGCCTGGCCCGCTCTGTATTTTCTCCTCTTACTATGTCAGCCCGGGGGTGCTAACAGCCTCCCCTCACACTAGTCCCTCTGTGTCTCTGCAGCGCCTGTTGGTTTTCTTGTTTGTCCTCCTGCCTTACATTTTCTACAATTCACAACGGAATGAGCAACCTGCTGCACAAAAGGATCCTGGGAGATATATCCAAAACTTAAATAAATCCTGAGGAAAATTTGCTCCATATTTCAACAATTCAGTTAGAGTACATTTTGGTATTTTGGTGTATTTCATATTCTATGTTTTTAAGGCATCTATTCCCCTCCTAGGTATCTTCCCCAAAGAGCTAAAGCCATCATCCCACAGTGATCCATGCGTTCCCAGGCTTATACCTGCACAGTTCATAACAGAAAAATCTTGGAAACCGCCTGTATGCCCATCAATAGATAAATGGATAAAGAAAATGTGGTATTTACGTACAGTGGAGTACTACTCTGCCGTGAAGAAGAATAAACTTGAGACATTTTGAGGTAAATGGATGTATCTTGAAATCACAATCTTAAGTGAAATAAATTGGACACACAAGTTTAAATATCACATTATTGTCCTTGTGTTAGAAACCCAAAGTGTAAATAAGGAGCAAAATGAAGATGAGTATTAGGAAGTAGGAGGAACATGTTCAAATGGAAAGGGGACCACGGGGGAGGGAAGGAAAGGAAAGGAGGAGGAATTTTTTTTTTTTTAAAAAGAAGGTAATTGAAGGGAAAAACGGAAACAGGGCTTTTGTAAATGGAGAGAAGGGAAGTGTTAAAGTGAGGGAGGGGAGTGGGAAAGGGAGACTTCAGACATGTCACGGCAGGTACAAACTCCCCATGAGGAATGCGATCATTGTGTATGCGAAACACGCACTAGTGAGGCATAAATAAAATATTTTAAAAGGGCATCTATTTGACCAAGTATACTGGACAGAGAACTATAGGAGGCAAGGATCACATGACACAAGCAGTTTAAATGATTCTTTATAAAAGCAATGGATTTCATTATCTTGTGATCGTGTGTGGCATTGTTTAGAATAAACAGAACCTCATGTAGGGGGAGGTAAGTTATTTTTGGAGATAATCGTTTGGCAGCTTGGTTATTCAATCTACTCCATGAAGCCTGACAACATGACGCATTTTCAGGCAGGAAATGTCGGAAAAACAGGCTCAGTCTTCGAACCCTCAGTGTCCCAGGTAATCAGAGTTATCAGTCTTCAATCCACTCAGAAACCTCACAGTTCATCAGCTCTGTACCTGTGCAGGACTAAACAGCAAGACTGCAACGTATTCAAATATCCTCAGCCATTTCTTGGGAGTACATCCTATATTTTGGTTTATAACATTTATAAAATTCCCTAATGTAGATTTTAATATGTATGTATCTTGAACGTGAAAATTAGGTCCTGTGAGTCATTATCTATGTGGGAAATCACTTAGGACAGAGAATAATCTTATGCAGGGATGAGGAAGCAGGGATGGTCCCCAGGCTGCCTGGACCAGGGACGGCCACAAAATCCCTTCCTCTTTTTCTTGCTTCTGTTCCTCAGCTGTCATTTATAATCATCTCCAAATGGTGTAAAAGCAATCAGGAAAAGCTTCAAGGAGAGACAGAGAGTTTTAATTCTAGAGAGGAGCTCTTGTTTGCTTAACTCGTAATCTATTACATGTCATTAATTTAGGGAAATAAAGCCACTCTGTACAGCATTAAAATGAGAACTAAGAGGAGAATAAAACAGAGAAACTCTCACAACACCATTTCCCATACTGTGAATGTAAGCCTATTAGAAGTAACTGCTTAAACTCCTCCAGGTAAAGCCTAAACTCAACTTGACAAGAGTAAAATTTAGTTCACACAAAAGAATACTAAAATAGCACACTTTAAAACAATATTCAGCTTCACAGACAGCAAGGGCAGCACAAATTGAAACACATATAAGGTGCCATCTCAAACCCACTGCAGGAGGAAACATAAATTAAAATAATAAATCTAATGCTGGCAGGGGTAGCAAGGAGTCATATAAATTCCTGTAACTGAGTGCAGTACACATAGAGACCCACCACGCAGCAGTCAATGAGGGACACAAAAGTGCTTGTGGCCCCAGAAGTAGTAATTTCAATTTTAGAATTAGTACCCTGAAGATACAACTCCAAAGGAAAAAAGTTTTATAAGCCACATTTTTAAAAATATGCCTTGAAGGGTGTGGAAATGGCCTTTCCCTAGTCGTGAATGAGTTGGCTAATGTTATTATGATAACATTTTCAAAAATCAAATTGGAAGTACATGACCTACATGCATGTTGACAAATCTAGACGTATGGATGGAGAGTTAAAAGGTGGAAATACCGCTCCTTGATTTAGGCACTGTACCCACTTTCATACTTTGAATAAGAAAACTAAAGCATAGGGTGGTTAAGTTCACTGTCAAAGGTGACAGAGGTAGTGGAGGGCAAACATCAGAAATCTGTGTCTCGGGCTGGGGATTCAGCTCAGTGGCAAATCGCCTGCCTGGCAAGCGCAAGGTTGTGAGTTCGGTTCCCGGTACCGGAGAAAAACCAAAAAAAAAAAAAAAAAAAAAAAAGAAATCTGTGTCTCTGGGAGCTGAAGCCCAGCTGTCTGCTCTAAGTAAGTGATAGGTCCCGCTTTCTCTAAATTTTGTGACAAGCTGAAAAAAGCAAACTATTTCAGTAAGATTCTGAGACTTGCCAAATGGAACTCATTAATAAATATGATGGTTTTATTTTTGGAAGAAAATAAAGGGTAGGGCCAGTTACTGCAAGATATGTTTTCAGGCATCTAAGTATTTATGACTTAGTTCGATAAAAAATGATCACTATGTAGATGGGAAAATGAATTCATCTGAGAGATGGATATTTCAGTATTGGTGCCACATTGCACTTAGCGGAGTGTAGGCACACTATGTTCCCATAAATAATTAAATGACTGAGTATATGATACTAGGGATTTATTACAGCTACAGACATAAAAAGAGTTGATCATAATTTCCTCTTTTCATTGAGGAGAATTCAAAGTTAATTTTATGGTGTCAACTCATTACGCAGTATACTCTTATAAATGCTAATGATTACAGGAAACCACCGCAATATTTAGCAAACCAGATCAGACTCCTTTCCCTGTCAACTCCCCCCACCAAAAAAAATTACTAAAATGACTTGAGTCACTTGTAAAAGATTAATAAAGATGGTGTTTGGGCTACAATAATACGTAGTTATTTATATGTTAAGGTGACCAGGACATGATAACATAAAAATAGAGTAATTAAGCAAATAATTTATATTTTTGATCATAAAGTTATAAAATACAAGATTTGGCGTGCCATTAAGCACACTTAATTATGTGCAGACGATGCTTTAGTTCTGTGAAGTCTCATCTATACTTGTTATAAAAAGCACATGCAGGCCACCCACAGAAAGCTTCCTACAGATTGTGTGCACCCAATCTCCTCAGAGTTGTGCTTCAGAGATCAATTTCCCAAATCCTAGATTTTCTCAGTATTTTCTTCTACGGTTTTAAAGAATGAAAGGGTCTACTCCTCTTCAGAACTGTATACACATTTCTGGGGGGATCGTTGCTGAGCTAATGAGGACTCCTGCCAGGAGAGCGACTCCGGCTACCTCAAGGACATGAATCAGGTTCTCAGCTGGAGGCACAGCGATCTAGACAAACACAGAGATCCTTTGATGATCGCAACTTGTTTTTGCTAAAACTTATTTTTTTCTTCCATCACTGTTCAGAGGAGAAAAATGTGGTTTGTCCTCCTCAGGGTAGGTATTAATTTGAGTTTAAAGGAGAAACTTTTGAATTTGAATTTGAATTAAAAGGAGGAATGCCACATTTATTCTTCACCGAAGGGAAAGGAGGGAGAAAATGGAAGAAGAGAGAGAATGCAAACTGTTCCGTTCTTTCGCAGATCCCTCTGATTCTGTCCATTTTCTTCCAGATCCTTTTTCCTTTGGGCTTTCGAAGCATGGCCAGAAGGGGACAAAGACAGGATGCCTGAGCTACCTGCGAAACGTTTCAGGGAGGCGGTTCTCAGGGACATCTTCCAAAGCACCTCAGCTCTGCGGAGTCATCAGTGAGCTACTGTATGGAGTGTCTTTCTTTCCTTGTTCGGAACTCAACCTAGGACTACATTCTTCTATTTGAACAAGGTCAGTGAATAGTAACGTCAGTCCTGAGGAGCACACGGAGCTACTGGACCGCGGCTGAGCTGCTGGTGAGAGCACAGAGGGCAGAGTGCCCTGGACGTCCGGCAGATTCTTACAAGCTCCTACTATCTGACCCAGTGGGGCTGTGCTCTTGGACACGGACCCTAGGGAAGTGGAAACACTCTCTCTCTCTCTCTCTCTCTCTCTCTCTCTCTCTCTCTCTCTCACACACACACACACACACACACACACACACACACACACAACTGTATATGAATCTTCGTGGCAGACATTCATAACTGCCAAAAGTTGGGGACAATCAAAACATCCACTGAGAGGAGAGTGGGCAAAATCGCTCTGGTACCTGAGTAGGGTGAAATAATAACTCAGCAATCAAAAGGAACTCAGAATTGATACATGCAACCAGGAAGGCACTGTGCTGAGGGAAAGAAGCCACTCTCCTAAGATTACATATCGTGCCACACAAATGACGCCATCTGCAGGCTGCTCTCGGAAACGCAAGCCCTAGCCGAGGCGGGTGGTCACCAGGGGCTCGATTTGACCACAGGGGCAGCAGGAGGGAGACTTTTGGTAGTGGTAGCGCTGTTTAGTACCCTAACTGTTATAGTAGTTACATGACTTTATACATAAAAAAGAAAAGCATATACAAAAAGGTCAAAGTACTGTATGACAGTTTTTAAAAATAAAACAAAAAAAAATTATAAAGGAAAGGATGTTTTAGAGACACACAGGCAGAGAGAGAGAGAGAGAGAGAAAGAGAGAGAGAGAGAGAGAGAGAGTCAATAAAATAGCTAAAAGTTCAATACCATCCATCCAACTATCACCTTTTCTATTCTCTCTATTCCTTTCCATTTATAAATATTCACAAAATCTGCACACCTTAGTGTCTTTCTTTTGCGCTTACAAAAAAGTCTGTTTAAGCTGCTAAAGCAAAATACCATAAACTTCATAACTTACAAACAATAGAAATGTATCCCTTACACTTCTGGAGGCCAAGATGCCTGAGACAAAGGCACTGTCAGATCTGGTATCTGGTGAGGCGTGTTTCCTGGTTCCGGGATATAGTCTCTTTACCCTCCTGGGTGGTAGGAGGGCTGGGGGAGCTCCAGGGGCCTCTTGTGTAAGGAAGCTAATCCTGTGTAGGAGTGCTCGACCATCCTGACTGAACCAGCTCCTCAAATGACCAGCCTACAGATACCACTTCTTGGGGGTTAGGATTTCAACATGAACTTGGAGGATGGAGGAAATAAACACAAATATTCAGGCCACACCACAGGATGATACTTATGGATAAAACATGTGGAGGAAATATTAGAAAAGATTTTCAAACAAGTGGAGGAAATATTAGAAAAGTAACACCTCAAATGACAGCAGCAATTGCTGAAACTTTGAATGTGCCATTTTTCTTTTGTAAAGTTTGTATGGGAATCTCACTTTATTTTGCCTCCTAAGGGAAGAGTAAAATGTCAGCAGTAAGAGACAAGTGAAATCAAATAAAAAACCTTCAAAATATTTTAATTTGTATTTTTCAAGAAAGGGAGCATACCCTAAAATAGATGTGTGATGTAATCCTTTATAGCCACTCCTCTTCCCAGAAAAAGGGAATAATTGCCTAGCAACTGCCAGGCCAGCCATTGTCTGATGAATATTCTAGATTTATTCCCTAAGAAGGGCTATTAAATTAAGCATGCTTTGGAGTTACACAAAATGCTTTGCACAATGAGCTAATCTACTATTATGATCAATAATGTACCTAAAACATCATGCTACAAATACACTCTTGTTAGAAAAATCATTCCATTTTAGTTGTCTTGGTGGAAGTATTAATCAGGATACTAGTCTTCCATATCGCTAAAAATAAAAGTCACATTTTATTTTACAAACAATTTGATTTTTTCCATTAATGGCACGAAAACTGTGCATGCTGTATTTGAAGTGCACAAAATGACATGATACCAACTGCATAAAATACACAAAATATGTTTTAGTGAGGACTTGTACATACTGTCAACCCAGGATTGGGCTGTAAATATAATTGCAACCTTGCAGAAAAAAAGAAAGAAAAGTCATTCAGCACTTTAAAACAGAAGTCAGAGGAAGTGCCAGGTGGCCATGCAGGAGTGGGTCACAGACAGCTGGGAATCAGGGAGCGACCCCTCACCCCACACCCTCAATACCCCGCCCTGTAGCCCGGGTTTCTCAGGGCACACTGAGCAATGTGGTGCAAGAGGTGAGGGACCCACTGGCTACTTGTGCCACATGAGCAGCCGTCCTGGAGCCTGGCACCTGCAGTCCCACAACACTGGCAGAGATGGAAAGAGGGTGGGGAGACAGGAGCGTGGACAGAGGGACCAGCGACGCTACCAGCACAAGGGGGTCCCCGGTCCACACAGGTGCTACAAATCTCAGCTGTGCGTCCCTGCAGGAACAGCGGCCGCTTGGAAAGTTGGGCCTCTGGGACACGCTGTGCTATCTCCTTCTTCACGTAACAGTCTCTGGGCGTTTTCAGATCATCTGCCACTAAAGAACCACTTTATATTTCTTGGCATCTTTGTGCTGATCGTATCACTACCCAAGCGTGTGGAGCAGGCAAGCGTCACAGGCCTGAGTGTAAAACCCACACCAAGATCCAATCCTAGAGATGCAGGCTCCATCAGTGGGCCCAGCTGACAGAGATGACCAGCATCCCTACTAGCAAGGCCGTAGGCCTTTTGCTGTTTGGTGATATTTTAGTCCTGTGGTTCCAACATATAATTTAACTCACTGTATTCTAAATATCTGCCACCTACCCTTGGCAGATGTTCTTCATCACGTAACGTTCTTCAACTACATTTAATGCACAAAATTAGTATAATGGCTTAAATCGAAGGCTTGTGAGCCAGGTGAGGCAGCACACATCTGTGATCCCTGTACTCGGGAGGCTGAGGCAGGAGAATCGTTGCAAGTTTGAGACCAGCCCGGGCTACAAAGTGAGCTCAAGGCTAGCCTGAACTGTATGGGGAGAGTTTGTGTCAAAAAACAAAACAAAAGAAAACAAACAAAAAAAAAACCCCAAAAACAAAAATAGCATTTCCTAAAATGTAAAAAGAATTCTTTAAAACAAACAGACAAACAAAAAAACAAACAAAGGCTTGTTTGTTCAGAAGTGGAGCTTTTGGTAGAGGAGCAAAAGTGGAGCTTTTGGTGGGGCGCCGTCCTCCTCGTCCTCCTGGGGCGGGGGGTGGTCAGGCACTGACGTATCCACAGCCGCGGAGGCTGTTAGAGGCGGGGCCTGGTATGAAGAGGCGGGTCACTGAGTGGTTTGGAGTGGGCGGGGGCTCCCTAGCTCCAGGCTCCATGCCGCTTCCCGGCGGCCGTGGGTGGAGCAGCTTTTTCTCTGTCACGTCCTCTGCCGCCCTCTGCCGCGTGGTGTCTGCCTTGGAGCCAGCTGACCCCGGGCTGAAACTCTGAGGCAAAACAAACCCCTCTTCCTTGAAGTTGTGGACACTGGCCATGTGTCCAGTAAAGAAAACGGACTCAGCGCACGAGGTCACTGCCTCATACCGTGTGACCCGGTGTTCGCAGGGGGTGGGGAAACACTATTGATCTTAGGGCCTTCCCTGGCATTAAAAGTACAAAATACCTTGCATTTTGTTTAAAAAACAATCATTCCACGGGCCATTTTAGCACAAGTAATTTAATTACGCCACCCTGAATTCTGATAAGGTATTACCTATTTTCCAGTTTGAGTGTGGACAGCACCCAGCTTTCTAGAAGACAACCTCAAGAACAAGCTCTTTAAATTGTGTGTGCCCCTCACGCGGCTTTCAACAGCCTCATCAGCACCGGAGCCTTGGTACAGTCCAGCAGTGAAGACTAAGGGCTGAGGCAGGAGGGTCGTTGCAGGACTGAGACCAGCCCAGGCTGTGCCCACTTCTGATCAAATCAGAAAACACTCCTCCACATCCGCTCCTACTTCTGCTGGAATTAAACAACCAAGAAACGCTGTTGGGCGGCACGAGGTCAGAGACTAAACTACTGCAATTATAATTGGAAAGGCCCAGGAAATAAAGAGAAAATTATTTCTATTGCAAGAATTAATTAAAATCTTGTTAGAAGACTGTAAGACAATGCCTTGTGAGTAGCTATTAAGCATATAGAATTAGTGATTCACACCAAGCAGCCTACCAGTTACCAAGCTCTCTAAAATGACCCATCTGTTAGCTTCTCTGAAGTTGAAGTAAAAATAAAGCTTAAAATTCTGGGTAGCATCTTTTCGGAAAGTGGTCAAACTTTACTTTGTAAAGAAAGCCAGCTCAATCCTCTGAGACCCAGTTCCTTTAGAAACTTTGTTTTCAAGAGAATCCTTGGAGTTAAAGCAGGGAACCACCACTGTGAACGTTGCTGTAAGTGTGGGCAGAAAAATCTCCATCTCCTTCTAGAGTTGTACATGTGGCCCCTGAAGGAAGCGTGGCAGGATGCCTGGGTTGCTAACCGACTGCTCCTCCAGTGATACGGGCTGTATACACTCTCCCCAGAAGCCAGGACCAGCCCATCTCCTGAACAGCCTTCCATTTTCCATCCTTTGCTCAAGTTGTGCTTTCTGCATGCAAAGGGTCCTTCACCTCTTCTCCTCCTTGAGGGCAGCCCTGAAAGTCAACTCATGATGTGCCATCTCTTTTGGAAATGTCCAGCATGTTTTTGATGGGAAGAATCTGTTTGACATCTGCCATGCCCACTAGTGATATCTGCTTTGCCACTTTTCTGATGATAGTGTGAAAGTTCACAAAGTATAACACAGCTAAAAAAGAGACCTGGGGTCTAACCACACTCTGGTTAGCAGAGTCCTGTTAGGCAGGTCACCTATGAATTTCTGAAACCTTTAGATGACAATCACAGATACAAAAATATGTCTCAGCCAGAGATATTCAATCTTACTAGCAGTGCTAGTTTCTCCTGATACCACTGAGGGTGAATAGAGAAAGGAAATCCTTATCCCTACCTATCCAAAGAAAAGAGTTTGGAGTGAGATTTTTGTTTTATTTTTATGTGTTTTTTTCCTTTCTCACAATGGTATATCTCTTAAGACAAGTCAGGACCTAAAGCAGTGTCCTCCGCATAAGTAAGTGATACATATTTTATAAACAAATGGAAAATAGAGGGAATGTATAGAAAGAGATGCCGCTTCAGAATCCCTGGGCAAATGTTTACTTTTCTTAATCTTTTACCAATAAATTTTCCTAAGTCAGTGCTTCTTAACCAGGTCTGTCACAACCATAGCGGGGCACTGTAAGTTTATAAACCTCAAGCAATAGGATATAGTCACTCTTCTGTACCCTTGGGCTGCATAATCACAAGTTCAACTAGCTGTTGACTGAAAATATTTGGCAAACACTCTGTACTGAAAACAATCTTTCTTGTTACTATTCCTTAAATAATGTAGTATAACAACTATTTACATAGAATTCACACAGCATTTGATATTAAAAGAAGGCAGTGATGATTGAAAGTGTACAGGAGGATTGCATAGATTGTATGTAAACGCAGCCAGTTTATGTCAGAGTCGGAAGCATCCATGAAGTTTGCTGTCTGAGAGAGTCTGGAATGAAGCATCCATGGGTATCAAGAGATAATTTTACCAGTTTAATGTACATTCTAGCACATTTCTTTTTCTCCTCACCCCTTCCTTACTCTCTGAAGACCTGTACACTCTTTTAAAATCTTTTGGATGACTGTAATCCAAAAGCAATTTAAAATCACTGTTCCAACTGTATTTTTGCATAAACAGGATATAAGAGCTCCATGAGTTGGTTAAACAGGCAGTGAGATATCCATCCTCTGGATATGTCAAAAGAACAGTTCTCTCTCCTGCTTGATTCAACCATGTATACCTGAAGACTAGAATAGGTCACATGAATTCTTAGACTCTCAGATCACTGAAACTAGACAGAACCTTAGAGATTACCTAACCCAACACCTCTCAAATGGCAGCATGCCCAGAATCATCCAAAGGGCAGGGAGGAACACTACTTGCTGCATTCCACCCCTCATTTATGTTTCAGTAAGTCTGGGGTAGGCGTTAAGGGTTAGGTTTCTCACAAGATCGTGACTCTGATGTATTTGATCATGGACCACACATTGAAAACCACTGCTCTGATTTTATTTCTATTTTTATTTATCACAAATAAGTATGCTGAGTCCTTCAGTAGCAAAAGTGACCTATATAAAAATAACACAACTAAACAGGAAGCCTGATATTTCTCTGAATAGCAGTATCCCCCTTAGGTAAGTCACATATGAAGGTCTGAAACTTTTAGATGACAACGACATACACAAAAATATGTCTCACCAGAAACATTCAAATTTGTTGGCAGTGCTGGCTTCATCTGATACCACTGAGAGTGCATACAGAAAGGAATTCCTTATTTCTGCTCATCCCCAGGACAGACTTTGGAGTTATTCTTTTCCCTCACAATGATAAATCTCTACTGACAGTTTTATTGCTGTGGCTAAAATGTTCTTTTAAAATGAAAACATTATGTAATCCCTCTGGCAATGCAATAAGAAAATTCTTTTTGTGGGGTTCCTTGCATAACATTTTAATAATAAGGTATTTTTCCATCAACCTTCTGAATACATTTTTAAAAATTGTTTTTAAGGGATACATTTTCCAGCATTTTGAAGTCTCTTCTCCCACGTGAAGATCATAGGAAGAAGCATAACAGACAAGGTTTGGCTTAGACCAAAGTCTTTCACACTCCTGCCTTGCCCATGCCAGCCTGCCGGGGATCCGACCAGCCCGCTCTTTGTGCCTAGCATGAGCCCCGAAGCTATCAGATCGTCCCAAGCCCCCTTTCATGTTCCTACCTTGGTCTTTCTGCTTCCTAGTTCACTGATTCCAGACCAAACCTGAAGACTTTCCGTCTTAGAACATTCATACTCATCACAGGACTTGGCTTGGGGATCCTCTTTCCCTCAGGAGAGGCCTCCAGGGTCTTGCTGCACCCTGCTTAGGTCACTTTAATCTCACATGTTAGATTCCCAGGGTTTCCAAAGTGCTGTAGAAATTGTGAGCACAGCATGTCAGAGGGAAGGTACTTTACTTAATCTCTCAGGGTATTAAACCACTGAAAAGTATTTCCAAAGCCCTTCCAGAAGTTTTGGGATTTTAAAAAATTTTTTTCTATGATATCTATTTTCTATTTTATTTAGGAAAAATAAAATTATTCATTATTTGTTAAACAATTTCATCTTCAATGTGAAAGTACAAACTAAAGCCCATCTTTGACATTTAAGTCAATAACTGTTAGGTCAGTGATGGCGGTCCCCAAGATTTCATCACCTAGTGAGTGACATCATAGCCTTCTTACCTTGTGTAAATAACTCTGAGATGGTCACACAGTGACAGAAACCCCTAATAACGCAGTCCTCAGAACGCATCTCTGTCGTTAAGTGACACACAACTATATCTGCACGCTCTTCTCAGAACTTTCTGTGGACTGCTGTGAGCACTAGAAACTTGTCCTCTGTGAGGGGAGAAATGTGAAGAAACTGAACTCTACAGTGTAGCGATATTTTCAAAGCTAGAAAAATTACACTATTAACAGTAGTACGACTCCACTTAGTGGTTGCTACATAAGCAAATCTGACTCTTTAAGTTGGGCTTGGCACCAAGATTTTCAAAATATAATTGGATGACATTATTGAAAACATGAAATAAAATTGTCAGTCTAAAATTCAAGGCCCTGTTTACAAAAGTAAATAAACAAAAAGTAAAATTTCAGACCATAGTTCTAACTTTACTAACCGTTAAAATATTCCAAACTGTTTCATTTAAGACTCTTTTCTTGTTATTCAACCAGAAAATTGGATCTAAATCCATTCGCCACAGGCAAAGGTAACAATTACAAAGTAAAATTGAATGTGGACACGTGCATGGTGTGATTTTGCCTTTTAAAAATATGTGCAAAAATAAGAATCTGTGGAGGACTGAAGAGGTGCTTAAGAATGTCTGCGTGCCCCCCCGCCCCGTGACATAAGCGAGCTGCACCAGATAAGCACTTTATGAAATATCAGTGTCTTTTGTTTTGTATTCTTCTAAAGAATTCCATTCACTTAATTGTTATCCTTAAAAAAAAACCCATATTATTTTTTAACCTAAAACCTACACTAGGTGGAGCCCCTTGTCTAAGATTTGGAGTGATTAAAAAAAAGCAAAGAGGAGAAAAAAAAAAACCCAAACAAACAATTTAAAGAAGCGAAATGATACTCATTCTTTCATTTTAAAAATGTAGCTTTAAAATCTACAGTACTACCAGGAAATCAAGTTTCTTCCCATTGTTGAACCGTTAAAGTGGACAGTATTAACACTGGCTGCATTAGTTGCAAAGCAACTTTCATAGAGCCAAGAGCAGGAAGGTTCTAGACTCCGACGCAAACATTACAGTTGGTCTGGGGGGAAGGAGCAGAGGGGTCCTGGGATAAACCCCTATTTGGATACTTGCAGAAACATTTTAACCATGTTAATGTGCTTACTAGTTCCAAGTAGAGACAGGTACTCAGGTAACTCCTCACCTCCCAGTTAGACAATACATCGTTGTTAAAAACAAAAGACTTAAAAGAAAAACCAAAAACCCAAAACCAGGGTACTAACAAAAGGCAAAACGTCCAAAATGTATTCAAAGCTCTGCGTTTTCCAGGATGCGGAAATACAGGAAGCCCACACTCAGTTGTCTGCCGGGGGAGGGGCTCTAGGTCCCCAGAGAGCGCAGGTTCACTTTTGCTTAACTAGGACTCGTAGTTAAAAATAGGCTCTGACTGTACTCTGGATCCTCGCAGTGGGCTCAGATAAGACTTCTGAGATAAGGCGCCAAACTTAGAGATCGCTCGTTCCTGCAGGATAAAGCCACTGTGGCCTCCGGCCCTGCTATCACGGCCCCTCTTCCAACCCCAGGCGCGTGCTCAAAATGCAAAGTCCAGCCCCGAGCAAGAGCCCTTGCCCAGTTCCTGACGCTTCTGCTGACAAGGCCCATGCAGATCTCTCAGTTTCCTAGGCAATAAAATGTTGTGGAGTCATGCTTTTCCTCTTCAGATTTCTACAAAATCTTAGGCCAGGCAAGACATAGTTCTGCTGACAGCTGAATTATGTGGCGCAGTAACCTTTGAACAAGCACGAATGCCTGACCTCACGTAAATTCCTTCCAGAAAGTCCAGGAAACTAGTTGGATCAGGGTCAGACCAGCACACAGACACTGACAGCCATCCTAAAAATCCACTTCCCTACTTGACCAGGTATTTATACCTGTCAAACCAAAACGCTGACAGAAAGACCAATTTCTGTGGGTATTTCCCATAAGCAAACTGATGTGTTTCCTTTGCAAATGAGTTAGTTTCTTCACCAAATGATAAGTCTGCAACCACAACTGATTTGTAGACACAAACCTAGCTGAGGGAAGAACAGCACTTTGCAGCGGCTCATCTTCCTTCAGGACAGAAGTAACCTCTAAAAACAGAAAAGTGACGCCTATAAAGGACCTGTAGCATTAGGCTCTAAAGCCATGTATTGGCTAAAAGAAAGGCTAAAGGGCTTGGACATGTTATCCAAAAAGGGTAGCCTTTTTAAATACCTTTAAACTCCACAGAAGCATTCACTTACAACTTGTCATTAAAGCATGGGTGTCGTCATACCAATTTTTATATGATGCAAAGCAATTGGACCTGCTATGTAATAGAGTTCTCCCATTAGCTTTTCAAGTGGGGCAGAGAGTAGATATAGCATATCCGGTACTACTTCTCCATCCCTCCTGTTAGAATTCAGCCCTTGCTAATACGAAGGGAACAGATTCTCACAAGGAAGGTTACACGCAAATTGTTTCCCCTACAGAGAATGGTGAGTGGCCAACTCACGTGTATCCGGCACCATACCAGGAAGGTCACGTAAAGCCCCTGCGCAGAATCAGTGCAGAGTCAACAAATCTATGGTCCTCGTGTCCATCTGTCCTGCTGCTTCATCTCTACAGTAATGACTTCAGGGAAGGGAAGAGGAGTAGCTGGTGTGCTACAGTTTTAAAATTCAACTTTAGGACCCACAGGAAAATGGTTGATAAAGAAAGCTACCGGCTAAAATAGATCTTACCATAAATTTCTCTAGCGAATAAGCTCATTCTCTATATGCCAGGGAGGACAGAACTTGATGAATCCATTGTTTTTTCATTTTGCAGACATTCAGTATTGGTCCTGGGTACAACTTCTTTCTAAGCGAGGTAATGTTTAACTGCTTATCGTCAGCACTGCCTCATAAGCATAATTTAGAACTTCGCTGTTGTAATTCAGGAGCCTTCACTTTTTTCCCTTCTCACTAAACCTTGAGAGAGAGACAAATGTCTTACTCATCAGCACTATTCCGATCTGAGCAATAATTAAAGATAAGGTAGGAAAAGCGAAAGAACTATATATACATAGGAATCGCTGAGAGGGAGGGGAGCCCTGCCAGTGAAAAGGCAGAGAGGGAAGTCACTTCCCCCAGACACAGAGAGCTGAGCTCCGCACGGCTGCCAGGGTAGCAGCAGCTCAGGGCTGTGGTGGACCCGCGGAGGTGCTCAGGGGGCGGCGTCAGGGAAGGCAGGCCTTGGACTCAGCGATCTGGGCCCAGCTGCAGATGGCAATGTACATTTGGGAACCTGTTCCCCCACAAGGTTCAAATCTGATGTCACAAGAGTCACTTTATATTCAGAGTCTGAGAATAGAATGGAGAGGAAAAAGATGATCCTGATGTCATCGGCAACTGTAGGCTTTGCCAGGAGTGTGGCTCCTTCTGATGCGAGGTGGTTAGGAGCTGCAGGAGCTATACAAGTCGAGTGAGGTACGATTTGGGGCAGAAAAAGTAAAAACTAACATTTCCTGGAAGGGTCAAACTCAAGTCTCTGAAGGTTCAAAGCTTATCTCACGGTACATCTATTCCAGAGGTGTACACACACACACACACACACTCCTCCTCTGACAAATCTGATTTAGTACATCTTTGCTGTGCTATCCTCTGCTTGTAGTAGTCTTAAAATTACTGTCCTATTCTGCTCTGCATTGGGATCATCTGTGAAATAACGTTTCTACCAGTATTTTGAAACCCTCTGATCTCTTTGGTGCTTGACTTCCTTCTTTTTTAACAGTCCCACAATGGTTTGGGTAACAGTAACTGCTTATAGAATGAGTAGCAGCAGGTTTAATATTGGGATGGTTTTTTAAAAACTATGCTTTTAGGGTTGATAGGCTTAATTACATCTTAAGGAATCTTTGAGGATCATATCTTCTTGTTCAGAAAGAAATCCATTTTATTAAAACTACTTCTCTTATAGTTGAAATCACCTAGTGTTTCATTTCTTTTTACCACACCCCAAACCCGCCAGGGTCCCAAATCCAGGGGCATACTGTATACTAGTATACAATACACTAGTATACATTCTGTATACTAGTATACAGAAACCATTAAAAGATGCAATATTGGAATTATTATTTCATTCAGCTTTGTATTATGGTCATTAGTTAAATAATGCCCTTACCTGCTAATGGTCCTTTGGGATTCTAGAAAACAGTGGGGTGATAGATGGGGATACGCATCAGTCTCATACAACCTACAGAGTCCTGTGAGACAGGCACACCCCCAAAGTTGCTGTGAGAGTGTGGCAGATTTTTAGCCCCATGAGGGCAGAGATGGCAAGGTCAGGCATCCTGAGGGCTGGCAGGAGCTGTGTGTGATGGAAGGGCAGCAGTTTACTGGAGAAGACAAGGAAAGGGGCTGGAGATGGGGGGAAAGGGGTGAAAAATCACAGGTACACGGAGCCCCAAAGTGAAGCGGTGGAGGGACCTGCATGGTTGAGACAGAATTGGGGAAAACTTGAAGGTCATCCTGGGAGCTTGATCCTTGGTTTTCTGCTTTAGTTTTTGTTTTTGAGAGACTGACACATGATACAAATGGCTTTTCGCACAGTATATATTTCTAGAATTTTCCAACCCCTTACCTCCGCCAAAATTTTTTGGGAAAATAAAGCTAAGAGCCACATCATAGGGATTTTGAGGAGAAGGCGTAGTACTGATGACACCTTTATATAAACACTGAAGTGATGACGTCTTCTTTTAAACATGAAAGCATTCATTCGAGGAGAGAAGTTGTCAGTATTTTCAAAACATCTTGTTTTATTTTGAAAAAAAAGAAGAGAGAAACTTGCCTTTCTCCCCCCATCACTCTGTAACACAGGTAACATAAAAGGGTAAATGAACTGGTGTTACTGGTGCACAATGTTATTATTGCTACTGAAACAAACGAAATGTACAAATTTGAACCCTTTGTCCGCATGACTTAGCTTTGGGTGTGTTCTATTTCTGTCACCCCTTGGCTTCTTATTTTGTGTTCATAATCATTGCCATCATGGATAAGAATGTCGCTGACATCACTGTGTACAATACAAATACTTAAGCTCTCTTCGTACATCTTGGCCTTCCTTCTTACCTAGAGATGATGCAGAAATAGAAGTTCAATACTATACAGACTTAGAAACCCTGAAATTGCCACACACAAGCATTACAGAAGTGCTGTGACTTGATTTATCGACGGCTGCCATTGGTAATGGGACAGATGGCAATGCTGGCAACACGTCCCAACCCTTTCTTTCTCCGTCCCCACACAAGAAACAGTATTGGGGCAAAAGTGAATGTCCACAATATTGCTCTGATGGAAACTTTGAACCTGGTTTGTTCTGCTTACAAGTTTTAAATCTCAGTATGTATTATTAGTATTTATTATTAGTGACGCCCACGTCAGTGGTCAAGCTGCTATGACACTACTGTGGGAAAAGACCCTGGGGACAAGATGCAGCCCATGGGATGTTGAAGCAAGAGAGGCCTGGCGGGAATCGAGTTAGGCTGTGTATCTCTGAAGTTAGAAGGTGGAACAAAGACGGAAAGAAGGCCACAGCAAGCTGTCACAAAACTCAGCTGACACATGAGGAGGGCTCTCCGGAGAAGATGCCTGGGCATCCCCCCACGCTGCAGACGAAGCCCAGCTCTGCTCACCCACACACACGGCGGCGGAGTTTCCTGAAGGCCCCAAGCCAGGCAGCTGGCCAAGATCACGTTCTACCTTCCACGTCTCTCTGAGTTTAAGAAGAGCCTTATTACCCTGGCTAATAAAGCAGAAAATTAGCCATTAGAGAAGGACTCGGGATCAGACCTAGGAGCCCTAACACTCAGTAACAAAAGTCAAACTCCAAATGAAATCTGCAGGTACAAGGGTTTCTATGAATCTAGAAAAACAAGTCGCGTTCTGTTTGATTTTTCTTTTCTAAGTTGCTATTAGCTTTATTAAAATGTGATTATACTGTTAGATACAACATTGGCCATTTATCTAGGAAGAGAAGGAACTTTATAGGGTAAATCGTGGTCCGAATATGTTTTTATGAAAATTGCTCCTGTTCCCCACATCCTATAAAATTGTCACTTTTATCTCATAAAAGAACTTTAGAGAACTGCCAGAAACAATGTGACAGCGGACACACGCTACAAAATACGGCCTAGCATTTGTGGTGGGAGGTGCAGGAGAGTCAAATATAGGCTCAGAGGAAGTGTGTTTAGTGAAGACATTTTGTCTTATAAATGTGACGCAGACCCGACTGCCCTGATTAAAACCAGACTCTCAATTTGCTATCTGCTAGATAAAGAAAGAGTGGCAGAGGGCACATATACATGGCCTCAGAGTCTGGTGGAAAATAATAGAGTAAAACACCTTTGCTTGTGCTTTGCTGTTTTTAGAATTACAGACTTCTGAGAATTTTCTGAGTAATTCACAAATAAAGTGTTACATTCAAAAGCTCTCAAGGTTCTAGAGAGATGAGGCATTCACAAGACCTGGCTCATCAACAATTCAAAAGGTGACGCTCTGGCTACCAGTTATTGCCAGAAGAGAAAATGAGATTTTAGCATGACTGTCCAGTTGCTTATCATTTGCCATGGTGGAGAGAGAGGAAAAGTCTTGAAGAACACACAGTGTAAATCCCGAAAAGAGATTTCTAGACATGGAACTGAAACTCATCACGTAACCCAACGGGCAAAACAGCTGATTAGGTGGTAATTGTGTCAAATCATCTACTCACAGCGCGAGAGATTAACGACACACATTCCGAAGGATATTTACAGGCAAGTAAATCATCTAAGATAAAGATTCCCAAATTACTTATACCAGAATAGAAAGTCTTACAAACGTCAATGCCAATTTCATACCAACCTTGAATGTAATTTTCAAAATTTCAGAAATAACAGATTGCAACCACAAACACTGTTTGCTGCCAGCAAGCAGAATCCTGGCACCTCCACAGGCCAAGACCAGGATGCGGCAGCTTGAAATTTATCGAGGGAAGGAGACCCAGGTTAATAATGAAAGCAATGACTTTCCTTGGGGGTCTGTCTCAACCAGTTTCAAGAAAAAAGCATAAACACAGAAGATACTGAACCAACTTCTTCCATAATATCGTACTAATCAAAAACTCTCCCTCGCATCTTTCTTCCTGCATCCATGAGAACTCGGCAAAAGTGTATTTACAAGTAGGTATATTCAAAACCCGGCTGCTCTCTAATCTGCATGGTACAGCAAGAAACACACCAGCAGCTCAAACCGCTTTACCAGTCCTGGTCCCACCTGCCACACAGCACGGGGTCTGGTACACTGTTATTGCTTAGTTTTGAAGGAGCACAGTGAGAGTTTGACATTTAGTCATTTTGCTATCATGAGTGTTGACACCCTTCGCTAAGGACAAGTTGAGTGGGAAAGTCATGTGAGATGCATAATAAATTTAATATAAACACATCAACAAGGTACCATGGCCTTGGGTTTATATTGGAAAAATGTACCATAAAAGTATCACAAAAGTAAATACATTTGTACCTATAGTTTCCATAAATGATAAATATGTATAAAGATTCGAGTGATATGATTCATAGAAGAAACTGAACAGCAGTCTTAGAAAATTCAGTGTCAAGCTCGTGGAGTATTTTTATATTGCTTTGTCATAAGGAACTATTATTAGCAATGGTATAAGCCCAAAAGCAGGGGGAGAGAAAACCCACAGAAAAGTCTAAATAGCTACTTTGACCAATGAATCTGAACCTTCTTTGTTACACGTGAGTGTTGGGCCATGCTAACAGCGCACCTTGTGGTCTTGACCTTTCCACAGTGGGGTTTACCTCTGAGCAAAGGGGGATGTAGCCCAGGTGCACAAAGCCGCCCATGCGGGAGACATTTTCCCATCAAACAGTTTGGGTTGGCAATTTTTTTCTTCCACAAGCAAAAAGAAAAAAATGAACATCTTGGACATCAATTTCAGGACTCACCCACAGTATCCACGTCCAGATGTCCGAGAAGAGGGTTTTCCAGAGGAGGAGAGGATCCACGTTCCGCGTTCCAAGAGGCAGTGAGACAGGCAAGCAAAACAGAGAAGAAAAATAATTTAGGAGAAGTTTGACAACTGGTGGCAACCCACTCCACACCAACTGTGATCACGGCAGTTCCCCCCTTTCTAGCAATGATCCCACGGGCAAGGCATCATGGTCTGAGGAGAAAGTTTCTGTTAAAAAAAAGATAAGGTAGATAATTCATGAATGATGCAGAGGGTCGTGCATCAGCATTTTCATTGAAAACACATACGATACTATATTTGGATGTGCAACGGATATCCCCAGAAAGAGAACGGGAAAGAGTTGTATAAATATACAGGAAAATCAAAATAATTAAAGCAAGTCTGGACTAGAATTGGGAGTGGAGCTGCTACAAGGTTAAGGCTCAGGCTGCCTCCGTATCATAATCAGAAAACCTGGAAAAATGATTTACACATTCCAGCAAGCATTACACTAAATAATTCTAATCATACACTCTCAAGGAAGATCAATTATAACCCAGTTTACCTGTGCCACAGGTCAGAGCCATAGAACAAAATCTGAATTCTTCAAAGGAAGGACCAAAAAAAAAAAAAAAAATGTTACTATTATTGTTTTTCAGAGATGCCTAGAAAAAAATGAGCATGTCATTAAATGTCTATGATTCATTGTCTTTGCACCCTACAAGCCATGATAATTGCTCCATCTTCATAGCCTAAATTCACATAAAATATATTTTCAAATAGATGGAACTCCCCAAACTGAGTCTCCATGTGATAGCTCAGCTGTCACAGCTTTCCACATGAGGAGTCATGCTAGAGCAAATCGTGCTCCTCAGGTCTGCTTGGGCCTCCTGGACCCCTGTCTTACAGTTGTGCACTGCTGAGCAGTTCCATCAAAAGCCTTTGCTGACTCAAAGGAATCCAAGGCAGGGTCTTGAAGAAATACTTAGACACTCATGTTCATATCAGCAATTTTTCACAAGAGTCCAAAGGTGGAAGCATCTTCACATCCATCAACAGATGAATGATAAGCAAAATATGATAGGAATACTATTCAGCCTTCAAAAGCAAGGACATTCTGACAGTGCTATAACACAGGTGAACTTTGAAGACTTATGGTAAGTGAAATAAGCCGGACACAAAACGATAACTACTGCATGATTACCAAAACCGAGACTCCCAGAATAGTCAGCTCAGAGAGACAGACAGTAGAATGTTAATTGTCAGGGGCTGAGGAGAAAGGAAACAGGCATTTGTTGGACAGCCAGAGTTTTAGCTTTGCAAGAGGAGTCCTGAAGGCCGGCTGTGTGTCAGTGTCAATGTGCCTAACACTACTGAATTGTACACTCACAAACGGTGAGGATGGTAAATGTTGTGTCGTGTATATTTTATCACCATTAAAAGAAGCCCTACTGTCAAAATGGTTCCTGGAATTTTTTTGGCTGCTCTGTGAATTGGCACAGTCTTCAAAAGAAAGAATGACTAAAAGTATATGTCAACACTCACTGTAAAAGTGCTAAAAGAATGCAATTTGTACAGAAGAAAAAAAATGGCCCAGCATTAATTCAAAAACTTTGGTTTTCTGCTCAGAGGTGGTGGGACAAGAACAGTTGCTTAATGTGCACTGGAAGCGACCCCACAAAAATTCCTGCGGAGACCTGACGCCAGGAGAGCTGTCCGCAGTCAGTCCACAGTGCTCCCAGGACATGGCAAACTGGGTTTTGCTGTGGGATCCACATCCCCTCCAAATCCAGGGACGTCCCCCAAAGTACCAACCAGCACAAGTACTTCCAATGTCCACTGGAGATTTTCAAAGTTTAATGCTTGGGTTTTGGATAGTGTTTTGCGTCTTAATCTGCTCTCCTAAGTTCCAGTAACGAGTGGTGAATTTTCTCCTCACTGTAGCCAGGCAGACTTTACTTGTACTGGCCAGAGAACGAACATGAGCTGCACAGTGGATTCGCGTTCGCACATGCAGTATTTCTAGTTGCTAACCATCAGAACACCCTGGGGTGTGAGCGAGTGGCTACAATGGAAACAGGCTGAAATATCCTCATCCAGAGAGTGTCTCGGTCTCTTTCTCGCTGAGTCCAGCCCAACGAGATGGGCCAGTGTACCATGGGAAGGACTCGGGTGAGAAGTGTGGCTTCAGGTGTCCTTTAGGGAGCTTCGTGACCTTGAGCATGCTACTGCACACCCGTGTCCTGGAGTGAACAGGAGGACGGCGGATGTTCTGGAAATGCTTCTCTGGAGAAGACCTCCCAGAAACACACCAAAGCGCAGGGTAGGCTTGGGCATGTCCTCACCGTGGTCTGCCTCTGTGGGAATGCTCAGTGGGAATGCCCAGGTGATGAGGCCGGTGCGTGCAGACAGAACACACTGCAGCTTCAGCTGAGCGTTTCAGCCTTGGCCTGGGCTGGAAGTGGCATGCGCACAGCCTCAAGGACAACTCCGTTGAGGTCTAACCCCCATGGTCACCTCGGTATTGAGGTGGAGATTTCTTCTGACCATGGTCTCTGGGAAGGGATTAAGATTAGATAAACTCATGAGGGCTGCGCCCCCATGCCTGGTCCTGAAGATAGAAGACGCACACATGCACCTCTGTCGGTCGTCATGCGCTGCCCGGAGCTGCCTGCGGACTCTGCCTCATAGTTTTGTGGGATCTGGACGTTCTTCAGCTGGAGGCCGTCACCAGATGGAGGTCTTTGAGCCCATAGAACTGTGAGCTAAATAAGCTTCCTTGTTGAACAGAGGCACCTAGCTTCTGATATTTTGTTATAATAGCAAAGAAACAGATGAGGATAAACCTTATTTATGCCCAGCACCTTGTTGACTAGTTTCCATCTTAACAGAGGCCTGTGGATCCATGGTTGATAGTGGTTCCTAATGTGGAGTCCACAGGCTGGGAAGCTCCTAAAACCCTTTCCAAGGAGCCTCCGAGGTCATACTTAGGCATTATTTGTCTTTTCACTTTCATTGTCTCAGGCATGGAACTTTCTAGATGCACTGCGGCATGAAGGTCTCACCTTCCATTTCTAACACAAAAGTAGACTTAAGACTCTCTTCAGCTATCAAATTGATTGGCAGTGCTGCTTGCTTTGGCAAACATAGTTAACATTCATTAACATGGAATGGGTTTATTATTATTCTTTAGGGAACAAGTTAAAAGTAAATATTTTTTTAAAGTTCCCAGTTGTAATTCCCACTGCAGTTCACATCAATAGATGGGCCATGCAGAAAGTTCTGTGTAGTCTCCGATGGTCTTTAAGAATCTATGCAGGAACAGAGATGAGAAGCTGTGAGAATTCCTGGTTTGAGACGGATCACAGAAGACAAAGGTTCAAGAAGAGGCTGCGTAAGCAGTCAAGAGGAGTCACGGGCACCCCAGGGTCACATGGAAGATTCTGGTCTCTGTCCAGGAGCAGTATCAGAATAGTCTGTGGGGCAGAAGGCTTCACTTCCAGTCCCTCTCTGTGCATGTGAGAGTTGTGCAGAATTTATTGTTCACCTCAGTCTTCCTCTACCTGTATTCATAAGTCTCCAGGACCCCAAAGGGCATCTCAAGGTTGCTGTCACAAAGAACGTCCTCTGTAGGATCAGAGGCACAGCTGCTTGTGCTGACTTTTAAAAGCCAACTGTAGGGTCAGTTTAGGGGAAGTATTTGTAGACGTTTCTCTCTCTCTGTTTTGTTTCTTGATATCTCTCACACTCAAGTGGAACTAAGGTCCTGGCTCCTGCTCCGGGGATTCTCCTTGGAATAGGATGAAACAGAACTAAGTTGATGGCCACTTCAACAAGAGACAGCCTCTTCTGACCTCAGACAGCCCCACTCTGATGCCTAGAAATCTTCCTTGCTCTTTCCCGTTGGCTCCTTTACCAACTTGATCCATCCTCAAGCCCCAGTGTGCACATATTTCTCCTATTCTGAGGGGAAAAAATCCTCACTTGCAGCTTCACTAAGAAGCTAGAGGCATGAAACTATGGAGTCAGTATTAATGCATGATGATTACAGAATTGAGGACTTGTAACTTTAGTGTTGGCATGATCACAATAAATTATTTTAAGATGCAGTTTCCCAGAATAAATAGCACCTGAAAGTGTGATTATGATTTTAGTAACAAGAAAATAGTTGCACATTCATAAAATCAGTGAGAAAAGACAAAGCTGTGTCTTTTTCCCATCTTATCAAAGCCACGTCAGGGTCAGGGCTTGTGTGTGAAGAGAGGGTATGGATGTCCCACGGACAGGGTGAATTGTAGCAAAAGTGTTTATAGAAGTGCATTCCTCAGAGTCCCAGGTCAGCATGCAAATAACTGAGGGGACGGGTTGTACCTGAAAGGAGGCAACTAAGAAGATACTAGAACTTTCCACCCAGACTGGGATTATAAGTTGGATGTTAAATGTCCCTGAAGGTCCACCGTTAAAAATATCAATGTTATCTGTGTGTGTTAGCACCCTCCTGCAATCCCAGCACTTGGGAGGCTGAGGCAGGAGGATCACCATGAGTTCAAGGTCAAGCTGGGTTACATAATGAGTTCAAAGCTAGCCTGAACTGTCTAAAAAACAACATAAAAATCAGTCCCCAAGGTGGGGCAACCAGTGGTAGCACCCAGGGGTGGACAGTGGGGGTGTACACTTGAAGGGGATCCCAGGCCTCTCCTTGCTCTTTTTTGTTTCCTGATTATGAGTTGAGCTCTACCAGAACCTCCATGATGATGTGCTGCCTAAACCAAAGCTCTCACCAATTAAGGACCACAAGTCCTCCGCTATGAGCCGACATAAACCTTTCCTCCTCACACGTTTATTATCTCAAGTATTTTGTTACGGCAACAGAAAAGAGACCTATGGTTATTTTAAAAACATGTCTTGCTATAGCCATGAAAAAGTTAATCTAAAATATATGAGATCTAGAATTCCCACACTGGGCAATATGCATATCTTTACAAGATAATGCCTAATTACTTTCCCATACTGTCATGTCAGTTTCCCTGCTACCCTCCGCAGGGGGGATTTAATATTTTCATAAAATGCTGTCTTGAAATTTATCATCATGGCAGTGTATGTGATAGGGGCTGCTGTTCGAATACTGAGTTTCCCCTGTATGGTGATCAGCAGCTTATTTTCCTTTGTGTATATTCCTATGCCTACACTGGCACCTTGTTTGTAGGAGATGATAAGTGAGTATCGAATCAAAAGAAATACTACAACCTGTGTTTGATTTGGGTTATCAGTTACTCCCATACTCTTGTACCAATTGCATGCAAGGCTTATGGGGTTGTTAATCCTTTCTGCAAATACAATTAATTTGGTCAGATTGCTTCTACCTATTACTTAGATCAACGGAACTAAGAAGAATGAGAGCTAGGAACTTAGAAGACAGGGAATTGGGAGTAAGGAGAAATAAAAAAGCCCGGCTATGAGCGCCAGAGCGTGGCATGAGGGCCTGGAGGAGTAGGCAGGAAGACAGATGGGGCACTCGGGAAGGCGGCTGCAAAGCTCTGCGAGCTCAACTGAATTGTCTAGCCTTGGGCTATCCATTTGGGGAGGCGCCATTTAACTTCCTGTCCCAGGCTCCCATAACTGAAACCAACAGTTCCAAAATTTGTTCCTACCACAGACTGAAGAGTTGACTAGGCCAGCCTGGAACTTTTAATGGTAATTTTTAACGTCGTCTCCTAGAGCAAAGAATTCAAAATTCTGAACAACTATTTGCAAAGGTGCTTTGGGGAAAATGACTCATCCAGACAAAGGGGAACACCTATATTCAGAAAGTAGGTCTCTTGCCTTTTATCACTCAAGGGCTTTTCACCCCAAAAGCTAAAAAAGCCAGGGCTGAAGAAAAGAAGAATTTCTGTGTTCTTGAAAACAAAATGCACAGCACCTACTAAAGTACTTCGATCATGGTGACTTCTGCTTCAAAAAATACTCAGTAAAGGGCCGCCAAGGCCTCCCACCATGGGCTATGCATTCCTTCGGGAGGAAAGGCAAAGTACGAAAGAAGACTAAGGGCTAAAGGCAGGGAACACAGGTCAGCAGCACCGCCCCAGCTGTGATTCAAGGGCACGCTCAGCAAAGACCAAGTTTCTCCCCTAAGTGAACACAGTGGACAAATAAAAGCCTTCCCTAGGCCGGGATGGAGGTCACTGGCCTGTCTTCTCCATGTATCTGAGGCTGGCTCTTATATCTTGTGCAAACAGATACTTTCCTAGGTCAATGGCAAAACACCAAATTCCTGAATACAGTGTCTATCTTTGTAAACTCTGCGAAAAGTCAACAAAGTAAGGTTAAGAACTCTACCAGGAACCCTGAACAAACAGCTCCATACAGGCAAATTCAGCTACTTTACAACAACAAAGTCATCCAACCATGAAGAAAATAATTTGTCTAGAACAGAGCTCAGTGTTTTGAGCACTGGTGCCTACAGACACCCCGTGCAGTGCTCAGACTGGGATGAAATCGCAGGTTCAGTACAGGGAGACGTCAATAAAGACGAAGACGTCTGAAGTTTACTCTTATCAACTCAGTCAGTTAGGGTTTTTTGAAAATACAAAAGTCACTATGTGCTCTAGTTTCTATCTTCAACACTGCAAAACCAAGTTGCTACGATGGTTTGCATTACCATACACCTAGTGTGTGCTGTATATGAAAGGAAAACTGCACCTGGCTCTGGATTATTTTAGAGGTGGGGTAGGTCAAGGCTGACATTCAGGGCAACGGGCAAAAAAGAATCTGGTTCATTAATTTTCTGGGAGCTCAACTGATCTCTGATGTATTGTATTCACTTTCATCCAAATTCAGCCCAGTGAAGTCTAAGGTAAGGAAATGTTTCTTTTCCTTTTCAAGATTTTTCTATTCGCAACTTGTCTCCTTAGTCTTGCTGAAATCACACTTTTGAGTAGAGTAAGAATTTTATGGGTCAGACACACTCCCTCACATCAACTCATTTCCAGGCAGCAAGTTAAGTGGCTGTCCAGGGCAAGCCACCAGCTGGTCAGCGCAGCACGTCCCTGAAGCATTACATAAGCCGTTCCCCGCCAGGGGCAGGAGGGCAGGGCTACTTGCTACCTTCCAGCAGGGCCTGCAGGACTTTGATCTTTCACAGGTAATCAGACGTAACAAACACTCCCTTCTGTGTGCCAGAAGGAGACCAGGAGAAAGTATTCCCAGAGACAGGCCAAACTTTAGTCATTTATTTGTCATTTTAATTTATTTTACTGGAACCCACCTAGATAAACCTTCCCTCTAGGCCTAGAAAACAATGCCCCAAAAGTCTCTGAAGTCCTCCACATCCAGGAAGAGAAGTGAAAGGAAAGGAAAATAATAAAATGTGATCTCAGGTAAAGTAATAAGCAGTGAAAGTGCCTGATAAATCAGAAAAACAACAGATTCAAGATCAGCACTTAGGTCAGTAGGACCGATTATACTGCAGGTGAAAACTACCTTACTTGTGCTTATAATAATAATATTATTATTATTATGAAATGATTCTTTGGTATTTTTATGCAGCAGAATGTGTGCAAAGTGAAACTTTGTTTCCTCATGTCAAAATCGTGGCTCGACAACATCGAGCCGTAACAGCCATCATGAATTTTATGTGCTGTTATGAGATTTAAAAAACAAAAGGTTTTTAATCTACGATGATGCTTTAGGATTGCAGATTTGAAAGCTGGAAGCAGCTGTAACCCCATCGTGAAAATGGATAAACTAGCATCCAGGGAAATTAAGTACTGCTGAACCCACAATCTGGAAAAGGAATCAGTGCTTATTTCTCCTCAAACAGCCTCAGTGACCCTCGAGCTGCATTTAAAGTACGAAGAGGAGTCCCCGGAAAGGAGGGGTTTACTTGAGTATTAAAAGCTCCCACATAAAACAAAACATCATGATACTTTTTCACTTGGGGAAACAGTTTGACAACTGGGTCACGCATATGCAGAAGCCGCATTACTCACCGTTGAATTACCTAACTCATTCCAATCTATAATATGTTTTTCTAAGGAAGCAAATAGCTAAGAATAGCACAAAGGGTTCAGCCTTCATAAGTACGGTGCAGATGAGGTTGAAACGTGACAATATGTCCCAGGATCCATACACTTTTGAGAGAACAGGATCTAAACCATCTGACTTTTAAAAAATAAGACCTATATATTTTTAGCTTTGGTTATTCCAATACCTAAACATTTAGAGAAAAACAATGTGTCTCTCAGAAAAGAATCCAGGTCAAGAGAAGAAAGAATCAAGGCCCGGACTTTGGCTCTGGGTCTTCGTGGGCTGCAGAGCTCCAGGCAGAGTTTTCCCTGCTGGCCCTGACTGTCCTGCAGGACCATCGAACCTGCCCTCCCAGTCATGGTGGCCTGGCCATAGCCATCCTCCCGGGTTACTCCTCTGCACTGCATTCGCCCACAGCCCCCCACTGCCTGGTCCATGAATTTCAAAATTCCTTGAGCTTCCAGTTTGGGGAGACTTGTTTAGCCATTGACAAGGGTCAGCTGGACTTCGCAGGACACAGGGATCAGTGAGCCCCAACCTCCACCACAGCTGGGTCTTGGGAGCAGGGACCGCACCACCTCTGGGGAGTGCTGGATGCTAGGCTGGGTGCTGGCTACAGAGGGTTTGGTGACGCCCACTGATACCTTCACCTTCAGCTCTCTGATGTTAGAGGTCACCGTGGTGGCCGGATAGGAGCAAGTGACAATGGCATGGGGCGTGTGGCACAGAAGGGCTTTGGCCAGGCAAGAGATCGTCAGGGACTCCTATTCAGTCGGGAGTGGGGAGGGCCTCTGACTATGGTCACAATGACCATCGCTGCAGGAGGTGATGAAACGCAAGAAATACAGCAGTGTCACAGTAATTAAACTGCTGTGGGCTGGCATTATGGGTTATTTTGGTGTCCACTATAAATAATCAGACAAACTCTGTCCATTTGGAAATAAGAAAATACAGCAGTTTTACCTAATTATATTGGTAATTTGATATCTGTGTAGATCATTGTGCACTATAAATTATCCACGTGTGGGACTGTATATCTTTGACATTCTTTACTTTTCCAACACGATTCTGCAGATAAAGAGGGGGTAGATAGACAAAATAATTTCTTAAAATGCAGAATTGTTTTGCTGTGATTAGCAGGTTTATCTTCTCAAGTGTATGTTACTTTGGTTCTGTGTTTTAAACTTTGCAAAGTGGCAAGAGGAAAATTACATTACATGTACTCGGGTAAAGTTTATTTCTAAAAGTGGTTACAAAGTAAATAAACATAGGATAAAAAAGCTGACAATGCATATATTGAAGGTAAAAGCTGATGAATTCTCAAACTAAATTAAATATTAATACATATCACCTGACACTAAAGGAACTGGTACACTTTTTGAGCATTTCCCATGTGCTAGTCATGTTATGGGTGTTATTTCTATTTCTTACCAGAACCCTGCTGGGTAGGCATTCCTACACTAGTTTTGCACTGGGAACTAAGGCTCAGAAAAGTTTGGTGATTTATCCCCAGATATTCAGCTAGTAGCTATGGTGCTGAGTGTGTCTAGCAGTGGGTGATATTATGTCAATGTATAGCAGACATAACAGAGTCATAGCTCTCATTCTATACAGTATCACCCTGTGTATTCTGCTGCTTAGGAGTGGCAGGCTGCTACAGATGATTCCAACTTAAGAATGCCTGACTTTACAATATGGCAAAAGTGATAGGTATTCCGTAGGAACTGTTCTCTGAATTTGGCATTTTGACCTTTTTCTAGTGGTCAGTGAGATGACTCTGTCTCAGGTTGCTGGGAAGGGGCAGCAAGCTGCAGCTCCCTGTCAACCAGAGCAGGTACTGTGTTGCTGAGCTCCAGTATCGAGTGGTTAAAGGCACTATCAGCTTGTGAAGTGTGCCTGAGCATGTAGGTCCCCAGCACGGGGAGGAGCACTTGCATGTAAACATTCTCCTTGTGTGATGATATATCTTACCCACAATACAGCCTGCCAAGGGCACCCAACAGTCAGAGAAACAACTGTGTTGGAGAGAATGCAGATATATAGGAATCTGTGTTAGGAGTGGTCTCTGAATCAGACATCTAGCTTCTCAGCTTATCACAGTGATCTTTGCCCACCCACAAACTCCTCCTCTAACTATTTAGCTCCTCCTCTTACTATTCAGCAAAATTTGGTGATAATTGAGGGGGAAAGACGTGGATGTTTTTATTTAGAAGCCACTGATTATTTGCTTGTATTCCAATAGTCCTTGCAAATGTTCCAAGTTAGACTTTTATGAAGGGGTTACAAAGATGGTGTAATGCTGATCACACTGAGACAGTGTGAATGTCTCACTTTGCCACTCATAAAGGCACAAAGGGCAGTCACAAACGTGAGGTCATTTCATTGTTGTGATCTTGCAGTGCTCTAGGGAATTCCATTGCATTTGTCAGTAAAGGAGCTGAGTTGGAGAAAGGCTTGGGAAGTCTACAGAGCAGCTTTATGTGGTGTTCTCAGGTGTTCTCAGGTGACTCACACGTATGTGGCCAGATATTTGCACACTGTGGACAGACGGCATCATTTCCATTTTGCTAGTTATGTCAACTTTATAAGTACCATGCGTCGAAATGTATTTGCATGGATACAATAGCCTTGATTACTTAGAGCCATACACTCATGCTCCAGAAGAGACTTGAATGCATCATTCTATAATAAAGTGCCCGATCCCTTTCTACTCAAAACCTTGGTACTTGATCATGCACCGTGGATTTTACTGTTGTTGTTTATGCGCTCATTCCTCATGAGCCATGGACTATTTACAGCTATTAGATGAGGGTGTATTTATCACCTGAACTTTGGAGGCTTGGTGTCTCAGACTGTTTGGGTTGTTGCTTCAATAGGAAAGCTGCCAGTTCCCTTGTAACATTTTTTCCTCCACCCGACCTCAGATATTTAGTATGCACATGAGATATGGTTTCACCTTTTCATTCTTAAAAAAAAGGACAGAATTACATAAGTCTTGGCTTCTAAAAATCTGAATTAAGAGTTTTATCTAGATCAGAAACATTTCATTACATGCATAATTTTCTTTTGTGAATCAAGGAGCCCTAACAGCAACCAGATCAAAGGCTTTGCAAAAGTGATTCTAGATCAGACAAACCCCGAAGCCCCATGAAGAATTCCCTCCATATTTCTGGATGATTTCAGCACCATACAGGCCCCCTGCCAAGCATATCTCGTTTTTCTTTCAGCTCCATCACTGTCACTATCAGCTTGGCTCCCCACATCCTGTTCTGCTTTTGCAAGCTCTGCGGAGCTCACGTGACTCCATTCGCATCTCTGCAATGAAGAATGTTGATAATTTTACAGATTCTTCCAACCCTAAATTATCTGTGTAATTAGCCAAATGCTGGCGACGGTGGCTTTTGAAGTTTCTCGAAAATGGTCTGTGTTTCACTCTGCCTGTGAGGACTTGCTCTCGGGTGGGCTACTCCTTCCTTATCACAACTTCACACAGGTTTTTAAAATACCCTTCTCTGTCAGGACCTCCCCGGACATCTGTGGACAGGCATCCACTCAGGAAGATGTCATGCTGTCCCCACTCCACTGAACATAATGATGAATAAAATGGAGTCCCAGCCCTCAATCGGTAAGACACACTAAAGGATAAATGCACAGAGCTGAGCATGATGGCGCACACTTGTAATTGCAGCACTTTGGGAACCCGAGACAAGAAGATTGCAAGTTCTAGGCTGGCCTGAGAAACTGAGGGAGACTATGTCTCAACATAAAAACAATAAATGGAAAAGGCTTAGTGCCAAAGCCCTGGGTTCTATCCCAGTACACTCCTGTCCCAGGGAACGGTAAATGTCATAGGAGCAGAAGAAGCAGAAGGTTAGTAGAGGCATTGGTGCGCGCTCAACAGGAGCTAACATGAACTTGCAGATGTGCACGGGCAAACCCTGGGCTTAGGACACAAATCTAAAGGAGGCGGATCTCATCGTTTAGGAAGTGGTGGTGGCCTGTGCTTTGGAGCAGGGAGTGACACAATCGAAGCAGCACTGCAAACGGGTTAAACTGAAGGCCCGGGCCAGGGAAGGAGAGGGCAGAGTGTGCGGGATATTAGTGTGACAGCCCATGCCAGAGGTGACAGGGCCCGGGGCAGCACAGCTGACAATACGATAGGAAAGAGGGGGTCACGGGAGCCCCACTGTGCGGCTGCTATCACTTCTGTACTGCCTGTCTGTGTTGGGACACGGTGAGAAGGGGAAGGCACGAACGCCAAGCCCAGGTGTGAGGGCGCTGGGCTGAGGCCGGGAGGGACGGAATGGATGGAGGAGGACGTTGGATGGGTTCTGCTTGCAGTTCTGATCAAGAGCTGGGTGCCCACCCTCTGGGCAGCTGGACACATGGGACGGCACATCTACTGAAGGCTGAGGAGTTCAGGTCAGGATCCGCACCAGTAGCTGCATGCCAGGAGCAGCCTTAACCTAAGAGCCAGACCAGGGGTGCTGCGCATGTGTGGCACAGTCTGGGGCCACCTTCGCCTGATTTCATGGCGAGGATTCTGCCCGTGGACTTAGTGGTCACGGAGGGAGCCCACAGCAGGTGGCGGGAGGGGTGAGGGTCTGGTTCACCTAGCTTTCCTGCCACACCAGAAGCGGCAGCTCTGCAGCCCTCTGGCGGAAGCTCTCCGCACAAGCGCTGCGACACATCCCTGTGCCCACGAACGTCTTTCCTCCAGCTCCCGTCGCGGTTCCTTCTCGACCACAGAAACCTCTCCCAACAGCCCCTTTGCACTCAGCACCGTCGCCACTGCTTTGCGCCTCACTCTCACTGCACAGGATTCTAACATGGTGTCCCTTTAGCTCCTGTGGTTTCAACTCTTTTCAAGGAAGATTGTCCCTGGCAGCGGCTTTGGCCCACGAGACCTCGAGCAGGTTGGAACACATGCGGGCCGCCCATCAGCCGGCCTGTTTTAGCTAACATCGTCATAACGCCAAATCCTCCCGCGCCGCTCAGCTAGCAGTAAAACAAAACACCCTGTTTCCTTCTCCGAGGCGGAGGGAGGGGGCTCGCTCGGTTTCTTCTTTGCAGTTTCCTCCGGCTCCCTGGTCAAGCAACAAGTCATCAGCTCTTTCTAACCCTACCTGTGGCAACACCTTCTAAAACTTCTAGTCTGGAGCAGCTTGCCAGGGAAAGTCGGGTTTTCAAGGATTTATTTATTTACTTTGCGGTTTTCACAGCGGCTCATAGCGATCCTGCGCGTTCACGGAGTCCACTGGGGTATTCAGACACACGCACACCCCATGCGACCATCCAGTCTCAGTTATCAGCACATCTCCTACCTCACATCCCATAGTCATGCTTGGAATTAGAAACACTCAACATCCTCTCCGCTAACCATTTTGAGATATGCCATAGTCATCTCGCTGTGCTACAGAACACCAGAACTTCACTTGGGTATTCATTTATTGCGGTGCTAGGACATCAGACCTAAATTGTCCTGTCTAACTGCACTTCTGTACACATTAATTAACCCTTCTCTGTCTTCTGTTCCCCTCTGCCTCTCCCCAGCTCTTGCTAACCATTCCTCCGGGGGTGGGGGGTACACTGAACCCAGGACTATGGCATTGGGTTCTTTACTTATTTTCTTATTTTTTTTTTTTAAATTTTGAAATAGGCTTTGGCTAAGTCAGTAAGTTGCCCAGGCTGGCCTCAAACTGGGTGATCTTCCTGCCTCAGCTTCCTGGAGTAGCCAGGTGCTGTCTCCACTTAGGAAATCAACTTTTTTAGCTCCCACAAGTGAGCCAGAACGTGCAATACTGGTGCAAGTCATTTCTTCTCTTTCCAGTTGGATTTTCTGCTGCTCACGGTTACCCGGCTATGGGCCGGCAAAAGGCATTGTGGGTGTGTTTTAGGTCGCGCACTTCCCTTCCAAGTATTTCAAATAACTCTGAAGTCATAAATTAATTCTCACAAAGCAGGAGGTGAAAATTACTACTCTCCTTACAGGAGAGGAAGTTGCTGCTCAGCGCAGAGTGTGACTCACCCCACTCCCCGGTCTTTCTAATGAACCATTCACAGCCAAGTGCCCTCACTTAAAGTCCTACCCGAGCCATGCCCTGTGTTCCCTCCTACATCTCCGTACTGTCTTTCTTCCAGACAAAGCAAGCCAGGGCTCCCTGGATCGCGGGGACAGCGAGCAGCTTGGGGCTGCAGGTAGTGAGGACAAGCTGCGGCTTTTGGCCTTGGAGAAAGGAAGAAAAGAGGTTCGGCGGTGACTGCAGGTGCACGGGGGTCAGGGGCTGAGACACCGCTTGGCGCTGGCATGGCAGGAGGGATGCAGAGGGTGACACTCGGGACAAGGAGGTGGCGTGCAGGTCTCTCCTTAGTCCTTCTGTCCAGCCCTCCGGGAGGCCTCCTCCTTGAAGCCCAAAGCCCAGAGCCACCCTTTTCGAAGTTGCCCTCACTGTTGGCTCACGGCTGAGATTACTTTAACTTTCTCACAGCACCTAGACCTCAGGGATTTCTTCTCGGGAGCCCACGAATCAGAAGGCGAGCTTCACCGCGCAGAGTCCCCGTGGACATGGCCCTCGTGCTGTAGGTAATCCAAAGGGAAATCCAATACCGCGCTTCTGACACAGTGAGAGCCCGATTTCTAGAGGCCTTTGTAGAAGGACTTCAACATGCAGCCATGTCACTCTGCTCTGCTTAACTTTCCTAGCAGCCTAAGCGCCTCCTCATTTGAAGTGATTTCACCAATCGGAAAGAACTCAAATGTGTATGCAGACGACGCACATTACGTTCAAAACGACTGGTATCATTGGATCCATATCCCGATTTTAGTAAGGATCAATCCCAGAACTTACTAAACGATTTTTCAGGCCAATGTTCCAGGGACAAGCACCAGCCTGTCAATGCTGAGCACTTACTATATGCTAGGCCAGGGACAAAAGGGTGAGGGGGACTGCCCTGCCCTAGGTATCTTGAGAGTGGCCGGTATGACCCCACGCTCGGGACTCGGGGGTCGGCTGGGCACGCGGTTTCTGTTTGTTACCCGCGCCTCAGTACACAGAATGTTTCCGGCCGGCTCAGCCTGTGCTAAGAGCCTATTCGATCTGGAAAGTGAACTGAGACTGATCCTACAGGGAAATGCCAGGGATGATCCAGGCTCACGAAGACCCAGGCGGTTCAAAACTACCCAGAACTTGAATCCTTCCGTTCCACGCGGCGCAGACACGTGTAGCACGCCCACCCTGCCCACCCCGTGGGCTGCACCCTTTCCGCTTGGGGTGGGTAAAGCCTGCCGGGCCCCTCAGTGATGGTGGAAAGAAACGCACGCACGGGTCCCTCACCCCACGCCCCCACAGACCCTGCTACACCGGATTAGAGTCGCATCCTAGGCAAAGGGACTCAGTGAACCCATGTCGGATCTGGGCTCCCAGTCGTTTACACTTCTATTCATTCCGTGGGTTCCAGCGCTCTGCTCGCCGAGGCCGGGTTTAATCCGTGCACTTCGGAGGGAACCACGCGTCTTGGCCCCCGAGGGCGGAGGTCAGTGCGTTTTCAAACCCGGGACGGAGGTGTCACGGCGGCCGGGCGCAGCCCTGCGGAACGGGTCGGGGGTGTCGCCTCGCCGCGACCAGACCCTGTTTTTTCCTCCTTTGGACGCAGCCTCTCGCCCAGGGGGATTTCGCCGCCTGCACCCGGGTTTCCCTGCTCTGCTCCTCTCTGCAGAGGGAAAGCGAAACCCGGGCGGCGGTTTTAGCGCGCGTCTGACGGCGCCGCGAGGCTCCGCTTCCCAGCCGCAGCTGGGCGTCGGGTCCAAACTTGCAGGGCAACTCCGGGGTCCCCGACCACCGCAGCCCCGCAGGTCCCCCCGCCTCGCCTCCGAGCTGGGCGCGCCAGAGGGAGTCGGGCCCCAGTTGGCTTCCGGGGGACGCGACCGCGTCCCTGCCACCCTCCAGCCCAGGTCCTGACAGCGGAGCGTGGGGAGCCGCACGCCCGGCGGACCCCCCTCCCCGGGATTCTGAACTGCAGCCTGTTCGCCCGTGCAGTCCGCACCCTGCGCCCGCGACGCCCCCCGGACGCGCCAGGCGGGGGGCGGGCACTGGACCCGCAGCCGCGCGGAGTCCGGGAGCAGCGGCGTGCAGGCGGCGAGGGGGGCGCGGCCCCGCGGCTCGGCGGGGCAGGAGGAGCGGGCTCCGCGCCGCGGCCTCCGGAGGATCCCTCACGCTCATCCCCACGCGCGCCTGCTCTCACGCCCAGCCGGAGCGCCGGGGTCCGGGTACGGGAGTACCGGAAGGCAGGGACCCAGTGCTGAGACTCAGGCGGAGGTCCTGCCCCATCTCCGAGGTTCGAGCCTTCCTAGGACCCCCGCCCCACCCCAACCGCTCCCGCAGGGCGAGCAAGGTCTGGCTTCCAAATTTCTGCTCAGCGCCGGAGGAGGGGACGGAACCGAGGGAGCACTGGAGAGCGAGTCCGCGCTCGGCCCGACCCGCCTCCGATGCACAACTAGGCTGCCGGGGCCAGGAACGCGCCCCAGGGCGCCCCTACTCGGCGAGGGCCGGGAAGGCAGTGACAGCAGCCTCCACCGCGCGCGTTGGCCCCGGCACGGAGTCTCCGAATAGGCTGAGCGGCGGGCGCGCAGGGTGGAGGCGAGAGGGGCGGAGGAGGAGTTGCCGGAGCGGAGAGGATGACGTCCTCCAGAGCCCCGGCTCCGCGGGACCGGAGATCCGTGCGCTCGCCCGGCCCAGCGCGCCTGGGCGAGGATCTCGGCGCGCTGCGCCTGGCTCCCGCGGCGGCCGCAGCCCGGCGCTGGGGTGATCCGGCCAGTTCAGCCAGGGCTCCAGCCCTCGGCCCCCCGAGCCACCTCGCTGCCAGCCCCTCGCCCCGGGGCGCCCGCCCGGGAGACCTCGCCGATGTCAGCCGGGCCAGCCTCGCCCCTCCCTCGCTCGACCTCGAGCCAAGGACGGGCGCCGGCGCCCGGCCCCTGCCCCTGCCCACCGGGCGTCCCGGAGCCCCCGGCCTGCGTCCCGCGCCCGAGGAGGACGCACATGGGGAAGGAAAGGCGCTCACCTGGGTCTCAGGAGCCTCCTTTGCCGGCGGCTCCTGCAGCCGGTTCCCGGCTCGCAGGCACAACCTTCCTCCGAGAAGAAAAAAATAAAAGTAGCGCAAGGGCAGCCAGGCAGCTCCTCTCCGAAGTCCCCGTGCGCCGGCTCCTTCCTCCGGATTCTCCCGGGCCCGGGCGCGCAGTCGGCGGCAGGAAAGGGCTCCCGGAGGATGCAAGGGGCCGCCAGACCCCGGCTCCTCCCGCAGCGGTGTCTCCAAGTTGCCACCTGCAGCGCGCGTCGGGCGCCTGTGACAGCCCGCGCCGCCCGGCCCGCGCTGACCCGCCCTCCGGTGCGCCCGTTGGCTGCGCCCGGCTCCCGGGCGGTCCCTGCGCTCGGCCCCGCCCCGCCCCCGCCTTCCCCGCCTTCCCCGCGCTTGCCAGAGTGTGTGAGGGGCCTTCCAGGCCAGGCCTGGGCTTTATGGCCAGCAGGCTCTGCGCGCCTGGGAGAAGGGGTGCGCGCGCGCGCACACACACACACACACACACACACACCCGGCACACACACTTAAGTAGGTAGGACATGGAGGAACGACGGAGACAGGCTGTGAGAAATGACTCTTCTCTAGAGGGACCCGTCTTGTCTTCCTTGGTTGCCGTCACATTATTGCAGCCACTGAAAAGAGTTAACGTCATGCGACGGTCACTGCTGCGCAGAGTGTAAACGTGTGGTCCTGCAGCCGCCTGGGGTGGCCCCTGTAAGTTTCACCCAGCTTCCCAAGAAGCTCCAAAGGCCGAGCGCAGCCCTGAGTGGTCTGTCCCCTCCGCTCCAACCCGCAGCCCCTGCGCCTGCAGAACCACCCCCGCTGCCCTTGGAGTTTCCAGTCTGAGCGTCACCCGAGGGCTGCTCGGTTCCACAGCGACGGGCCTCCTACGCGTGCGCATGCTTTGCCCGCCTCTCGGGCTTCCTACCGAAAGAAGGGGAAACTCATCTTTGCCATTCCTGTCTACCCCAAAGACCTGTGCAACCCTCGGGGGCATCCAGGGTCGTTCTCCAGGCGCCTTGCCTCTTAGCAGCTCCTGAAGTCTGCGATTTCGGGAAAACTGATTTCGGAAAGCCTTGGGAGAAGACCTATGAAAATCTCACGAGTCCAAGTCTGGAGAGCGATCCGATCACCCAGCCATGCCCGGCTCCTGGGTACAGCTACGTGAAAGCAGTACATTGCCAAGAGCCTATTAGTTGAGCAACGTTTCAAAATTAACTGCCCAAATAGCACATTTTATAGCCCATCAGGGAAATGTCTGTTTTGAGAGCGCAGGTGTGGCACTAGTCAGTGTGAGTAGAACGCACACGCACTCACGCCGGCCGCTGTGCTCCGCGGAGGGAGGTTAGGGAAGGACCTTGGTAAGGGAACTCCGAGGTGCTCTTGTCAAGGATATTTTAAGGACGGGAAGCCACTTCCCGTGGATATTGTTAAATCACTTGGAGAGATGCAGAGTTCCCTGCATTTTCAGGTAAAGATTGCTTCATGACAGTCTTAGGCCTGCTTTGGAGTCTCACTGCGGCCTCTCTCAGAAGAAGCAGCCCAGTTCTCCCCGTCTTCTTTGAGCTCCAGATGGTGTGGGTAGCACGCCCAGTGGCAAAGCATTCACCCCGAGTGGAGCATTTCGGTTCTCCGGGGTGAGGGCTTGCTGAGTGAATTGCACTTTGACCTGAATTGGTGGAACAGGAGTAGAACGTGGGCGTGGCTTGCTCAAGTTGGAGTCCAGGTTGACTTAATGAATACCCGGTAAAATATGGGGATAGGCAGGGAGCGAGCACAGCAGTGACCCCTGAAGCAGGTAGGTGTCTCAGGTGTTGACAGCCAGGTGGGGCGTGAGCTGATAAGACGCACTTTCGTTTTGGAATACTGATCTTAGCACAGAAGACATGGGAAGTCCTTCCACAGGGAAACACTGTCCTTCACATTAGACAAGGACCTCAGTGCTGACGTAAAAGAGACGGCCTGCTATAGGAAAGAGAAGAGAAAGAAATAGGAGAGAAAGCGGAGCATCTGTTGGCAGCGGGACTGGTTACGGACTCCAGAGCCTTTGTGACTCCAGATGCTGAGGAGGAGACAAAGAGAATTTCTTGGAATCAGAGGCAGCAAGTGTAGAATCAGGGGCGTGGAGTGGCGTGTGGAACCCCAGAGAAGGTACTGAATCCTTGCTCCAACACCTCTGTGTGTGATTGCTAGATTTGCATAGAGGACAGGTCGCTAAGTTTTATTTTATTTATGAAAAGGGGTTTGGGGTATGTGTGGGACAGCGCATTGGTGAGCATTAACTTTAATAATATACTTGCAGTGCTCTGCAAACAGCATTCAAGAAATGGTAGCTGTATTATGAGCAGAGTTTAAAAGGGGCCCCAAGGTCACCCCTCCCTTCTGCTAGGTGTCCCCCGTGAACTCCATCCAGCGCCCACCCTTCAGGTGCAGTCCTGCAATGAGGACCTGCTGCCCCGAGGAGTACAGTCTGTAGCCTCTAGTGGAGGGAAAGATTGTGTCAGGACCTTTCTTACCCCTTGGTTCTGTCTCTAGGCTTGGCGGTCACCGGCCCTGTGAAGGTCGCCTCCTGGGAGAGAAACCCTTGCCAATCGTTAAAGACAACACACAGCCCAGGGTGGGGGTGGACTCTTTTGTTCAGGCTAAATGCGCCGAGTCTTGTCCTCAGGGTCTTTCCTCATGTGACAGGCTTGCACAATCTGTCATCTCCTGCCCTCCCGGCACCTTTGACCTCCTTAGAATGTGCACACGGAGCTCCGCCCCCAGCCCCTGGAGCAGCGCCTGTGTTCCGCGCACAACTGTGCTTCCGCCCGCCCTGCGCTTCCACACACGATTGGGGCAGATCTGGGCACGGGTGTGGCGCTCTCCACGCTCTGGGCAACCTGCCGCGCAGCTCTAAGTCGTCCACCCGGCACTGTGTGTTTCTCACTCCGTGGTCCTTGTTTTGTCTTTCGGGGTCTCTCCTCCTGTAAGAGACACAGAGCAGAGGAAATGACTTACAAAGTCCTTTTTTAACAATGTATTTTGAAGTAATATCAAACTTACAAAAATAGGAGCCATGATGTAAAGAAATCCTATATCATTCTAGTTTAATCAATTATTATTTTACATCTGATGTCTCAGTAGATAGAGCTAGAGATAGATAGACAGACAGATAGATATTCATGATCAGCATCCTCTTTCTGGACCATTTAAGAACAAATGCAAACATCACCGTATCTGCTCCAGAATATACATTTTCCCCAAATTGTACTCCCGACAAGTACAGCATAACACTGAGATAACACCAACAACCAGTTGGTGGAATTGATTCAAATTTGTGGAGTTTCTCCAAAATGTCTTTTCTTCCTGTCTAGTCCAGAATCTGTTGTAGAATCGTGTATTACACTTAGCTGACTGCCTCTTTATTCTCTTTTAATCTGTTACTGCTGCTCAGTCTCTCTCCAGCCTTCATGACCTTGATGTCTATAGGCTGTCCTTCAATTTAGGTCCATCTAATGTGTCTTCATGATTGACCCAGGTCGTACATCCCTGTCAGGAATATCAAAGAAATTACACCGTACCCTTGACAGTGCATGACATTCAGAGGTCCCTGATGTTCATCTGTCTCACCGCTGTGACCTCAGCCTTGACCGTCCATTGTGGTGGGTAAGGGGGTTCTCCCTTGTATGAGTAAAGGAACCATTTCCCCCCACTTGTCACTGAGTATTTTGCAGGATACATTGAAAGGTCACAAATACTGTTCCCCTCTTCGGTCTTCACTCAGCCATTTTTGGGGGCCGCCGTGACTCTGCTTGAACCAACCACCACTGAGATAGTGCCAAACCGCAGCTGCCCACTTGCGTCTCTTATGTGTTTGTTAGTTGTCAATTGCCTGTAAAGATTTCCCCCTCCCCACATTTATTTGCCTGTTCCAGTATAAAGTCCTATTCCATTCCACAAGCTGCATTCCTTTACTTTCCTTCCTTATTTTGATGTTCGTATCAACCCAGATTTTGCCAGGGGGTGTCTCTTGGCGCTGGCTCTTGGGTTACTCTGACATGCCTGCATTGTTCTGTGAGCACCCTCTGATAATCCGGCACCTTAACATGTTCCGGGCTCGCTGTATACTCTCCTCACCCCAGTCTTGGATGAGCCCTCTCTCTGAGGAGCCACGGCCCCTTTTGGTGAGGTTGATATTGACAGAGGAGACCTAGCACATGGTGTTGTCTCTGCTACCACACTGCCGTCACCCCTTGGCCTTCTCGGGGGGCAGAGCTGGGGGTAACGGTGCATGTTCGCACAGCCATGTGTGCACTCACACTCACGTCCATATGTGCGTATCTCTGTCCATCTGTGAATGTACACCTATCACTGTACAGTAAGCTTGCTCCAGTCCCTCCCATTCTAAGCCAGTACATCAGGGTTCTCTCTAGCCTCCCTCCTTTCTTTATTTGTAAATCCCTTCTCCACAGAGAAACCTGACTCCCATGACCCTCAGCGTGTTGACTTCTGTGCTCTGTCTGGCTCTGTGTGCAATCTTCCAACCAGGTCAGCCACTTCCTTTCTCTTGCACAGGCTGCTGTCTCTGTGGCCTTCTCATCCCCTGCCCTCCTGGGACCATCACAGCCTCAGCAAACCATCTTCTCTGTCCTGGTTCTCCTGCTGCCCCTCACCTTTTGCCCATCCCTTGTTGATGAAAGGACTTTTCTGTCCTTGGAGTAGTTCAGATCAAAATCCTGAAGCCATCCTTGATCACACCCATGCCCAATCTGCAGCCAGGTCTGTTTGCTGTACTGTCACATGCGTCCAAGCTCAATGCCTTCCCACCAACTCCACCTGTCTGGTTTAGGCGAACGTGACTTCCTGTCCCAACTAAGTACAGCCCAGGGCCCACCCTTCCTTCCTCACTCTCCTGGACACGACAGGCAGCCCAGGACCCTAAATGAGATGTAGAAAATGTAACTTGCTGTTCCATTTCCTTGCCCCGTGGCTTCCACTTCCTTCAGACAAAAGCCCAGCCTTAGCAGGTCTGGCCCTTGTGGCCAGTGCCTCCTTGACCTTGCCTCCAGGAGCTCTCTTCTTGGGGCCGCTGCGGGCACACTGGCATGCACGCTCTGCCTCCTACCAGGGACCCTGTCCCCAACCTCATAACCTCCAGGACTTGGCCTGAGTGTCTTCCTCAGAGCTTCTGTGGATACCACACTGAATATTGTTCCACCCCCTGTACTCTGCCTTCCCTCTTCGGTCTCCTGTCTCTTCTGGAAGGCACACATTACAATCCAACCCGCTATCTGTTGTTTTTATCCAGCTAAACTTGCAGCCTTCCTTCTCCTCCCTTTTATATTTAAACTCATGGAAAGGCAAATCTTAGCCTGTGTTGTTGATTGATAAATCCCCAGTGCCTAGAGCAGAGCTCAGGAGATGACAGACTCTCAATAAATATTGGTCAAATGAATGACTGAAACTGCAGAAGCACATTAATACAACTAAGTGACTACAGGTATACCCACATGCTGAAGGGTTGCCAGTGTGACTGGAGGACTTGAAGCCAAATGATATTAACCCCAAAGATTTCACAGAAAGGAATCCTGTGCGCATTTAAGGCACAGTGTATTAAGAGACTATCAAAAATGTGAGGACAGAAAAAAGATGATGTGTTTGTGAATATGAACCAAAGTAGATAATCTGGCAACAGGGTTCTTTTTCCATATTAACTGAGTATTTATCAGGCCAAAAGACTAATCTATATACCACCGGGCATTAAAGTGAAAAGTCTTAAACATATTTTCCAACATAGTCGCTGATAGCACATATTCTACTAAACAGTTTTAGATGTAGGTTCCTTGTGTGAAAACAGAAGTCTCCTGGAGTAAAGAAAACTCATTACAAGAGCTCAGGATATTTCAAATCTTGTACCTCCTTTTCTTTTCTTATAAGAGGGCCACTCATCCCACAAGGGGAACAAAACTCCTTTTTGTATTATTAAAGCCTTGTGTACAACCTGGTCCCTTAGCAGCCAAAAGCTCTTAGAAAACATTTGCACAAAATAAAATGGAAACTCATACACATTGGGCAAATTTTCAGCATTGATTAGTCATCAGATTTTAATGTACCTTATTCTGCATACTTCAGAGAGCTCTGAGTGCACACTGGAGAACTCTTTAGGAAGCAGCTTTCACTGAGGCCAGCCCTACACTTATTTAATGACTGCCCTTGGTGATGGTTGATAAGACTGATTTGCATTTGGAATTGAAAAATTCACTACTTTTATTTTCTATACATCTTCATACACAGAGACAGACATATTTCAACAAAGCCTGGTGATTCAGATGAAAGAATATCTCAGAAATTTTAGGTGTTCTAACTTTTAAAGGTTTCTAGCACATCCTTAATAGGAGGGTGAGATGGCTGGGAAGTGGATTATTTCTCTTCAATTAGCATGCAGCCTTCAAGATGATTTTTGGATTCTGCAAAAATAGCTGTGTGGTTTATGCATTAAGCATCTTTTGAAAGGAAGACCTTTCCCTGTTTTCTCGAAGGAGCCATCGTGGCTATCTCAATGGCTGGCAGAACTCGTCGTTGGCCCCCTGCACATACCCCGGCATGACTGGAGACTTGTCTTTGCAGCATAAATCTCCTCCCCTCAATGCTGCTGCTCTGCTGCTAACAACTTCAAAATGTGAAGCCAAAAGGCAAAGTTCTGATTTATGAAATGCCTTATAGGTGTTTCTCTGGTGCTGTGACTTTGCTAGCTGTGTGTTCTCAGTTCAACCTCTCCAAATCTTGACTCCCTTATTAAACTGGGAGAGTACTGTGTGCCTCACAACATAGGCCAATGTGAAGGAAATAATCTGGTGAGAGATTCTTGAGGATTGTACAGTTTACTGTCCTCCTCCTCCTCCTCCCTCCCCTCCTCAAGGCACTTATGCTGTGTAAGGGCAGAATTTTTGAAAAGCTGTTGATATAAAACCTATCCCTTTCCCCTTCCTCCTTCTTCTCCTCCTCCTCCTTCCTTCTCCTTTCAACCAAACCGTCCCACCCTGCTTCCTCCTCAGTGAGGTTTTACTTCCTCAGTGAAGTCTTACTTTTACACTTAGAATTATTGAATCCTCAATGATTCCTTTTACTTCTAGAAGGTGTTGCAGTCGGCATGGCCTGAACTAGCCCTAGATTTGTTTTCAAGTCTCTAGCTTTTTAAATAAGAATATCTTACCAAGTTGCTGATAGCGTAAAGTTCCAGGGTAAGCTATGCCCTTTGCAGCAGAATCTCCCACAACAGCAGCTGATCAATAAACCCTGCTCAGAACTGCAGATCATAAAGTCAGTGGGAAGAGCAAGCGCCCTGGCGTCATTGTCCTTTGCTACACACCTGCCACCCTGTGAAAAGAGGGTCCAGGAGAATGGGGGGAGGGGCTTTCTGATCTGCCGCCACGCACGCAGGTCAGCAGTGAGGTGAACTCAGTTATCTAAAAAGCAAATTCGGTGTCAAATTAAATAGCGTACGTGTTCCAGGTACAAGATAGGGCGAGTTGAACACTGGCAACTGTTGACATCTGCACTACCTTATCCAGGGCTGGGAACCAGTCCTGATCTTTACTAATCTGAGCTTTCCTTTCCTTTAGAACAGCAGTCACCTTCATTGTCCATAAAGACCCAAACATGATAGCTGATGAGGGATATTGATTTTCATGATATTTTCATTTTATTTTTACTAGAAGAAACTGCTAGTTCTCTTTCTCTCAGCTGAAAAATGAGAACAGAAGCCCAATTTCTAAAGAAGGAAAATATTTTCTTCTATTAATTTGGGCTCTTTTGGCATAAACCTCATCTGTTTTTGGTAAAGTGATGGGTGTCGACCACAGGCCTTTTTCTCAGGGCTGAAAGACAGTCTTTGCTAGAAACAAGGACAAGGCATCCCTTCCAAGAGAAGACATTCCTGCAGGTGGATACCGGAGGTGTGGGGTCCCAGCGTACATCAGGGCTTTAGAGCCCTGGATCTATTCCTCAGGTCCCACCTTGTCTAACAGCAGGTGATCATGCGTGGCAAGGTGATTATGCTTTGACTGCTCTCAGGAATTCCTTCCTGGCCAGTGGCCCCTGCAAGTATTTATAGCAGCAAAGGCTGGAGTTTCCTTTAACTGGTATTATGTTCCAGGAAGAAGGGAAAGGAAAAGTTCCTCAAAACAGACAAAGCCCCCCCAAAAGGGCTTATACAGTTTCTTGCCTGTTGATATGTCTTCATAATGCCCTCATGAAGCCCATCAGGGTGGCTCAGGTCAAAGTGAATGAATGGCCAATGTTAATGGTGACAGAATCTCTGATACTGACCGTGTGGCACCTAGACCTCGTCAGTCTCTGTCTCTGGTCTAACCTTTTCATTTATGATCACGAATTATTGAGGGATGCTCTGTAGACGGTGGGATGGTCCATGGGGCAAGGGTTGATGCACAACCCGGAAACCCAAGAGATGGCAAAGATCATGAGAATGGACCACAAGGGTATCACACATGTGTCCTGGAAACATGAAAGGTCTTTCCAATTGTGAGAAACTAGGTCTGAGTCGTTTCAACGTACATGAACAGAATTCACACTAGGTAAATCTTGGAAGCTGCCTATATATCCATCAAGGGATGGGTAAGGAAAATGTGGTGTTTACACACAATGGACTACAGCTCTGCCTTAAAGAAGGATAAATTTGAGTTGTTCATACGACAATGGACGCACCTTGAATCCACCATGTTAAGTGAGATAAATCAGACACACAAGCTTATATATCACTTAAGTTTTTCTTATATGAGAAACCCAAAATATAAATAAAAAGCAAAATAAGAGACAGGTAAGTTCAAGGCCAGCTTGCACTACATAGTGAGACCCTGTCACAAACAAACAAATAATAGGAAATAGGGATGTAGATCTTTTGCAAAAGGGAGGGGACTGACGGGGGGAGGGTAGGTAGGGGACATAAGAAGAATGAAGATGTGTCACGTACATGTACAGACTCCCCATGATGAATGTGTTCATTATGAACCTTGAACACGCACTAATAAAACAATAAGGGGAAAGGTTTGCACGATTACTAGGTTTTTAAGTGAACTTGTTAATGCTCTCACTTCTCCCACATTTTTGATCAATAAGGACAACTGGTATCTTGCAAAGATAATCCAGACTTCAGAATCTCTAAGGGAAAAGAATTTCCGCCAGTGTTGCAGCTTTAAATCTGTGTTTATGTGCACATAGCAGTGATTCTTGTGGAGCCAGGGTTCCCCGGAGACCCGTCAGATTCGGTGGGGTCACTCCTGGATTCCACCCAGAGAGGCCCGCCTCTCCCTGCATTGCAGTACCTGGTGTCTGTGCTCTCCGGCCTGGGCCATCCTTAGCCTCTGAATCACTCTCCCACCTAGCTGTCTCCTGGCTCATTCTCCAGCTTCCAGCCAGAGACCTCCTTCTTTTGCTTAATACTTAGCAAAAGTATTAATTGCTGGTATTAATATTAACAATTTTGGTATTAATACTTTTGCATAATATTTTAAAATGCAGGATGTAGCCCCTACTTAACCAGCAGCTCTATCTTCTCCCACCTACCTGGGCCCCCAGGGAGTCCTTTTTATTAATTCCAGGATTGCAAAGAGCTCTTTCCTACCCTGAGGGCTTCTCTGAGGCTCTTTTACCTACCTGGGCCCTTTTCTCTCAGCTCTCCACCTCTCTGGGCTTGTTCCAACCTCCAAGGCCCAAGAGGAGACTGGCTTTCTTGGGGAGGATGCGTTTGCTCTTCTGGCACCCCTCAATTTAAATGAGATCCCACATGCCTTCCATGCATACCCCTTCTGCCAGCATTTACAGCATTTCCTGACAAGTCTGCAAATTCCTTGCAGACGGGGACGATGAACGTTTGTCCTGTCAGTCTATAACACACAGTGACCCCGCATCTAGACAGAGCGTGTTGGGCCGTGGTTTATGGCACCAGCGCTGGGGCTCACTGCCCAGGTCGAGTTCGACCTCTGTCCTTGTGATCTGGGGTAAGCCACCTAACACTGGTGTCTGCCAACTTCCTTGTCAGCAAGCAGGGGTTGTGGATGAGTCTGCACACTGGTTTCCTCTGCTACCAGGTGGGGACATACCTGCCCCTCCAAGTGGGAAATTGTGAGGTTTCACTTAGTTAATATGCCAAAGGCTCAGGAAGTGCTGCACACCCAGTAAGCAGTGTTGTCTTTTATTTTAGCAGATGTTCTCACAATCAATAAATACTTTTGATTGAAAGAGTGAACAAATATTGCTGTGTTCATAGATTTCCTCCTCATTTTGGATAATTCTTCCTTGACTTAAACTATATAATATGATATAGAGAAAACCCTTCTAGTTAACCAAATTAATAAAGAATTCAGACTTTCCCTTCATCAAGAAAGATATTACAAACAACATCAAAAATTGCCAGATCTATATGACATGAACTCATAGTTGTGGATTATTTGACATTGTTTTATGTTTTCTCTGCCTCTTGCTCACAATCCTGGATGGATCCCATCCCCAATTTGACATTGTTTAATGAAAAAATAATGGAAAGAAGGCCTAAAAAATTCCTACTAACAGAGAAAAGAAATATTTTCTTATCTTTTTCAGATAATTTCCCCTATCATCCAAATTATGTATTAGGGTCATTGTTGTAGAGAAAACCGAGAGTTGCCAGTTTGTTTTAATGGGGTCAGGAAAAGTGGACTAAAGTAATATTAGAGACCTTTACTTCCGTTCTTTCTTCTTTAAGTGAAGTAACTCACTGCGTGAATAGAGGGGACAGTGACGCAGAGCACGGTTCCTGCTCAGACCTTCCCTCTCATGATTGCAACCGCACATCTCCATGGTTACTTCCCGTAACTAACTCACTGTCCATTACAACACATTCATCACCATATAAGTCACAAGTTTGGAAAGACCTCTGTGACCCTTATGGCAAGGCAGCCAGTCACGCTGGGTGGCCTTTCCAACACTATATGATGCCCATCTTGGATGTAGAGCCGGGCACAAAGATGGAGAAGGTTTATAATGGCATTATGCCATTGTAAACCATCCTGGATAGTTCTGGGTTTTCACCTGTTTACTAGCTTATAAAATGTATACATCCATATATGTGGGCCTCACTCTGAGCATTTAAGAAAAATAACCTATGCTTTATCACACCAAGTTCTCTCAGGGCAGGAGTTAGTTGCCTGCTTTACCGAGTTTTGAAAAGGCTTTTGTACGTAAAATTATACCTTAATTTAGTGAATCAAACCTACATCTATTTTAGTAAGAAGACTGGAACATAATGTCCTAAGTTGTTGGCTCATTTATCCTTGGCAGACTAAATTTAGGTGTATGGAAGCATTTTGTATCAAGGGCTATTTTATTTGCTAAATTCCATTTTTTTTAATTTAAAATAAGCCCGCACATCTTTGCATGTCTTCCCAATCTCATATCCAGCTTATCACACTATTAAATGCACTGCTGTTAATTTTTACCATTCTCACACTTGTGTATATATACAGTATAAAAATAGAATCTTACTTGGTAATCTGAGTATTTTCACAGATTAAGTATTGTGGAAACCTTAGTGTTCTAAAAAAAAAAAAAAAA